>NC_081422.1:109602540-109907852 GCF_949786415.1 Peromyscus eremicus | reverse complement strand
ATGCATATTCCTAGGGGTGGGTCTTGGGGTTTTAGAGCCCAGTCCTACCCCCTGTTTACTCTCTGCTTCCTGACTATGGATGCAACGTGGCCAGCCAGCCTCCACTTCCTGCCACCATACATTCCCCACCATGATGGAATGTATCCCTTAGAACTTTAAGCCAGAATAAACCTTCCATTTCCTTAAACTGCTTCTTGTTGGGCATTTTGTCAGAGCTGTGATAAAAGTCAGCCACACACCTGCAGTTCTTCATAAGGCCCCTAAGTGCATGCATGTTGTTTGTGTGGGCCACCTCATTCTCCGTCCGATAACAGGGAGGAGGCTATAAGTTATTAATGTATGCCTACCCAACCAAACCCCCCTGAGTTGGGCAGAAATGACTCTAACATCTTTCCATTATGGAGGTCACCCTCTGAAGAACAGGTGGTTTACCAGGATTTTAGCAATGAAGTTTGGTGTCACCAATCTTTACCTCCTTTGCAACAGAGAGGAAGTTCCACTTCTGGAATTATCTTCCTGTTTCTTTCTTCCCAGGGCTCTCCCCCTGCTCTCTTTTCTTCACAATGGTGACAACAACTACTGCCACTAAGGGAACAATTAAGGAAAAAATGTCAGAGCAACAGAAGTGCCACTGCAAAATAAAATCTTAGGTTTATAGTGTCATTGAGCAGTGGGCAGTATTTCAAAGCTCTGTCCCACTGTATCTCAAAGGAAAATAGTTTGCTCTGATTTCCTGCCATGGCTGTAGGAAATAGTAATGAGCCAAGTATTAAAAACTACTCTGGAGTAATTAATAAACATGTCAAAACCTGCCTTTGTTGTTCCTACATGCAGACTGTATCACACAATAAATAATTAATACACCCTTTTCCCCAATCCACATACTACCCAAGCTGCCCTCTTTCAGAATGAAAAAAAAAAAAAAAATCCAAGAAGGCAATTACTTCTACAGTCACCTGTGGGATCTTTGTTTGTCTTGGCTTTGCAACACAAATACCATCATTTTAAAACCAGAAACCTGCATGCCATTCTGTTGCACAGATTCTAGACACAAAAACATATAAGAGTGGGCATTAAGTTGACCTTCCTGGACTGGGGAGATGACTCAGAAGATCCAATCTGGCCTCAAAAGTTCAACAACCTGAATGTGTTTTCCAGAACCTATGTAAAAAAACAAAAAAAAAACTAGTGGCTTACACTTGTAATCCCAGCAGTGAGAGAGGTGGAAACAGGAGGGTTCCAGGGCTTAATGGCCACTCAGCCTGGTCTGCATGATGAGTTGCACACTAGTAAGTGACCCTGTGTTGAAAACAAAACAGACAAAAACCAAAAAAACGAAGTGGGTGGGACCTGAGGAAGGATACTCAGTGCTGTCCTTTACCTCCATATGTACATGACACACATGTGCCTAAACACATGAACAGACACACATACACACACACACACACACACACACACACACACACACACACACACCATACCTGTACCCCCACATGCACCCAGAAACATATGAATATACATACACAAAAACAGTATAAACACATACACATGAAAACAAACCTTAAAATATTTTCTGTGCAGAGGGTGATTGGTTGGTTGTTTTATTGTTTTTTGCTTTGGTGTGTACATTACACAGATGGCCAATGAGGACTCATACCAAAAAGTCACAAAGTTGAGCAGGGGCTAGAAATGATTCAGTAGTTAGAAACATTTACTGTTCTTGCAGAAGACCAGAGTTTGATTCCCAGCACCCACACCAGGCAGATGACAACCACCTGTAACTCCAGCTACAGAGGGATCCGAAACCTTAGAGGGTTCTGACAGTCACACGTACACACACACACACACACACACACACACACACACACACACACACACACAATGTGCACACAATTTAAAATAAATCTTTTTTTAAAAATGTTTCCAGGCCAACAAGATCCAGATATTAAAATCCTGTCTTAAAAAATAAGTTGGACAGGCCTGCTAGACCCCAGCACACCACTGAATGTTCCCTGTCCATCTGCAAATGAGTTTATTCGCTCAACTGTGTTGACTCTCACATAAGTATTTACCAGCTGTGTACCTAGAAAGATCCAGAGAGAACTTACAGAATGTTCAAATCATAAACCTGAAACAGTAAACAGAACACACGGGCGAGAGCAGCTGCTTGTAGTTTTCTTAGGTCCCTAAGACAGAACCAAGCAAATAAATAAGAATGGTATGATTTCCCCTTGAAATGGAACTCAGTGCTCAGGGCGTGACATCCATTTGAATTGAGTCTGGAGCCAGACTTGGTGATGCTTGCCTGAAATCTTAGGACTGAGGAACCTGGAGGAGAAGTAAGGCTTTGTGTCCAGGGCTAGTCTGGGCTACACAGAGAGACCCTGTGTCAAAAACAAAAACAAAAGCACGCATAACACACACACACACACACACACACACACACACACACCAAGCAAACAACTGCCCCCAAGCCAAAACAAACAAGAAATAAGGAAAGAAAGGGGGAGAGGTGAAGAAGGAGGAAGAAGAAATCCACTGATAAGCACGAGACCTTTAAAAGACTGGGCCTATTAACATCTTTTTTTGTTTGCTTTGTTTTATAAGCCAAGGTCTCACTATGGAGCCCTGACTGTCCTGGAACTCGCTCTATAGACCAGGCTGGCCTCAAACTCACAGAGATCCACTGGGATTAAAGCTGTGCTCCCCTACTGCCAGGCAACATCTGCTTTTCAAAGGAGCAGAGCCGTTGGACCTCACCTAGGATTCCACACACTCCTTCCTATAGCTCCCCCCACCCCCAGTTACAGAGTCTTGCATGAGGTTTTAGAAAGTACTGGAGTATAGGAGATGTGAGAATTTGACTTGGTGGGGGCTATTAGAATTCTGCCCTCACTCCAGCTACATGACTGCACATGCGCAGTTCAGGAGTTAAGCAAAGGGGCTTGTGTCTTATGTCATCAGTGTACGCTGGCCACTACATGTGCGAAGCGTGGTCAGCCCTTAAAAATCCAGATGTAGTCCCCATCGTCTCTCCCGCTCTGCTCTGCTCTGCTCTCTCCCACCTCACCATCTCTCTCTCTTTCCTCCCCAGGCCTTGTCCTTTTATCCCTCCTCCCCCTCCTCCTAATAAAGCTCTCCACTACTAAGCAACTGGGTTCTGTCTCAACTGTGACCTTTCCACGGGTAACCAGGGCTGCCACCAACCAATGCCACTACCATTGCCGTTTATCATTCATTTCAGGGACTCTAGGGATACAATTTTTAGGATTCATCACCCAGGCTGGGGTGGGCATTTTAGTCCTGCAGCTGCCTTTGGGTCAGCCATGTTTCTGTAAGTAACCCCCAAAACCTCACTGGGGTTCACCAAGCTGGAATTAGATGGAATTGTTTCTTTGGCCTTGTCATGTGCTATTTGGGGAGAATAGATGTTCCTGTATGTCTCCCCAGGAAAAATCACAAACATCCCCATAATGTCAATAGTAGGTGTTATTAGAGAAGAATAATTGTCTTCTAAAACTCAAGAATCTTTCAGTATTTGTAGGATCCTCCAGCTCTTATGGAATCACCAAGCCTTCAACCTTATGTGACAGAATGCTGGCAACATATTGTGCAGACAGGGTTTTGTTCTTGTGCCCTATAGAGTCAATGTGGCCAAGTCTATGCTTCAGACTGAACTAATGATATAAACTGGGTACTGTGGTGTGGTGCATGCCTCTAATCCCAGCACTAATCCCTCTTCCCTCTCCCTCACCCCTCCCCTCTCCCTCACCCCTCCCTTCTCTCTCACCCCTCTCCTCTCTCTCCCCCTCCCCTCTCTCTCTCCCCCCTTCCCTCTCCCTCACCCCTCCCCTCTCCCTCTCAGAAACACTTGAGGTTTGGTGACCATCACCAAACAGACCTTTGGCAGAAGAGAGATCTGAGCACAGCTCATTAGAGGATTTCCCTCTGCCACAGTGACAGAGAACCCAGTAAGCATCCAAAGAGCAGGTGTGTTTGTCACGCATGAGTGCCCAGAGAGAAAGTGGATGTGTGAAGAAATGCTTGGTCACCAGAAACAAGACCCTCCAAACTGGGTATTGTCTGTGGCTTCACTTTGAAAAACAAACCACAGAAACTGGCAGTACCCAGCCCTTGATGGATGGCCACTGCACACTTCCAAATGCCACTGAAGCTACAGGCATTTCAGACTGGATGCTAAAGGATTAGTCTGGTACCTAGTCTGGTTGTCCTCAGGAAAACCACCATGGTAACAGATAACAGCCGTGAGTTATCTCAGACTACAGCACTAATATGGAACTAAGGTGACCATGCATAGTTCAAAGCCATTTCTGTCTCGTGTCATTAGTATGTTCTACTAAGGACACAGACATTTTAGGGCTCTGCATTAACTACTGCTTTTGTTGCTATGGACAAAACATCTGACAGCCACCACAGAAGATGGTGCCATGGGAAGTAGTGGTCTTCCCCATTCAGATAAACCTCTCTGGAAAGACCCCCTCTGACATGCCCACAAGTCTGTCTCCTCAGTGATTATAAATCCCGCCATGTGGACAATCAGAATTAATTCTCACAACCCCACCCCCTCCATTGCATTAAAACTTACTTTTAAAGGGCAGGGGAGATGAGTCTGTAAGTTCAGAGCTCAGTACCCACATCAACAGCTCACAAGTGCCTGTAACTCCAGCTCCAAGGAATCCAGGGTCCGCTGATGGCCCTCATAGGCAAACACACACACACACACACACACACACACACACACACACACACACACACGAGGGGAGGTTAAAGAGGTGTGTGTGTGTGTGTGTGTGTGTGTGTGTGTGTGTGAAGTAAGATAAAAACAGTAAGTTTTCCTTGCTCCAACTTCCACTTGGAGTGCCCTATGTGACCTCTAGCCATGTATCTTGGGCTCCAGGACACACACACACACACACACACACACACACACACACACACACACACACAGACCATCTGGTGGTCTTGCTAGGTAAGATGATTGCAGCTCAGCAGCTTGCTGATCTATTTCTAGCAAGCTATCCAGGGCTGATGATATTACTGGTGTTCAGATCACGTTCTGAGAGCCAAGGGCCTGCAATATAAACTCTAAATGCCATTTTCCAGAGTTTACTCCATGGGCTCAAACCTGCCCTTCCATCCCACCATCTGCCCTTTTTCTCTTGCTCACTGACTCCTGGAGTGTATGCCCTTAGCTAGTTTTAAAACATACCTCACATTGCTACATCTGCTCTACTTGTTTATATTGACTCTTCCTAGAACATTCGGGGTCACATCTGTTGTCTTACTTGCTTGAAAGTACCTCACTCACATTGAAGAGGTTTCAACTATTGCTTTGCTCACAGAGAAGATACACACTGGGGTGATGCACACTAAGGTGAAATGAAGTACACTAGGGTGACGCACACTGGAGTGATGCACACTGGAGTGATGCACACTGGGGTAATGTACACTGGGGTGATGCACACTGGGGTGATGTACACTGGGGTGATGCACACTGGGGTGAAATGAAGCACACTGGGGTGATGCACACTGGGGTGACGCACACTGGAGTGATGCACACTGGAGTGATGCACACTGGGGTGATGCACACTGGAGTGATGCACACTGGGGTGAAATGAAGCACACTGGGGTAATGCACACTGGGGTGACGCACACTGGAGTGGATGCACACTGGGGTGATGCACACTGGGGTGAAATGAAGCACACTGGAGTAATGCATAAAGAGTTGATATGCACAGAGGCAATGCATGCATGGCAATGCACACAAGCGTTATGTACACAGGATGGTGCATACAAAGGTGATGTGCATGGTGGTAATACACACAGAGGTGATTCGTATAGAGGCAGCCACGCTTTATCCCCTGCTATCTGGTCACAGTGAGACTCCTGGCACAATATAAATTGTATCACACTATGTTTTGTCATTTACTTAACAGGTTATCTGACCATATGCAAACATAGACTCCATGTTAAATACCACGTCTTGTTTGCATTTAATTTTTTTGTGTGTAGGTGTTTTGTCTGCATGTACATCTGTGCACCACATGCACACCTGGTGCCTTCAGATGCTGTATGAGGATGTCTGACCTCTTGGAACTGGAGTTACAGATGGTTGAGACTTGCCATGTGGGTGTTGGAAATCAAGCCCAGGTCCTCTGGAAGAGCAGCTAGTGATCTTAAATGCTGAGCCATCTCTCCAGCCCCTTATTCATATTTTATCTGCAATACATCACAGTACCTGCTAAATAGCACTTTGAAAAATAAGTGCTGTCTTAGTTGAAGTTTCTAGTTAACTGAACAGGTTTTCTAAAAACACCATCACCAAAAGCAATTTAGGGAGGAAAGGGTTTGTTTCATTTTACAACATGTGGTCCATCATCCAGGAGAGTCAGGGCAGGACTCAAGGCATACACCTGGAGTCGGGAACTAATGCAGAGGCCATGGAAGAGTGCTGCTTACCGGCTTGCTCAACCTTATTTTTTATAGCACTGAGGACCACCATCCCAGGGGTGCCACCACCCACAGTAAGCTGAAGCAATCAACCACCAATCAAGAAAATGCACTACAGACTTGTCCACAGGCCAGTCTGGAGGCGGGGGGCATTTTCTAAATTGAATTTCCCTCTTCTCAAATGTCTCTAGCTTGTCAAGTTGACATATAACTAACCAGCACAAATGTTAGTTAAAATAACATTAAATAATACATCACAGCTGTCCAAAACAAGAGTGGACTGGATCTTAAGGAACATACAGTGAGGCATTATATAAACTGAATGTGGTGACTAGTGGCTGTACTCTGACCACTCAGGATGCAGAGGCAGGAGAGTAACCCCAGGTCCCAGGCCATCCTGACATATAAGATCTCACAAAGAAAAAACAAAGATAAAACAAGAACTTAATAAGTCTAGGTCTTGATTTAAATACACTGGCTAGGTGGTAAAGCAGTGAGGGAAAATCTTCAAATGGGGTAGACAATGGAAAAAGGAAAATCCTCAGGATAAAGAGGACAGGGTGTAAAAGGGACCCTGTCTTAGTGTTCTGTTGCTGTGAACTGAAATTAATTCAGGTCCTCGTTCCTACACAACAAGTACTTCATCCACTGAGTAGTAGTCTCCCCAGTCCCACTCTTGTTTATTTTTGCCTTAAGTGGGAATGTTTACTAAGCTGATGGAAGACCAGCAAATTAGAAAAAAAAATTCTGACCATCAACCCACCTGAAAAAAAAAACATAAGTCTCCATGAATAAAGCAGCACTTATGATCCAGTGTGAGGAGTTCATTAACTAGCTCTATGGAGGAGAAAGATGCAGAGTGTTGGTCAGTGTTCTCAGCAGGAAGATGTTTGATAGGTGTCCGGTGAAGATTGCAAGCTCTGAAAACGGAAAGCAATGCTTCATGACTCCTGATGATGTTCTCATTTTAATACAGACCAGCAAAGGGTTAAGATTTCTCCCAAACTGTGCTTCCCTGTCCACTCTCCTCAGAATCCTAATCTATCCCACAAAAGAAAAATGAGGCAATTTCCAAAAACCTTTATTGCAGGGCTATATGAATGAATGGAGATAATTTAGAAGGCATTACCCTCACCCCTAGGTAGCACTGAAAATCGCCTCACAATTTAGCCAGCCCTAGGATGCCTGTATATTATTATGTGATCTTGTGGTTCATATTGGTGATTAAGCAGTGTTGGAAAACCTCCAACCAGGGCACAGCTAGAAGGGTCCCTTAGACGTCTTGAAGACTGAGGGCTTCTCTTACAAGGGAGGTCCTTCATGCTCGACAGCTGCCAGGCTTCCTCAGTGACAGCTCGACGGATAGTTCACGTTCATCTCAGGGTTTAATTGCCAAATGCTGGATTTTCTAATCAGCTGCGGCTTGGAGGCCTGAGGAATTGGCTCTCGGGTTCTCTGGTAAATGTTAAGTCTTTCTTGCTGAGTGACAACTAAGCATCACTTGGGAACCTGAGGGGCCAAGGAGCTCTGCAGGAAACAAAGATGCAATGTTGGGCCTCTGAAGAATGCAGATGTCAGTGAGAGAAAGAACTGATGAGAACATCTAAGGGAGCCAGCTGCCATTTTTGTGACCCCAGCAACATGCTCTTCAGAAAGCACGCTTGTTCTGGTGCTGAAATGGCTTCTTCTCACACACACAAAGCTGCCCGTCCCGAGCCTCCTGAATGCATTCTTCGGACTTATATATAGCGCTTGTTCTCAGAATGAAATTGTGGGGTGACAATAATATCATTGTTGTTCTTCTGTATCAAAGACCTCCTTCATGAGCAAAGCCATGTTCGCAGGCTTGCATGCCTCTCTGAAGTGCTCTTTCATCAGGGTTTAATGCTACCCAAGATCATTAGAGATGAGAGGAAAGCTCCAGGATGCCTTGAGTCAGGAGGCTTTGCTCTCAGCTTCTGAAGCAGAAAGGATATTAGAAAGCCTGCTGTGCTGGGCATGGTGCTGTGTGCCTGTAATTCCAAAACTTTGGAGTCAGAGGCATGAAGATCAGGAGTTCAAGACCAGCCCGGGGAACTGTCTCAATAAAAATCAATAATGGATTAAAATAAAAGCCAGGTATAAAGTTCAAAGCCATACATACAGCATTGGGCAAACTTCAGGAACTAAGAAGGGTCATATTTTTCTTTTATTTATATTTATTTCTTGTTTGTTTGGTGTGATTGCGTGTGTGTGCTCATGCATGTGCACGTAGTATGTATGTGTGTGAGGTGTGTGTGGTATGGTCACACATCTGGTATGTGGTGTGGGTTCGTACATCAGTGGGCACATGTGCTAAGGTCAAATGAGGACATTGGGTGGCCTGCTCTATCACTGTCCATCTTATTCCCTTGAGGCATGGTCTCTCACTACACCCAGAGCTAGGTTGGCCAACAGCAAGCCCAATCAATCCTCCTGCCTCAGCCCTCACATCATGGGGGCTACAAGCACATATGGCCACACACTGTTTTATACATCGATTCTAGGGGACTTGAACTCAAGTTCTTTGGTTTGAATTCAACTGTTGAGCATCTTCCTGGTCCTTATTTGCAGCTGTTTTATGCTCAGTGCATTTTTGATGATGATCGCATGCACCTTTACACTTTCTGCTCCATCTCCAATTCTATACTATATTTATTAGAAAAGCCCACATACTCCTCCTGCCTGCCTCCCTCCCCAACTCATATTCTCTCTGCTTACCTACCTTCCTGGAAACAGGTACCACCAACCTCTGCTCCCCCCCCCCCCGGACTCGAGACTCATCCATGCTACTGCCAACTCCCATCTTTTCTTGGCTGTGATAACAGCACCAAAACTTGTAGCATGAATAAAACCAAACCATTGGCTTCTTCATCTAAATTGTAAATTTTACTTCGAGACACACTAAGTTCAAGCCTACGTAAGAAGAAAGACAAATTCAGACAGAAATGGGAGTGAGAACAGCTCATGCTCTCAGGAGAAGAAGCTACGTTCATGTTGATGATATTTGTCCCTTTTGTCATCGATTTGACGAAGTACTCGGCAAGAAGCAACTTGAAATCGGAAGGGTTTGTTCTGCTCACATTTGAGGAGATACAGAAGACCATCATGGTGGGGAAGAGAGAAAGCAAAGCAGGAAGCAGAGAGCAGACAGGAAGTGGGACTCAGCTAGGAAGCCTCAGGCCTGCCCAGTGACATATTATATATATAAAATCCTTTATGTGTTTTACTGTTTTAAACATGAGGGTAATTCAGGCTGTGAAGATAGATCAATGGTAAACACTTGCCATACAAGTGGAATACAGATCCCTGAGAATGCACATAAATGCCGAGTGGATGTGACAATCCAGCTGCAATTCTAATCTGGGTCGGTGGAGATAGGAGAGATCCAGATATACTGCTACCAAGACTATCCATATTGTGGACTCTGGGTTTGATTGAGAGACCCTGCCACATTGAATACGGTGGAAGAATGATGTCAGGAGGATTCCTGACACTGATCTCAGGGATCCACAGGCACACCTACACAGGGGCACATTCACCCACACATGTGTGACCACGCACATGCAAAACATGCATACATACCATGTACTCCACATCCCAAAAATGAAAGAATAAAAGCAAAATAAGCATTATTTAAATTTGGTTGCAAAGAGCAGAAAGCCATAGGACAGCTAGAAGTTGGTAATACTGATCAAAAGAATATACTACAAATGAAGGGTATCACCACACACTCCAGCTATGTGCTATTCCATTCCTGCAGAAATTTCTTAGGTGTACACTATTAGTAGCCATGTTGTAATTAATGGTGGTCTATATAATACAAACTGTGCTCCTGAATCAAGTGATTATATTATGTATACTTTACATTAAGGAACACAGGCTATAGAAATGATATTTGTAATCAGCTTCTACTCCAGTGCTCTTGCTCTCACTGACAGGGAGGTTAACCATTCCACAGAGCAGCTAAATTTTTTAAGATCATCCACTATTATGAACAACTTATTCATATGAATTCAAGTGCTACGCTCACCCAGTACTTTCCATCTTTGATTCAGTTCTCTGGAGCCACAGGCAAGTCTTTTTTCAGCTACACACTTGTGGTGATTTGCATGAGAATGTCCCCCCATAGGAACAGGCATTTGAACATGGTCCCCAGTTGGTGGCACTGTTTTGGGAGGTTATGGAGAGGTACAGCCTTACTGGAGAAAGACCATAGCTGGTGGAAGGAGGTGAGAGTACAAAGCATTACCGTGCTTCCAGTTTGCTTTCTCTACTTCATGTTTGTGGTCCAGCTGTGTACACTCAGCTTCCTGTCCTGGCTGCCATACCTGCTGCTTGCTGCTCTGATTCCCTGCCACAACAGACTTGTCATCTGGGGAATCATAGTCAAAATAAACTCCTTGCATAAGTTGCTTTTGGTCATGTGCATTATCATAGCAACAGAAAATAACTAATACACATATGTACAGAAATATATTTATTTATCTATTTGGGGAGTGCTGGAGATCAATAAATATATTATTTGGTCATGTAATCCTGGAGGTCCATACACTTGGCAAGTCTTCTACCACTGAACTGTATTCCCAGCCCTCTTTTTACTTTAAGACGGGGTTCACTAAATTACTTGTATTCAAGATATATACTAGGCAGGTTTTGAACTTGCGAATCTACTGCATCAATACCCCGAGTGACTAAGATTACAGGCCTATATTAGCAGGTCCATGCAACTTTAGTCAGTAAATACTCTTATTAAAGTAGAGAATGTTGTTGCTGCCAGTGGATAAACAGAGCAATGTAAGTGCCAGACCAAGCTGAAGACTGATCTTCCTATCTTCAGGACCCTCCCTTGCATTCCAGTTTCATGGTAATAAGTGCCAGCTCTGTGTTTGTGGTCCTACCTAACCCTCACTGACATTCCTGGGGTACCTACCTGTGACCACAGGCTTATATGTCAATAGCAAAGTTAGCTGGGTTAGCTCCAGGCTGTTCCTCCTTCTTTTCATTGAGATTCCACAGCCACAGGGCTGGGAAGATAGATCATTCAGTAAAGTGCTTGTTTCAGAAGTATGAGAACCCGAGTTTAATCCCTATAACATACGTAAGATCAGCCAGGACATGGTGGTATGTGCCTTTGTAATCCCAGTGTGGTGAAGGCAGGGATAGGAAGAGTCCTGGGGCTCACTAGCTCACCAGACTAGCCTACCTGGAAAGCTCCAGATTCAGGGAGAACCCTATCTCAAATATCAAGGTAGATCACTCCTGAGGAACTACCTCCAAAGCTGTTCTATGCCTCCCTGTGTAAGTGCTTTTACACACACACACACACACACACACACACACACACACACACACACACAGAGAGAGAGAGAGAGAGAGAGAGAGAGAGAGAGAGAGAGAGCACATTCAATAGCTCTAACATCTTGGAAGAGACTGTTACTTTCCCTCTATGATGACCTCATCTCCATGAGAAATATTCTGTCCCTCAGCCTGACAGGCAGTTTTCTTCCCCAGGAGCTCACAACATCAGATTCATTGTTCTGACCCAGACATGCGTAGGATTTCTTGTTTGTCTAACAGATTACTGAGACATGATTGACACAAATGTTTTGAAGAACACAATTTGATATATGAAATTCTCAATATGTTACATACTTCTGAAATTCTTGCCCTAAACCAGACACCAAGTACATGCATCGCCCTCTAAAATTTGCTGTACCCCCTTGAAATTCACCTTTCCCATCCTCCCTTTTCTTCCTGCAGAGACAGCACCTATTTCAGCACTATGGACCTTACAGCATTTTTAGAGTTTTAAGTATATCAAGTCATATCATACATAGTCTTTTCCTCTGCCTTCTGATGCTCCCATGGTTATTTACATATTGCATGTATCCTGTGGACAGGTCCTTTGATTTGAGTTACCAAACAGCACTGCTTTACATGAAAACATCGCAGTATGCATCTGTTTATCTAATGATAGACAGCTGTTCTACTGCAAGCCAAAGTAAGCCAAATTCTTTCAATCTCTTTCCAGTGAGTAGGCTTGTCATTGGTCACATGTCTCTTCAATATTCCAAAAGCTGGCTGAGTCTTCCAATTTAAAAAACAAAAAACAAAAAACTCCCTTTGAAAAACTGAGAACAAGCCCCCTCCAGAAGCCTGTGCTTATGATAAATGCCAGGTGTCACGTCATCACACAGTGGTGTGTCAGTAGCATGCCTTCAATATATATGTATCTTATATGTATGAGTATCTTGCCAAATATATGCCTGTACACAGCTTGTGTGTTCCTGGAGGCTGGAAGAAATATCAAGTCTCCTGCAACTGGAGGTACAGATATTTGTGAGATGGATGTAGGTACTGAACATTTAATCCAGGTCTTCTAAAACAACAGCAAAGGTTTGCTAGGAATGTCTTTCTGTATGCTGTGAATGTGTTGCTCTGATTAATTGATAAATAAAATGCTGATTGGCCAGTAGCCAGACAGGAAGTATAGTATAGGCAGGATAAGGAGAGAGGAGAATTCTGGGGAGTGGAAGGCTGAGTCAGGAGATGCAGCCAGCCGCTGCTGCTGCCATGAGAAGTAAGATGTAAAGATACAGGTAAGCCATGAGCCACGTGGCAAGGTATAGATTTATAGAAATGGATTAATTTAAGATATAATAACTAGATAGCAAGAAGCCTGCCACAGCCACACAGTTTATAAGTAATATAAGTCTCTGTGTGTTTACTTGGGTCTGAGCGGCTGCAGGAGCCTGGTAGACACAGGAAAACTCCAGCTACAAATGTTCTTAACCACTGAGCCCTCTCCCTATTCCCAAGCTGCATATCCTTTAGATTTATTATAAAAGGATGGTCTTTCTGCACAAGGTCTCAGAGTAGATCCCAGCACTCCAAGGAAACAAAACAAAAATAAAGCATAAGACCATTCTAGAGCAAAGACAACAGGAATGAAGATGGGGAGATTTGACATTTAAAGAAGTGGGATAGGATACATAATGATTTCACAAGGCTCTCAGAGCACGGGGAGAAACCAGGCCACTCAGAGTTCACAGGTCAGTTGGCCAAAAAGGAAACATAGGCCAGAACAGGTTTGGGGAAAAATAAAGAGCTCACTCTACTCTATAGAACTCAGTGTTTGTTTATTAAACAGGGTAGACAGGGAGCTGTTTATTTACAAATATATCAAACATTTCCCCAGCTTCACACACATCAGAGAGGTAAATCATTTCTTAATGAATATTTTCTCTGTGCCTGTCACAGCAAGAACAGGTGATTTTAATGCAACCAGTCCCCAGCATAACTTTTTCCCATTTATAATTGTCTTTGTGGCTTTCTCCTTTAGATATCTATGTGGTCTACTAGATTTCCCAAGACAGCTGGCTAGCAGTAAGCACAAGCACAGTAATGTTCAAGGGCCAGACCCGCCACAGCCTGAGACCAATGCAAAGAACTGGAGTGGGAGGAGGAAGAGGTTTTTGTTTGTTTGTTGTTTTGTTAGTTGGTTGGTTTTTTGTTGTTTTCTTTTGTTTGTGTGAATGTGTGTGGGGAGGGTCCTTTGTTTGGGGGGGGGTGTGTATGTGTGTGTGTGAAGGGGGATTGCTTTTGTTTGTTTGTTTGTTTGTTTGTTTGGCTGGTTGGTTTGTGTGTGTGAGAGAGAGAGGTTTTTGTTTTTATTTGGCTGTTCAGTTGGTTGGTTTTGTTTTTTTTTCCCCCTGCTGTTAAGATTTTCTCATCTGACCTGGCTCAGCTCAAATCTCTGATGAGGGACCAAGAAGGATCCTTGGCATTGCTTCTCACCCATGAGTAATGACAACGGAGTCCTGGCTAGCCTTTGGCTCCCCCATTTTCACCCATGAGTAATGACAATGGAGTGTTGGCTAGCCTTTGGCTCCCCCATCTTCACCGGTCTTAAAGACAATAACTGATAGGAGTCAAAGGCTGCCTTGGATCAGATCCATATCATTTACTGTCTGTGATAACATGACATGAGTGAATTTTTGATCCTCTTGAATCTTTATCTCTAAAATGAGGATAATAGCTGTTACCTAACTCATCATTGCTCTAAAATGCAAGTAATATTCAAAACGCCCTCAGCACAGTGCTAAGCCAAGAATAAACACAGCAAATGAGTGCTGATATGCCCACTAATACTGCAGTTGTGAGATGTGATCTGCTACTCTCTCAGCCTCCACCCTGTCATTACACATACCAGGAATGTATCGCCAAATCCATCATCTGCCCCACCCCTCACTCTGCTTCTGCCGGGAACTAGTGTGCAGGTACAGGGGACGTAGATGAAGACTGCAGGCCCTGCAGACCACAGTTCAGACATGTTTGTTTTCCACCCTGTTTTGGCACATCTTAAGTGAGTGATAATAATACTTTTTCTCATCAGAATTGTAATTAGTATTCAATAAGAGAATTATAGGTGCAGTTAGCTCAGTGAGGTTGGGGCTTTGTTGACATAGCCCAACAATTTCACCCACTATCTGCCTTGAGTAGGCCCTCAATCTGGCATGAATTAAGTGGTTTGTGTATTTACTTATTTACCCATTCATTTATTCTGGCTTTATTTTTATTTGTTTTTCCTGTTTGCTACAGGGTCTCATGCTGTAGCCCAGGCTCCCCTGGAACTCATTATGTAGCCGTGGCTGGCCTAGAACTCAGGGAAGTCTCCCTGCCTCAGGCTCCAATGTGTGGGATTACAGACATGAGCCACCAGACACAGGAATTACTGTATTTATTAATGAAGTTATCTGAACTCGTCCTGGACCTTAGTCAGTCCAGCTGGTTCTCAGGCCTGGCCTCAGCTCCTACTTTCTTCAGTTCACTGACAACCTTGGAGCCTATAGCAAGAAGGCTGACTTGTCAGAGATGCTGAGTTTCTACCTGTAGCTCCAGGTCCATGGGATGCGACACCTTCTGGCCTCTACACACACACACACACACACACACACACACACACACACACACACGCACACACACAATTTAAAAATAATGAAATCCATCTTTGACAAAAATAAATATATCTTGATCACTTAAAATAAATATTTGTTTCCTCCAGAAAACGGAAGATCTCACATTTCATGCCTACCTTCTCGCCAGCAATGGACCTGTTCCCTTCAGCATGAGCCTGCCTGTGTGTTCCAGTTTACCACAGTCTCTACAGCTCCCTATTGTGTTCTAGGCACAGCAGGTGGAATATATACACATTGCCTGTGCTGTAGAAGATCCCACAGCAGCGGCTGTTGCCTACACTGCCTCCCTGACCGCTGTAGGTGTTGGAGTCAGTCAGCCTTTCTCTGTAGCCTCCTGGAGAGCCCTGAAGAATGGGTGGAGCTGTGTCACTCCAAGCCTGCATTGCAAGTACAGGCTGAAATGAAAGCGAAGCATAGATGGGGAGAGGTAGCCTGCTTCTTATTGCTTTGATGCTAACCCTTAAATACAACCCACAATGAGACCGCAGTGAGCGCTCACTGTTTCTTCTCTTATATCAATAACTTTGTAAATATCACCATGGATGAGTGCTGTAAGCAGTAGCTAACCTTCACTGTGAATTCGGTTGGATTAATACAGACCAGGGTATTGTGGAGGTACACCTTTGGGTGTGTATGGGAGGACATCTTCAGGGAGGAGGGGAGGAAGAAGGACCCACATTGGCTTGGGTTCCACAGTGAATAAATAGGGGGAATGAGGAAACCAGTTGTGCACTAACAGCATTCATCTGTTGGCTTCTCATTCTGCCCAAATGTGAGCAAGCAACCACACACTCACTCCTGCCCGACAGTTGAGACCTGTTTCGACCACTGTGCCTCTCCTGCCTTGATACAATGAGCCAAAACAAACCATTTCTCCTCTAAGTAGCTTCTTACGAGGTATGTGGTCACAGCAATAAGAAAACAAACACTTTACATAAAATCGAATGGATCTGGAGTCTCTCGTGAGTGTTTAATAAAAACATCTGGATGTTTTCTTGTTTCAGGACATGTTTATGAACATTAACTGTGATGGTGGCATAGAACACAATTGTATGTGATCTCCGTGACAATAAGATCTGAAGAGCAGTCAGTGGCAGCCAAGGGGACAGACACTATTTGCTGCCCTGTTAGCCCAACACTGCTGTGAATGTGCTTTGAAGTCCTGCTGTGCTTTTCCTAGCCTCTGTTTACATAAGTCAGTGATTCATTCGTTGTCTCCCTAGTTTTGAGATTTATTATCCTAGGGAATGGGTGGAAATAAGGAAACAACTTTTTGGAATTAGCTTTAAACATCTGGGGTTATGGGCATGTGGTATAGATGAAAGCAGCTAGAAATCTGCAGAGAAAGCAGATAGGAAGAGAAGAGGAAAGAAAAAGATGGAGGAGTGCAGAGGCTGAAGAACAGCTTCCTCTGCCTCAAGACACATATGTGATTATTCCTGCAAAGGGGAGGAGGCGGGAGTTCAGGGGAAGGCCAGTTCCAGGCCAACAGAGGCTCTAGGAGATCCTGACTCAAATATGTATTTAAGTAAGTAAGTAAACAAGGGATAAGGGGGAAGGAAGGAAAGAAGGAAGGAAAGAAGGAAGGAAAGAAGGAAGGAAGGAAGGAAGGAACGAAGGAACGAAGGAAGGAAGGAAATAGGAACAAAAAAGAGAAAATCCATTGACAGAATTGATGTGTTCTATCTTTCTCCTTCTTTTGAAAACTATATAAAAGTTAAAGGAGATTAAACCATTGAGAGTTTACGGCTATGTGATATTGGATGGAATCTTTTGGTCTGTGTCATCCTAGAAAGCTCTGGGACTTGGACTCGGGAGACTTATTCTTAGCTATTGATTGCCCCCTTACCAAAAGCTTGCAATTAATAGAATCTATCATTATTTCCTGACCACTCTTCCAGCACAGACAGCTTCTTTCCTCAGGACTCAGTACTTGCAAGTCCTGAATTGATCCCAAGAAGTTGTGGTGGATTTTATTAATGAACAAATAAAAAGGAACAGGGGATGTATCCGGAAATCTGATTAGGGTCATGGATCTGAGCCACCTGCTTTCTGACATAAATTAGGTTACCATGTGGATGCCCGCCTGATGAATCCATTTATCTAGTCTTTACCTCTGTACTAGGAAAGGCAAGGAGAAATGTTATTTATTGTTTCATAAAAACTCCCAATTAGTGAATCAGCTGGGAGCCTTGATCCATAGTTGTAAACATCAGCATTCTGCCTAAGATAGTCTGCAGAGTCCATGGAGACGAAGGGTATTGGTTCATCAGGGCAGGAAGACTAGACTCACGTCTTCACAGTTTCATGGACTCAGCACGCTCCGCTTTTCCATCATGCTGACTTGTTAGTGCTTCCATGGCTGTTAGATAATATTCTCTCTGTTTTGTTTCACTGTTGTTTTTTTATAACAAGCATGAGCTATGGCGTGACTCTGCTAATGGCACTCAACCATTTTGATGGCTACAGATTGGCTTTACTGGGTATTGTATAAAAATTCATTCATGCAAATGCACACATCTGTAATGAGCATCTAGGAAGTGCCAAGTAGTGCTCAGAGTCTACATATATCAATGCAAAATAAAATAAAGTAAAGGTAAGGAAGACAGGAATTCATAAGTTTGGAGAAGAGTCTCCTGTTTAAAATGACTTAGTCAGGCTAAGCTTCACTGAAAAATATCAGGCCAGACATTGTGGCTCACATCTGTAACCCCAGAATTTGAGGGCTAAGTCAAAGAATGGGGGTTTTCTGTTTCCCTGGCTACATAGTGAATTCAAGGACAGCCTGAAAGACAGGAGACCTTTTCTCAAAAAGCAAAAAAAAAAAAAAAAAAAAAAAAAAAAAGCTACTGGGGTGATGCAATGACCAGGCAGCTGTGAGGAGAGGAGGTCAGAAGAATTGTTCTGTTTATGGAACAGCTTGCAGAGAAACCGCACTGTAGGGGCTGGGCATGTTGGATTCCCAGCACTGTGTGACCCCAGTGTCCTTGTCACTTGTATCTGTCATTCTAGCATCTCGAGATGAAAGCTGGAGGACCTGAAATTCAAGGTTGTCCTCAGCTATTTATCAAGTTCAAGCCAGTCTGGGGCCAGGGTGGGGAACCGTCAAGTGGAAGCAAGGAGTTGGGGCTGAGAAGTGGCTGGAAGGAGCGAGAATAGAAGGGGGTTGCAGAAGAGGTCAGAGCGTAAAGAGGGAGAGCAAGAGTACTATAAGTACACTCGAGACAGAAAGTAACCCAAGTATTCCAGAATGTGTTATGTTTATAAAATTTCAAGGTGTGTGCAGGTGTATGTGTGTGTGGATGCCAGAAGTGAAGCTCAGATGCCCTTACTTTTTAATTCTGTTTTTGAGGCAGGGTCTTTCACTGGCCTGGAACTTCCCAAGAAGTCTAGACTGGCTGAATAGTAAGCCTTAGGGAGTGTGCTTTCCCTGACCTGTCCTTTGAATATTCCCTCAGATGTGGGGAGCACAAGGCCATGCCCTTTCATTTAGAGTCAACCTCTAGTGAACGGCAAGCAGGATGGGACAAATGCTGTCCAACCCATATCCAGGCTCAGGAAACTCTGGGTCATTTTCACTCCTTCTGGAGATGGACTGACATGAACATTGGGCCTACATCAACAGCTTGACTTCCTCTTCTGCCCAGTTCTGCTTCCTTCACCTCCCTTCTACACGTGTGGGTCTCCTGGAAACTTACTAAAAAGCATCCTACAAGCTAAACCCCATTTCAGAGTTAATTCCCCAGGCAAGCCAACCTGGACTCAGGCACTCTGCAAGGACAAGAATACCTTCAATGCTGCTCTCTGTCACCACAGAAAGCTTGTCTACTAGCTGTGATAGATAGCATCCATACAGTATGAGAGTCAGTTCTGAATGACTGCAAACTTCAGATGAGGAACCACTCGTGGGTCAATGACAGAACATAAGACAGGAATTGCAGGAAGTGCTCTGCGAGTGTCTCAGTGCCGAGCAGAAGAAAGCATGGGGGAGGTGCCTAACTTAACTCTCTCTCTCTCTCTCTCTCTCTCATTTGAAGGAGACACAGATGTGAACTGTCATTTTGGAAAGAGGTTTATTCAATGAGCTATTATTACCATAGACAAGCCCACAGAGCATGGTGGGGGATTTGCAGAGAGTTCAGTCCTTCACGTCAGATTGGGGGCTCCCTTCTCTTTTTTTTTTTTTTTTTTTTTTTTTGGTTTTCCGAGACAGGGTTTCTCTGTGTAGCTTTGCGCCTTTCCTGGAACTCACTTGGTAGTCCAGGCTGGCCTCGAACTCACAGAGATCCGCCTGCCTCTGCCTCCCAAGTGCTGGGATTAAAGGCGTGCACCACCACCGCCCGGCTGCGGGCTCCCTTCTTATAGGTTTCTGGGGAAGGTCCTATTTTCATGTGAGTGATTGATGAGAAACCCATGGTACATGCTTGTAGCCAGGCTATCTCAGAATCAGCTATGAAAGTGAGGAGGACAAGAAGCTGCAAAAACTAGTTGCTTTGGTTCAGGAAATCAAATGACTGTCATTTCAGGAATTATCATATTTGAACACAAACGGAGGAATTTTACAAAATGGCACGACCCTGGCTAACACGTATGTACAGGATGTGTATGTGTGTCTATATATGTTCACATATGTAGGGTGCATGCACATGTGAAGACATTTGAGCATGCATGTAGAAGGCTGACTCTGGGAATCTTTACAGATCACTATCTTATTCACTTGAGACAGGTTCTCATAGATGAACCCGGAGCTTGAAGACATAGGCTAGTCTGGCTAGTCAGCTTCCTCCAGACATTCTGTTTCCACTTTCAAGTACTGGAATACAGGCAGGCCACCATGACCATCTAGCATTTATGTGGGTCCTGATGATCCAAACCCTGGTCCTCACGCTTGACTGACAAGCACGTTATCCAATGAACCATCTCTCCAGTCCCTCTGTTCTCACTGCTCTAGACTTCAATTTAAACTTTCAAAAGGATTTAATCTTGGGTAGGGCTTAGATTTCACCCCATGGGTGGGGAGGGGTTGGTTATAAGAAAGAGACCATCTTACTCAAATGAGGTCCATTCTCCTCTCTGTTGCTTCTCTGTTAGTTTGTGATGGTTTTGTGTTGTCTTTAGGGGCTAACAACTTTTGAGCTGTGATAGATGGTGAGACTGGGTTCGCTTGAATGGAAAAGTAGAGCAGGGAGCAATACTTCAACTCTGGAGACAGCATGATTCCAAAGCTAACCTCATAAATGTCTCCTCCTGAAACATTCTAGAAGCTTCTCTCAGGTGAAAACTAAATTACTCACCAAGAGGTGTAGCCTGATGATGGTGAGAACAAAATCACTTCACTAAATGTTCATGGCTATTTGCTCAAGGAATAAAGAGATCAAAGTGTAGGTGTTAGGGAGAATTCCCTCTGCAGCTTCTGTATTTCCCACACAAGAAAATGCAGGCCCAAATCATCTCTCCCCACCCCATCTCTCCCTCCTCTTTCCTCTCCTTGTCATTGTTGGTGCCACCACCCTTTGCTGTAATCAGGACACAGCCACTTTAGCTTCCCAGTGTGGACTGAAGACCGGCGGGTCTTCAGGAATTTCCCAAGCCTTCAGCATCAGTTTGGGGTTGCTGAGGGATCCAACCCTCATGGACTTAACAGCTACCAGATGTGACAGACACTGTGAAACTACACAGTCCCTACAGTGTGATCTAATCTAATATATCTCCGTTTATCCATTATCTGTTCTTCTCCTCAAGAGAACCTAACTGATAGAGAGTCTGCACACTGACACTTTGGAACTCAAATGCCAATTCAGGGAACATAGATTAATTCACACACCCAAACCCACTCTTGAGGGGACTGTTTCAAAATGCATGTTTTAGAAAAACTCACTGTGGCAACAATGCAAGAGGCTTCCCAAACGCAGCCTCAGTTATTGACTTCCTGACTGATTCCTGTGTGTAGTCCCCAAACACCACGAACCTGGGAGAGATGGAGAGAAATGTATTAACTGGAAAGGGGGTGAGAGACTCTCGACTTGCAGACCATAAGGATTAGGAAAGTTTTGAGAACATCTATAAGAGTGTTTCAGAGAAAGTGTTATTGTTGCCCAATGTCCCCCTTCAAATCCGTTCTAGGTAGAACAGTTTCCAGGTAGAACTTCCAAATTTCACCTGTGCCATAGGCACATAAGGACCAGAGTGTACTCCCATGCTTATCCCTTTCTTGTGAGTGAAGAGCCCGTGCAGCTGGGTGGAATTTCATGACAGAGAGGCAGTGTTGCTCAGATGCTTTGACTCTGAGACATCACAACACTGCTGCTGTCTTTCAGAAGAAGCTTTGAGGTTTATTTTCCAGTCTTTTGCTCAGTCTGCTTTATTCTTTACTCTCGACTGGAGAAAACTATCCCAAAGATGACTGGCATTTAATGTAGAAATAATCACAGCTGACAATGTGAATAAACAAGTTGTCTATGTGTCGTGTCATTTTAGTGACTATAAATGGGCATGGCCACACTTCTAGTGACTATGAATGGGCATGGCTGTACATGGCTACACTTTCATTTAAGACAGCACTTCTCGGTGCCAAGGGGTAGGAAAAACACTTGGAACACAAGTGTGAGGATGGGATTTTTGGATCCCCAGAATTCACCTGAAAGATGGGCAGGCACAGAGGCCTGCTGGGAATGCCATCACTCAGAAGGTGGAGACATGGGAATCCCTGGAGCAAGCTGGCTAGCTATACCAACCAAAAGGGTAAGCTCTGGGTTCAAGTGAGAGACTATGCCTTAATAAATAAAATAGACAGTGATAGGAGGAGACACCTAACTTAATCTTGGGGCCTCCACATGCTCACACACAGACTTCGGTGCACACACCTGTATACATATGCACATACACATACATACACAATCTCTAATTTCTTCTGTCCCAACCCTTCTGCCCATTCCCGGGTTTCCCCATAAAGGAGGACTCTGACATGGGCTCTCGTGGCTGCAAAGCTCCCATCCTCACTTCTAGGAAAGAACGCTGCACCCTGGCTAGCATGTTACAGCTTTTGGCTTCCCATTTCCTCATTTCTAGGTGTCCTTGACCCTAAGTCAATGCATTATTGATTCTTCTGATCCTCCACTTAAACTGTTTAAACTTCTTGTTAATACATGGAAATGTCTTATGCCATCATCTGTTCACTCTGCTAAAACGCTTCATGAAAGAAAGGATGTCACAGGCTAACCCAGAGGATTACCTAGGGAGTACGTGGCTGAATGTCCTCATGCCTACTGAAGGACATCTGTGTTCAGGTTTCCTTCTAACAGAGTTTCACTACATAGCTTTGGCCATCTTGCAACTTACTATGTAGATCAGAATGGCCTCAAACTCACAGAGATCCACCCACCTGAGCAGAGTTTCCCTAACATGTCTCAAGCTAACCTGGGACTTACCACTGTATAGCCCAGGCTGCCCTCAAACTCACAGAAATCCTCATATCTTAGCCTCTCTGTCTGGGATGGCAGGCAGGAACCACCATGCCTGATTCCTCCATTCTCCTTCCTTTTGAATAACTTTTCTAAATGGAGGGATCTTCTCAGGCCTTGAACATCACACCAGATACATAACAACCAGGTGCCCTGGAGTTTAAAGATAAAACGATGTCTGTCTTCTCCCATGTCAGCATCACATGGCCTCCCCCTCAGTGGATACTGCTCCAGAAAGTGCCCCTGCCCTCCATCTGGCCTTTGTATCTTCTTATGTTGTTTATGGATCTTTTTGGATAATACTTTCTCTGGAGACTAAAAGCATGTAACACCCATACACACTGGGGAAGTTCCTGCCTGCCGGGTGTAGTCCTGCAGGGTGTATCTTGTTCTCTGATCCACCCAGGTTTGGTAACAGCACAGCTGGCTGATTGCTCACAGACCTTGCTACAAGAGCTGGGAAGACCCACAGCTATCCGAGTCTGAGGCTTTTGTGGTCTGAGCCGAGCTGAGCTCAGTGCCTCCTTTGAGTCTCTTAAGAAACATCACACACACTTTTAAATTATGCTCCAGGGAGCCCCAACCCAGGCAAAAGATGCAAAAGCACCACTCAGATTTGAGAAGCCTAACCCTGAGGGGCATTGAGGATGAAGCCCTTCCGGATAACCAGCAGCAACTAAAGCCAAGAACAGACTTCGAGTCTTTCCATTATTGGCCAGAAAATGGCTCTGGGTTCTATCTCTGGCCTTGAGTGGAGATCGTAAGATTCCTAACTAGATGAAATCTTTCAGTTAAAGAAGCAGACATACACATGTTCCCTCCCTTAAAGATGAATACAGATGGGCCTGTCAATCAATCACCTGGGCAGGAAGAATCTCTCAGGAAGTTCTCTGTCTGAGAAATTTTAAGAAATAATATATTACCTACCTAGAAAATGCAGGTTTCATCAATGGTGTCTTGGGCCAGTGGCCACTCTCACCCGTGAGGGCAGCCCTTCCTGACTGCTGGATGCACTCAGCCCTTCGCTTTGGTCCATTTTATTTCTGCATTAATCTCTTTGTGTCTCCTTCGAATTCTTTCTGTGGAAATCATGAAAAGGTGGGGTCTAAAGTAAGATCCCGGCAACACTGGCAATGTCAGATGTTGGGATTCGGTGGGGACCACCTATGAACAAAAGTTCCTAGAAAGAGTGGCGGCATGTGCTGAGCCTTCCATAGTGCTGACTAACTGATTAGAACTTCAGTGCCATGGAGAGGCTGGAATGTTGCAGGTCCAGAGCCTAATTACTATTATCTTGGGTTGTCTTTAGCTTTATTGATAGCCATTCCTTGTCCATCTCTTTACAACATTCTTGTAACTGAAACATAAAACCTTTTGAAATGTGTTGACAGACCACCAGCTCCCACGAACTGAACGACCAGGAGCGTTATCAGAATCTGAGGCCTACAGCAGGGATCCCCCACATTGCTGTAACCCGCATGCCTGATGTCTCCACTGAGGTATTTGAAGAGTGTCCCAGATTTCTGATGACTCTTTGTTCTGTGGCCATTAAAACTCCATAAAACCATTACCATGCTGCAACACAGCATTCAGGGTCTGTGTTCCCAAGCCACAGTCGTTCATAAATATGTAAACTACCTTTTATTGCTTTTGAGGTGAGAGTTGTGGATTTGTGTCAACATTCCCAAAGGGAATGTTCTAGAGTCTTTTTTCCTGGAACAAGGGACTGAACAGAGCACAAGAATGATCTTAGACAGTGCAAGAGAATTTATAAGAATTTGTGAGAGTACACTTCAGAAGGAGGAGGATGGCCAAAGTAAAGAGAAAGACTATACCTTCAATGGCAAATACTGGGTGGGTGTGGTGGTTTAATGTGAGCACTAGGGAGGGGAAGGCAGGTGGATCTCTATGAGTTCAAGACCAGCTTGGTCTCCATAGAAAGTTCTAGGCCAGCCAGGGCTACTTAATTTGAGCCTGTCTGAGGACTTAATTTGAGGGCTGAGGACTGAGTCACATTGCTTTTACAGTCATTTGATATCAAGGGCCTTTTTTGGTCATTTGTATATACATATCTGTTACATGTAGTTCTACATACAATGTCTTGTATCACATCTCATTAGCATCTTAAATTTCCACCCAGAGCTGTGAATTTTAGTATCAAAATAAGCCACTGATCACCTTAAGACATTCTGGAGTGCCTCTGTGCCTGCCCCAGTGGCCAGCTTGTTCTAGCCCAGTGGTTCTCAACTTTCCTAATGGTGCGACCCTTTCATACAGTTCCTCATGGTCTGGTGACCCCCCCAACCATAAAATTATTTTATTGCTACTTGGCAACTGTAATTTTGCTACTGTTATGAACTGTAATGTAAATATCTGATGTGCAACCCCTGTGAAAGGGTCATTTGACCTCCCCAAGCGGTCCTAGTTCACAGGTTGTGAACCACTATCTCAAGCCCACAAGCTCCGTGTATATGTGCAGCACACGTGGAGCACGTGTGTTTGAGGGAAGGGCAGGATTTTTCAATTTTTCTCCTTGTCAGTAGGTTTTTATCTTTTGCTAATTTTACAACCTTTGTTCTCAGTTCTTGTGGACCTCATTCTCTGTCTCCCTGCCTCAGTGGGGCAGTTCTGAGTAAGAACAGCTGGGGATAAACTTAGTAGTATTTCTTCCCTTTCATTATCAGCTGCTTGAACTGGACGTTAGAAATGGAAGTTCGGTGTATCGATTGCCTTTTGAAGTAAGCTGTCAGTAAAGCAGTTACTGGGGGGTTGTGAGTCATTCCAGGAAGAAAGTGAACATGGGTGACAGTGATATTTGGGGGTGAAGAAAAACTTAAAAAGATTAATTAGAATAAAAGAAAGCAAACAAAAAAAACCACAGCCATACACAAAGAAAAACCAATAGAGAAATAAAATCCCTGAATATCTGGACATCTGATTAATGGCAAAAGTCATGAAGCATGGCTTTTTCCTTTGAGCATAACATGCTCATCTCCTTGGAAAGAACAAGAGACAGGAAGTAGTTCAGGGTAGGGACCCCAAAAGCAGCCATTTCAGGAATGTCTTTGATTTATGAATGAAAAATGAAATGAAAGGAGGTAGACATGACTAGTCCTAAAGAATAGGGAAGATTGTTGCTGTAGATATAACGGGAAAGCAGGCAGCAGGAGGAGTCCAGGCTGAACTTGGCTACCAGACAAAACCAGACCTTGAGAAAAGAGAGTGCAAGGGAGGAGCCACCAACCAAGAGAAGCAGCCAGGCCAAGAGCAAGTAGGGATCTGGCTGGAGGATGGGGGTGGGTGTAGCAGAAGCCCCACTCCTGGGAGGGAGAGGTTTAAGGTGGGGGTAGAGTGAGGACTGGGAGGAGCTGCAGGTACTGAGGGAGACTCCTCTAGGGTTTGAGACCTAACTGTTGCTGGCTAGGGATGCCAGAGTGAGCTCTGGTTTCTATTGTCTCCTAAATGAGCACCCTGGCTGGAGACTTGAGAGTCCTTAGAAAACTCTGGTCCCAATACTAATTCATTCTGATAAGCAGCTTTAAAATTACACCTCTAGATTTCTGTGGTGAACACAGATTATATCTATTCCTCAATTTCAGCCATCTCCTAAGTGGACTTAGGGTTACCTCTTCAGAGCAGGTAAAGTTAATGTGGTCTTGGAGGACATCTAGGCTTTGTAGAGGCTCCTTAGGCCAAAGCTACTTCCTCCTGGTAAAAACCAAAAGAGAATCTAAGTTCTATCCCTGAGAGTGGAGCACTAAGGTACTGAAGCCAGTCAGTCAGTCACCTGGCCAAAGGTTGATGCCTCAGGAAGGCTGATTCACCTAAAGCCATGCTAAAGAGATGGGCAGAATAAGTATCCCTTAATGAGATGGTTTATTTTGACTTCCTGGAAAGCCTACCCTCAGTGTAGTGATTCACAAAATTGCTGCTATGCAGTTAAGTCTGCTTCCTTTTTTCTTTTTCTCTCAAGGTAGGACCCATAAAAGCCTGTTTCCATTTTTCTTCTTTTCTTTCTCTTGCTCCAAGATGCAGGGAATTTCTTGGACTTTGGGCTTTCTCACAGTTCTCTGAAGTTATTCCCTCCCCACTCTGTGCCACGAGGCTACTCACAAATGGCATGGTTGTCTCTCTTCCTCTTCTCCATCTTTCTCCATAGAGTTGCTGACAAGATTTACAACTTGTCAGCAACTTTTTTCTAATAAAATTGTCCTTGAGCCTTATTCTTAGTCCACTCTTAACTTCTGTTATTAAGAAGACTAAGAATCCTACAGAGGATCCTTGGTAACACCATCTCCATTATGGATTAGAGATCTGTTTGGTCACATTGCTACGGCAACAAGGACATAAGCAGAACAACACCGTGGTAATATGGTAGTGGCTAGGTCTGTGGCAGTGATAATGGAGCTGTTAACACTTCTTAGGAGAGGCTGGATTGAGAGTCACAGGACCTACAACTGGAATTCCAGCCATTGCTCCTTCCTGGCTCCATCCTTGAGGCATGTAATCTCAGTAAATGCCTCCATGCATGGCAGAGATGCCAACTGAGAGTGGGAGTCTGTGAGGTTGTCTGACAGGGTGGGACATCCTGTCAGTCTACACTGTAAGTAACGCTCCTCACCAGTATTACCCCAAGTAAGCCCAACAAACTCATCATTAGTTTTTCAAATTGAACTGGTCTTATATTGGTCTTATCCTTGGTGCCCTATCTGCAGTGAAGAGACATTTATTCACACCATCCCAGGAAAAGTCACTCCACGGACAGAATCCACACTCTGCCTTGTCCTTCTCATTCACTGACAGCAAAGTGGAACAGATTGTATACAAAGAGGTGGGTGGACTTACGTGGAATAACCCCCAGTTGTCCTTTAAGTTTGACCATTGTAGGGCCTTGAAATGGAGAATAATCCATGCCTGTGGAATTATAAGTTCACTAGCATTTTAAAGTGGACAATGAATGCTGAAAATGAGGGAAAGAAACCTCTTTCCTACCCGCCACGGTCACCATCTGTCCTGTCCTGCAGGCAGAGTGGAAAATGCCTTGCTTGTGTTGGCAATAGGCTTTCATCACACGTTATTAAAAAGTCAAATCACAGTTGCTAGATCCTGTCATTACAAAGCTAACAAACAATTGGAAATATATATTCACACCCCTCAGAGTGTTTGCTGTGACTTCCCAGTGACAGAAAGGGTAGGCGCACTCTGTTAGGGGAGCATTTTCCTACTCAACCCCTCCATTGTTTTCTTAGCACTATTATTCAAATAAGTGAATTCAGCTAATTAACTTCTCAGACAGTGCATGCATTATTCAGTAGACAGTTCATTAAAAGTGTCTTCCCACAGCCTGGGCTGCTGTCTCCTCTCTGGCTGGGAGGGAGGCAAAGGTCCTCATAGTAGGCTCTGCACCCAGTCAATACTCCAGAGAGGAGGTCGCACAGGAAGAAGGGACATGGTGACCTATATTGGGAGCATGTGTGAGTTAAGGAACAGTATGCACGGGTGTGTGTTATGAAAAAGTATTTTAAAAAAATCAGAGTGAACGCCTGGCAGTGGTGGCACATGCCCATCATCTTCCTTGAAGTAATTGATGCTGCCAGAAGCAGATGTGTCTCATTGTTCAGAAAAGTCAAAGTTCTTAAAAAAATTTAGATGCCATATTCTGTAGGTCTTTGAAGTGTTTGAAGATTACCTACCTAATTGAAATATATCTATGTATACCTAGAAAACTTAACTAACATGACAATAAGTTTGATTATCATAGATGACTAGTTATTAATCTATATTTCTTATTTATACATTATAATTTCAAATGAGCTGCACAAACATAATACCTTAAACAAGAGCAGAAATATACATACAGTATAACAAAGTCAACTTTAACTTTGTATCAATAAAATAAAATCCATAGCAATGTAAAACATTTTAAACAAGTTGTTGTTTTTTAAAAGTAGATTCGATAATCTACCCTTTTATCCGATCCTGTCTATGGCTGAAAGCAAAGGAATCTTGTTTCTTGGTCAGAGATGAGAGGAAAGTAAGGCCGGCAGTCACTTCAGCATTCACAGTCAGGTATTTAAAGGCAAGAGACAGTCTGTAATGTTGTCAAAGTAAGGCTTGGCACAACAGTCAAGAGAACATACTACTCTTGCAGAGGACTCAAGTTCAGATCTCAGCACCCGTGTTGGGCAGCTCACAACTGCCCAGCACCCAAGCTCTGGGAGATAAGACGCCTTCTTCTGGCATCCCTGTGTTGTGAGGTATCCACCAGAGAAGAATGCTTAGACATGGTTTTAAGCCAATAGAAAGTCTTTATTAGCTGTCTGGTGACTACACTGTGTGTTTGGGATCCTGGTGTAGCCCAAGCCTTTCTCAGGGTGAGATTTTAAGCATAAAAACCATATCCTGGGTGGACACACTTCAGTTAACATTAACAGTTAGCAGAAGTGGAACTTTAGAAGCCAAATAGCAAGGTTAGTACATTTAGAGAATTTCCCAGAACTATGGGCTTTAATGGATTAGGTCTTTGTTTTCAGTTTGGCAGGTGGTACTGTCTATGTGTTATAGCCTGAATGTTATTTCCATCATGGAGTCATTTATGCTAAGGTCTGGGACTCTGTCATACCTGGACACTGCACATACATGGTGGTTGGCCACAACACATTCCCACCCCACATACACAATTAAAAATAACAAAACAAATCTGAAATAAAAACAAAACAAACCAAAGAATAAGAATTTCTACCCCTCTGAATGTCTACTCTAGGGTAACAGATAAAAGAGGAGCTCATTGCTGCACATTCCCTTCGAGAAGCTCATGAGGATGAGTAATGTTCACTAACCTTCAGCTTTACAGCAGATGTATCTGTAGCACTACCTTCCCGCAGGCAGGATTTTCCACATTCCACAAGGGGAAGGGCTGAGGCTCTGCAGTGACTCCCTTGAGACAATGGCTGTCTGGCACAAACCACCACTTTTCCACTGTTCTGGACACACAGGTCTGGTTACCACTGAGTGGGGGCTGGGGGACTGTAAACTGGTGCAGCCAGTTGTGGAGGATGAGAGTCTGGGCCCCACTTTCCATGGTAACAGTTTCTCTAACCCATTCCCCAGGACTCCCTCATCTCAGAATCCTGCCTGTGAGGAGGAGGCTGCTTCACCACTTAGAACCTCTGAGAACACGTGAACAGCTCTCCAGATGTTTTCCAAATCAGGATGTGTAGAATCCTCCAGCTGTGCATGAGCCCCTCTTGCAGAGCCAGGTGCCAGGTTATTTGGGGAATGTAGACTGTTTGCCAGAGAGACACAGCAGGCGATGCTCTCTTTTCTAATGCTGTTTCTCCTCCTCGAGAATCGTCTCCTCTGGAGGAGGTTTGCATCTCTGAACTTCCTCGGAACTTCGTTTCTGTCTGCATGGAAACTGAACAGCTGCAGTGGCCTGTCCTCATCATCGAGATTATTACCAATACTGTTGGATAGCTTCTCGCTCAAAGTTGACTGGAGGGTCCTGTCTAGAGGGCCTCCCTCGGGAAGGCTCAGAAAAGGGGAAGGGGACTCATCACCCATTTCCTGCTCCACAGAAACAGCACTTCTTATCACAAGAGCAATTGCAGTTCTACATGCTTTTTCTTAAAAGAATTATTTGTGTTTGTGTGTCTCTCTGTGAATATGTACACACATGTACAGGTGTCTGAGGAAGTCAGAAGAGGACATCTGATCCCCTAGAGCTCAGTTTCAGGAAGATGTGGGTGGGTGCTAGGAGTTAACTCAGGTGCTCTGCTAGAACAGCAAATGTTCTTAAACACTGACTCTATGCTTTCTTGAAAACTCTTGTGCTAGAGCTACATGTGCCTAGCAAGAGGCTTGTGCTTCATCTGTGTGTGAAATTCATGGTTAGCAGTCAAAGGTGCCACCATTCCTGTGGCCTTTCAGATGAACATCCTTACCAGCAATGGCTCCCCCTTTTTAAGACTTAGTTTTTGCTTTGTAAATGTATTCTTTTTCTGTTTGCTTTCTATGTCTCAGACAGGGTCTCATGTGACCTATGCTAGCCTCAAATTCACTGTGTAGCCAAGACTGAAAGGTTGGAGAGACATAGGCAGACAGAGAAAGCAGACACAGGGTCCTTGTGATTTTAGGTACTTGCTTTTAGAAGCCTTTGCAAGGAGAAAGAAAGGGAAGGCATGGGCCAATAGGGGCGAGGGGAGGGCCCAGGGACTTTTAAACCCCCAAACCAGCACCTATTAGCTGACTCTCAGCCTAAGAGCCCCTCTCATCCAGAGGGATAAGGCTGTTATTTTCCTGTCCAGGGAAGGAGCTTGCCAATCCCCTAGATCCAATCCGCTGGCCTCACCCTCACAAATGTGATGATTAGCATCTTGTCTCCTCTCACGACCCCTCTTCACAGCAGGCTTCACACTGGCTTCTTGGAAAGGAAAAATTTGGAAGTGAAGTGATTTGTCCAGGGCACAAAACAAACTTTAAAATGATGGTGTACAGACGAAATGAACTGACTTTCATATAGAGGCATTCACTTTATTTAACTGTATTTTCTTTTACTTTTTTCCTGCTGTCTGAGATAGAGATCATCTATAGCCCGGCGTAACCTGGAGCTGGGTGCTGGCCTCCACTCCCACTCTCCCCCTCCTTCCTTCCTGCCTCTCTCCCTCTCTCCCTCTTGGGCCCTCTCCCTCTCTCCCTCTCCCTCTCACCGTCCAGTGTCTCACACAGCCCTCAGTAGGCTGGATGTAAATGACCTACTCTTGAGCCCTGATCCTCTTGCCTCTCCCTCCCAAGCCTCAGCTTGCTGGGCCACACCACCACATCTTGCTTGCTCTCTTTTCATTCATGAGTTTTGTTTCATTCTTCTGTGGCCATCCTATTAGAAACAACATCCTTTCACATGTACATACATGTACACATATAGCCTCACATACATGTGCACCAGCACACACATGAACATACACATGACGATTAGTATGGGTTATTCAGTAAAGTGTACAGAACACTTGTGTATACTCACCTGGACACTAAGGGTGGCAGATAAAATACTGAAGCCAATGATTATCCAATTTTGGAATGAAACCAACTCAAGTCTTTGATTAGAAAGGGCGTTAGTAAATGCCTCCCATGTGTTCATTTAAAAGCACACTTGGAGCCAGGCATGGTGTCTATAATCCCAACACTTGGAAGGTAGAGGCAGAAGAACTAAGGAGTTCAAGGTCAGCCTCAACTACATAAAGAGTTTGAGACCAGCCTGGGCTACTTGAACCCCTGCTTTAAAAAAGTAGCAAGTGGGGTGTGGTGATGCATGTTTTTAGTCCCAGCACTTGGGAGGCAGAGCAGGAGTTCTGTGATTCAAGGCCAGCCTGGTCTACAGATGAAGTTCCAGGCAGGACTCCCGTAGTGAGATGGAAAAGCACCAGGGAGCTTGGTGGCCATCTATCCTGCAGTGTGCAAAATAGCAGGAACCTCAAGAGAGATCCTGTGTCCGCAAAGTGAAAGAGAAAACCAACTCCCGGAAGTTGTGCCCTGACCTCTACACGTGCACTGTGGCCACATGTGCATGTATGCTGTGTGCACACTAACAGACTGGTCTACAGAGCCAGTTCTAGAACAGCCAAGGCCACACAAATAATCCTGTCTCAAAAAAACAAAAAGTCAATTAAAAAAAATAAGTTGTAAAGAAGCGGACTTAGCTAGAGCCCAGTACTGGTGAGGTTATCCTACATGTGAGGATAGATCACTTAGTACTTCCGTTATACAGATGTTTCCTTTCTCATATGGATTAAACTTAGCTTTAAGCCTAACCAGACAGACAGTAGAGTTTATCGCATGGTAACAGGGACTTGTTTAATTCTCTCACACAAAAGATTACAGTGAGTCAGGCTTTCAAAGCTGCCTGAAGATGAGTGTGCGCCACTAGCAGTCATGGTGGGTCGTTCTGAACCTTACACAGTACGTTGGGTAAATCATGCAGTCTGTAGCCAGTGAGATGGATGGCTCATAGGGGAAAAATGCTTGCTGGCAAGTCTGATGACCTGAGCTTGGTCCGCAGGACCTACACAGTGGAGGGAGAGAACGGACTCCCACAAATTGTCCTCTGATCTCCATACAACACACCATGGCATGAACTTGCACACACACAGGTGCACACACAAAATAAACAAATGTAAAATAGAATAAGTTATATAAGTCATATCTGTGTTATGTTTACATAATAGACCATAAGGAGCCAAAGTATCCCATAGGAGTTTAGTTTATACATGATGTAAATACAGTGCAAGCTGAAATTAATCAGGGGAAGCAGCCCCTGAGGGAGACAGGCTTGTCAGAGGCCCCAGAGGGTAAGATAAATGAAATGCCTTTCATAAACATTTATGCAGGCTAAGACTCCTGGCATGCAGATAGCTAGAGCCAACTAATTCCCCTAGTGAAACTAAAGGGAAAGGCTGGGGTGGGGGCGTCGAGACACAACCCCGTATTGGAGCTTGCGTTGGGCAGGGCAGGTGGGAGGCCTCCTGTTGGAGAGTCAGCTCCGCAGGAAGTAAACTGAGATTCGAGCAGTGAGGAGCCCAGGGTGAAACTTCGGTAGAAGAGTGCTTGCCTGGCATGCGGAAGGAAGTCTGCGGGGACTACCTGAGATGCTGTCTCCAAGAAAGGAAAAAAAGGAAGAAGGGAGGAGAGGAGGAAAGGAAGAGAGAAGGAAAGGAAGGAAGGGAGGGAGAAGAAGCTGAGATAACAAAAATATATGTGGGGAGGGTGGCAGCCAGGAAGTTACATCGTCTTTTAAAATACGTATGACGGTGTTTTCCAAAACCAGAATGTGCCTATTTTTAAAATAACTAGTTGAAGAGAAGGAATTTCACAAAAACCCAGGCCTTCCTCATTTCTCATCCTCAAAAAGTTCATTCTAACTCTCTTTTTTAAAGGTTTGTGTGTGCGTGTGTGCTTTTGGTTTTTTGTTTGTTTGTTTGTTTGTTTTGACATGAGATGAGTGCCTGAGTTCAAGTGCAACCTCCCTAGAACCTTTTAAAAAACAAAAACAAAAAGCTCTGGAGAGGCAGAGACAAGAGGGTCACTGGCATTTGCTGGACTTCCAATCTAGCCTGTAGGATTCTAGAATATCGAGAAACATGGTCTCAAACAAAATAAAACCCAAATAAACCAACAAAAACAAGGAATAAGGTAGACAGTGCCCACACCTGGTGCTCACACACAAATGCACACACATATATGTGTGCCCATAGATTACAAAGTGCACTTGAACACACAGGAGCACACACAGATCCTGTTCCAATCATTCATCTAGGTTAAGCAGTTGAGCCAGAGCATCTGTAGAGTTGCTTCTGGTCTATGAACTATGATGGCACACCCCTAGTGGTTAGGGAAAGATGAATTCCATAAAAATACCTGGATCCTCAGCATCACCAAGTCTCTCAGTATCATATCCTCCATATATTATTTCTGTTTGATACTGTTTAGCTTTAATTGTTAACTCGACACAGCCTAGGGTCATCTGAGAGGAAAGCCTAGGCTGAGGAATCGTCCAGATCACCTCGCCTGTGGCTTGTCTTGATTATTAATTGATGCAGGAGGGCCTAGCCCACTGTGGGTAGCACCATCCCTAGGCAGGGTGTCTGAGAAATATAAAAAGCTAGCTAAAGATAAGCCTGTGAGTGAGCAGGCCAGAAAGCATCCTTTCTGTATGGTCCAACCACACTTCATTGACTGTGCGTGAGTTCCCTGGTTGGAGGTAATACTGCATGGAATAGCAATCAGGCCTGCCTTGTGTGGTTGTATTGTGTTCCCCAAAATATTGTGTACCCTAATAAATTTATCTGGGGTCAGAGGACAGACAGCCACTAGATAAAGAGGCTAGAAAATGGTGGCACTCAAGCCTTTAATCCTAGCATTCCAGAGACAGAAATCCCTCTGGATCTCTGTGAGTTCAAGGCCACGTTGGTAACATACGCCTTTAATCCCAAGAAGTGAGCCTTTAATCTCAGGGAGTGATGCCAAAAACAGAAAGATACATAAGGCGTGAAGATCAGAAGCTAGAAGCATTTGGCTAGTTAAGTTTTCAGGCTTCTAGTAGCAGTTCAGCTGAGATTCATTCTGGATGAGGACTCAGAAGCTTCCAGTCTGAGGAAACAGGATCACCTGAGGAATTGGCGAGATGAGGAAGCTGTGGCTTGTTCTGTCTCTCTGATCTTCCAGCATTCACCCCAATATCTAGCTTCAGGTTTGTTTTTATGTATAAGACTTTCTAAGATAACTGCTACATCTAGCGCCCAACGTGGGGCACGAACCCGTGACCCTGAGATTAAGAGTTTCATGCTCTACTGACTGAGCTAGATGGGCTAGGGAGCTGGGCCGCCCAGCTGGGCCTCCCAGGCAGGAAACCAGACCCACAGCCAAGCCAAGCGGTTTTTAATGAATTCTTGCCACGTGGGCGCCAAATGTAGCAGGAATATCTCTCAAATGTCTCTTGCTGAGGACAGCAGCGACAGTGAAGGGTAAGGTTTTTAGCTCTTAGCTTTTGCTCTGACCTCTTGGGCTTTTTAACTTTTCAATTGGCTCTGTGTTTCTTTTTTTTCTTTTCTTTTCTTTCTTTTTTTTTTTTTTTTGGTTTTTCGAGACAGGGTTTCTCTGTGTAGCTTTGCGCCTTTCCTGGAACTCACTTGGTAGCCCAGGCCGGCCTTGAACTCACAGAGATCCACCTGGTTCTGCCTCCGAGTGCTGGGATTAAAGGCGTGCGCCACCACCGCCCGGCTGGCTCTGTGTTTCTTATTTAACAAGACAGTTACATCTACAGCCTTGAGTTCATGTCTTGACTTCTTTCAGTAATTGACTGGGACCTGGAAGTGTAACTTTAAATAAACCCTTTCCTCCCCTAAGCTGCTTGTATTCAGAATGTTTTATCACAGCCATAGAGATGAAACTAGAACAGATTTGTCACTTGTCACTGGGAAGTTTGTAACTTGAAACCCATCAGAAATATCTTCAACTGTGTGACTACCCTAAAAGTGCATACCTCCTCAAACTAATACAATTGTGAAGTTATAGAATTTGTTTACTGTAATCTCACTACTATGCTGGCTAATTTTATGTCAACATGGCACAAGCTAGAGTGATCTGAGAGGAGGGAACCTCAATTGAGAAAATGCCTCCATAAAATTGAACTATAGGCAGGTATAGTACTTTCTTAGTTGATGATTAATGTTGGAGGGCCCAGCCCATTGCGGGTGGTACCACCCTGGGCTGGTGGTTCTGAATTCTGTAAGAGCAGGTAGAGCAAGCCATGAGGAGCAAGTCAGTAAGCAGCACCCCTTCATGGCCTCTGTATCAGCTCCTGCCTCAGATTCCTGCCCTGTTTGAATTCCTGTCCTGATTTCCTTCAGTGATAAACAATGATGTGGATAAATCCTAAATAAACGCTTTTTCTCCTCAAGTTGCTTTGGTCATGATGTTTCATCACATCAATAAAACCATAAGTATGACAACTGCCTTGTGACATATTTTCTAAATTCCTGTTTTGCTGAGTCAAATTCATCAATATTAAATCATGCTTCACCTTGGTGATGGAGCTGGGATACGTCATTCAGGGTCAGGAAAAATAAAACACACGGATGTAGCATGAATCTTAAAAGTTCTTATTAATAAAATCAAACCCGAGGCCAGTTATTGGGGTTAATGCTGGTAGATCAGAGAGACAGAACAAGCCACAGCTACCTCACCTTGCCGGATCCTCAGCTGGTCTTGTCTCCTCAGACTGGAGGCCTCTAAGTCCTCATCCAGAATGGGTCTCAGCTGAATTGCTGCTCGAAAGCCTGAACACTTAACCAGCCAAATGCTTAACCAGCCAAATGCTGCTAGTTTCTGGTCCTCACGCCTTATAAACCTTTCTGCTTTCTACCACCACTCCCTGGGATTAAAGGCTGCTTTCTGGGATTAAAGGCATGACATGCCTGGCTGCTTCCAATGCGGCCTTGAACTCACAGAGATCCAGAGGGATTTCTGTCTCTGGAATGCTAGGATTAAAGGCATGTGCTAACATTTTCTAGCCTAAGTATCTTGTGGCTTTTCTGTTCTCTGACCCCAGATAAGTTTATTAAGGTACACAATATTTTGGGGAACACAATACTACCACACATGGAAACTTGGTGCATGCTCAGTTCTGGCTCTGGGTGACAATGGAGATGTCCGTTTGCCCCTGGCATTCCACAGGGTACACGGGAGACTTTCCTGACACTGGTGGAAACGGTTGGAGTGCCATAGGCTTTAACCCTTAGCTGACCCTCTCACCCCTGCCAGTGTCTTTAGCTCCCCAATTCCCTCCACCTGAGAAATCAGACTTCCTTGCTGTCATTCAAATATGATGAATACCTGCCTTTTGCTTTCTTTCCTCTCTTCCTCAAGCTCCTCCTCCCTAGAACTCATGAAAATAGCTGGTCTGACTCAGTGAGTATAATCAAGCCTGGAATTTTGTAGTTGCTTGAAAATCTTTTGATAGATATTAAATAATTAGAATGTATGGAACAATTACAAGTCATTAGAACCAGTTCTTAGATACCAATGCTAGTACTCTTCGTAATGACAGAAATTGATACACCCTGCCAAGGTTTATCTTTTTCAACATTAGCATTTATTCATTCATTTATTTATCATGTGGGGTAGGGAAGCAGATGTGCCATGGAGTGCATGTGGAGGTCAGAGGACCACTTGTAGGAGTCACTTGGTTCTGTCCTTCCACCTTATGGGTCCCTGGACTTGAACTCAGGTCATCAGCAATGGTAGCCAGCACTTTTACTTCCTGAGCTATCTTGATAACACCAAGACTTACCTTGCAAGACTTCCTTATGACATTCTCTTTTTCCAAACTTATTTTTATTTTTAAATTACATATATATGTGTGTCTGTGTGGAGATATATGCACATGAACGCAGGTGCCCATGGAGGCCAGAAGAAGGTATTAGCTCCCCTGGAACTGGAGTTTCAGGCAGGTGTGAGCTACCTGTTATGGATGCTAGAAACTGAGCCCAAGTCCTTTTCAGAAACAGTATGTACTCTTAACCCATGAGCCGTCTCTCCACCCCTTTCTTGGGACATTCTTGTCATTTTGTAGTGATAGAATAAGGTACTGGTTGTCCAGGTGTTTTGTCTGTCTGTGCCATTTTAATAACTCACCTGTTCTTAACAATGAAAAATAATGATTCCAACAACCTTTTGTCATGTTTCTACTGTGTGAAAGGACTGGGAATGAGAGGTATATACAGAGCTTCTCTTGCTGGCATATGGTTCTCACCCCAGCACTACTGCTTAAATGGATGTCATAGGTGTTACTTTCAATAAAATAAATTAAACTCAGATTCTTCACGGAGTGAGTTGACAGGTTAAACTCATAAGCTTAGCAATTGGAAAGTGAAGAAGCCTAAGGGAAACTGGTAGGAGCAAGAAGCGTCCAATCTTTGTATCATGTCCATCTACATAAAAACCTCAAGATGGACCATTAAGACTCTTGTATTTGGCGGCCACGATGGTGCATGGCTGTAATCCCAGCACCTGGAGGCTGAGGCAAGAGTGACAAGTTCTGTGCCACATGGCAAGACCCTTTTCAAAAAGAAACCAAACATACATGGTAGCAATGCCTACACTCCAGTGCTTGGGGGGTGGAGGAAAGGATTCATGGGCAGCCTCAGCTACATAGCAAGTTCAAAGTCAGCCTGGGCCATAAGAGATTTTGTCCTGAACACACACACACAAAAAAAAACCCAAACACGGAAAAAAAAGTATATATTTTACTATGTATATGTTATTTTTTAGTGGAGACTGAAACTAGCACAAAATTTGAAACCTAAAAAAATCAAGTTGTTTTTTCTTTTTCTTCTGTGTGTGTGTGTGTGTAGACAATGAAATAGAACCATATTTAGGCCGGGCAGTGGTGGCGCAGGCCTTTAATCCCAGCACTCGGGAGGCAGAGCCAGGCGGATCTCCGTGAGTTCGAGGCCAGCCTGGGCTACCAAGTGAGTTCCAGGAGAGGCGCAAAGCTACACAGAGAAACCCTGTCTCAAAAAAACCAAAAAAAAAAAAAAAAAAAAAAAAAAAGAAAAAAAGAAAAAGAAATAGAACCACATTTAGCCTAACTTAAGCCCCTGAGGAAATGCAGAGTCTGTCGGTACAAGAGACCTCCACCCCTATCAGCCAGCTGTCTAGATGGCAAAACAGCTGAGCCTGTCACCCTGCAAGGAGTACTTCACTTTTCCTGTTTTGCTTCAGACACATTCTCATGATGCAATGAGGCCCTTCCTTCTCCAGTCAGCTTTTCTCCTCACGGTCCTGTCTTCCTTCCAAGAGCGCGGGAGAAGTCATATGCTGCTCAGCCTTGAATCACCATTGCCAGTGAATGTGTGTATTTTATTGCTACTTGTCTTTAGAGCGATCTGTTGCTTTGTTTTGTAATAGGATATCGTTAGGTAGCTCAGGCTGCCCCTGTATTCACAGCCATCCTTCTGCCTCAGCCTTCAGAGTGCACTGCTGGGATTACAGGCATGTGCCACCATGCCCTGCCAGAATTATCTCCCACGGGAGAGATGACAGTAATTGTGTCCTAGGGATGTCCCTCAGTTAATATGGTGCTTGAAGCATGGAAACCCGGGATTCAGTCCCCAACACTGCATTAGATTAGGTGTGGTTGTACACTCCTGTAATCCCAGCACTCTGAAGGTAGAGGCAGAGGAGTTCAAAGCCATTTATACCAAGTTCAAGGCCAGCTTCAGTATGAGACCTTGTCAAAAAAATTATATTTAGACCAGTGAGTTATTTTTTTTTCTTTAAAAAAAGTAACTGGTGATGAAAAAGTCAAGCCATTTTTTGTAAAAAAAAAAAAATCTCAGACACTGTGGATTGGGATGTAGCTCACTCGGCAGAGTGTTTACTTAACATGAGCAAAGTCCTGGGCTTGATTTCCATCCTTCCAAATCAACATAGTGGTGCATGATTATAATCAGGATGGGGAGGCAGGAGAATAAGAAGTTCAAGGTCATTCTCAGCTACATTGCAAGTTTGAAGCTAGCCTGTGCTCCATGAGACAAAACAAAAACAAAACCGAGAGACTTTGTGGCTGATCAGTCTTTACTTAAAAAGCATAAAGCAAAACCTTCAGTGTGTGAGAAGGAACTGGAAATCTGAATTCCCTGGGAAAAGGGTGTTTGGTCTGAGCAGTCACAGGCAGCTAATGGTTGCTGGCAAACGGGAGTCTTATTCCTCAATGGTCCAAGAAATGGCCCCCAACAGTGCTCATGCAGGCACCCCTAATTAAATGCAATGGTGCACACGAAGGGGAAGAAGAAAGAGTTCTATGGGGGGCGGGGGGAGATAGGAGATCATGGGGAGGGAAGAGGACCAAGGGGCATTACGTATGTACATGAAATTATGAGTTGATAAATAGGAAAGGAAAAATAGAGCATGTGACTGGCAGGGTGGAAGTGGGAGGGGCGATAACCCCACATGACGTTGGGGTCGGAAGAGGAAAGCACCAGGTAGGTGAGCCACTGGAAGGCTTTGGTGAGACTGTCAGCTGATACCCAATCAGAGGGGAAGCTGTAGCTGAGTGGATGGCACATCTGGGTGCCCAGGCATGCCTCGCACATGACGTCATCACCAGTCTGCGAGGCGCTGTCTCCGCAGCTGCAGCCTGTTATGGAAAAATGAGTTTTCGGAGCTTGTTGGGCTTAGGCACACAGTCTTCTAGGCTGAGGGAACTTGGGTTATTCTTTACAAAGTGGCTCTTGTCCTCCAAAGCAAGTGTCCTGCCTCAAGCCTGGGTCTGGAATTCGGAGGCCTGGCCTATCAGTTTTCTTCATTTCCTGCGGACCCGGCCACCGCCCTGTCTCAAGGGCAGCTTTGAAAGCTAAACCTTCAGCCAGGACTCAGGCACCTCATCAGAATGAGGAAGCTGAGACACACAGGCAGAGAATGCCGACTGGGAGCATGAGAAAACGCTGCAAGAAACCAGCGATTACACTGCATAACTAGCCCCTCTGGTCTCCCTTTTCACATCCGCCGCAAAGACACAGGCTTTTCCCATGTGGTTCTCCATCAGGAAAAACCAATTACTTGTTTCTGTCTTTTGTGTCTCTCAGGAGCATTCAGTCAAACCAGGACACGATGATATAAAAATTGATAAAAGCCTTTAATTATGTTTCTTTGTCCCGGCTCTCTAAGGAAAGCACGTTATTTCTGGATTTTAAATTTGATGGGCTGCTCAGAGTATTTGAACTACTGTTGGTGTCTGAGACAATAAAATAAACGGTTGGAATGTTCGGGGCATCAGGAGAGGAGGTGCAGCAGGTGGATTCAGCATTGGGCATCAAACATACGCTATGCCCAGAGTTCCAAGTGGATTGACTGGGTTTCACAGTGAGTCCAGGGAAGGCTAGGCTCCAGAAAACAAAACAAAGGGGCTGGAGAAGTGGCTTGCTGTGCGCACATGGAGAGTCAAGATCCCCAGAACCCACATAAAAGGACAGGCCTGCCTGCAAACCAGCCTGCCTGCAAAGCCAGCACTGAACAGGCAGAGACAGGAGGTCCCCAGGGCTCCCTGGCCAGCCAGTCTAGCCATCTTGGAGAGCTCCAGGTTCAAAGAGGGACCTTGTCTCAAAGAATAAGGTAGAGGGCAGAAAGATGGTGTGGTGTTTTGAATAAGGAAGGCCTTCATAGGCTCATATATTTGAATGCTTAGTTATCAGGGAGTGACACTATTTGAGAGGGGTTAGGAGGTGTGGCCATGTTAGAGTAGGTGTGGTCTCATTGGAGGAAATGTGTCACTGGGGGTGGGCTTAGAGGTTTCAAAAGCCATGCCAAGCTGTCACTCTCTCTCACACACACTCTCGCTCTCACTCTATTTATCTGTCTGTCTGTCTATCTACCTACCTACCTGCCTACCTATTCCTCTACCATTACCTTAACCCCTATCTCTATGGCCTATAGATCAGGATGTAGCTCTTAGCTACTTCTCCAGCACCCAGCCTGCGGGCCTCCACGTTCCCTTGCTACTATGCTTCCTATCATGATGATAATGGACTAAGTCTCTGAAACTGTAAGCAAGCCTTCCAGTTAAAAGAGGCCAGCCTGGGCTACCAAGTGAGTTCCAGGAAAGGCGCAAAGCTACACAGAGAAACCCTGTCTCGAAAAACCAAAAAAAAAAAAAAAAAAAAACAAAACAAAACAAAACAAAAACAAACAAACAAACAAACAAAAAAAAGCTTTCTTTTAGAAGAGTTGCCATGGTCATGGTGTCTCTTCACAGCAATAGAACAGTGACTAAGGTGGATGGATTTAGTAAGTAAAGGAACATGCCACCAAGTCTAAAAACCTGAGTTTGTTCTCTGGGATCCACAGATGGGATTCCCACATGTTGTTCTCTCCTCTCTGCCCCACCACAAACACACACACACACACACACACACACACACACACACACACACACACACAAACTAAAAAAAAATAAATACACCATAGCACTGTGTGATCTCTTCTCTCCTCATCTTAGAATTTTTTCTCTTACTCTTTTCTTCCTTCACAGTCACGTGGTCTGAGTATTAAGGAAAGGTTTCCTGCCTGCCCTGAGCCTCTTTGATCCCTGCTGCTTCCTAAGCAACAGGAAAGATTGCTAGGGTGGGGAATGTGAACAGTGCAGAATTTTCTTTGTAGCCACAGCGAGAATCAGTGCCTGGGGACCTTTCCTCATGACACTCTTGGTTTCAAAACCCAAGAGGCGAGTCTTGTGTAAACACCTTTTCAATACTTGAAGTGCTTTTGGGGTGCTAGAATTTCTTTCTTTTTTAAGGCTTATTTTTAGGTGTGTTTGTGTGTGTGTGTTCCACCACGGTGCTCATGTAACTCAGAGATTTGTGGGAGTCAGATCTAGCCTTCAGCGATTTAGGTCCCCAGGACTGAACTGAGGCCACCAGTGGAGTGGCAATCACTCTGACCTTCTGAACCTATGCCCACCTAGAAGCTGCTCACCACCTGCCCATACGCAACGAGTAATACCTTCCCCACTCCAATGAGGTGCCCAAGTACCAGGTAACTGAAGGCATGGTTCTCAAAGCTGCCCTTTAGACAGGGCAGTGCCTGTCCCACAGGAAATGACAAAAGCAGATATGCCAGGCCTCTGCATTCTAGATCAAGACCAGAGGCAGGACACTTCTTTTGGAGAACTCAGCATTGGGCTCATGCTTCAGGTTCAGATCTATAGACCTGCCATCAATGTTTAGCGTGTGATACTTAAAACTTGGGGGAAGAAAAAAGTGTGGTCATATGGACGTAATTCATAAACCTGTCCTGCACATTGCAAGGTCCTCACTTCCCTAAGTCTGTCCTTGCTAGTAACACATAAGTGTTATAACAAATAGGAATATTGGCCCATGTTTCCTACCCTGGAGAGGGACTAAGTGGGAAAAAAAATTAAAGCCTTAAGACAATAGGAGAGATTGTTCAGGTAGGATTGTTTTGTTCCATATGTGAGATAATGGGTCTAGAAAGAAAGATGGGCCATCACAGCATGGCTCTGGAGACCACGTTTGTTCTTCTCTGTTCCATTGTCTTCTCTGCTCAGAGAGTCAGATTTTTTTTTTTTTTTTTGAGTGTGGGTCTCGTGGATCCAAGGCCTGTATTAAATTAGCTGTGTAACCAGGATGGATTTATTAAACTTCTGACCCTACTGCTTCCTTCTTACACGCATGCACTGTCACACTGGTTTAAGCAGTGCTGGTACTCAACCCGAGGCCTCCGTGCCTGCTAGGCAAGCACTCTATCAACTGAGCTTTATCCTCTCAGGCCAATCCACTGTTTTCTCACAGTAAGCACCAAGCTAGATGTGAGCTGTCCAAGAGATAATGTGTGGTAGGTCTGGTCTTCATGAAGGTTGTGTTCAAGAGGAGACATGCATACCTAGGTACAATGAAGCTGCATGTCCTGAGACCATGAAGACATTTGAGAGGGAAGAAAGTGAGAATACTAAGAGTCTAAGAGATATTAGTTTCTATTTGAAGCTGATTCTTGTGTCAGAGATACGTCCCTCAGTGAGCTCTTAGCCTCGGTGAGCCTGGTTCCTGGCCTATCTTACACTGGAGATGAAGACATCTAACATTAGTGAAAATAGTGATGATTTGAAAACTGCAGATCCACACCAGTGTGAGTGACAGCCTCAAACAGGGGAAGCCACTCAGATGAAGACAAAGAGAATAAGAAGACAGAGAGGCTGGCTTCTTTTGAAACAGGCAAATTCCTTGATTCCTAGGAGCTTCTGGCAATGTCTAGGGGAAGCTGACGGGAGACTTCGAAATGGCATCCCTAGGGTCAGCTTCTATCATCTTCCCACAGAGGGTTCCTCCATCATCTTCTGCGAGGGTTCCTGTCTGTGGTTGCTGCAATGGATCCCAAATCCATTTGTCTTCCATGGAACAGCAGGCAGCTAAGAGGAGCAGAAATGAAGACCATTGGCTCCCTGGAAAGAGAGAAGAGGAAGCCAGAGGTGGGGGCTAGCCCCAGCCATGGGGACTTACCCAGAAGGTGCACCTTCTGGATTAGGTCATTTTCATGTCGCTGAGATGAATCACTGACAAAAACAACTTCAGGTAGAAAAGATTCTTTCTGGCTCACAGTTCAAGTTATAGTCCATCATGGCCGAGAAGGCCTGGAGGCAGGAAGGCGAGGCAGCTGGTCACATGACACCTGCAGAGAGATAAATGCTGGTCCTCAGTCAGCTTCTTCCTTTCACACAGTCCAAGAGGTCAGCCTATGGCGTGGTCCTGAAATGTTTGAGGGCTGTCTTCGTACCTCTGTTAGCCCAGTCTACAAATTACTTTACAGGATTGTCCAGAGGTTTGTTTCCAAAGTGTCTCAGACTCTAGCTGTGTCAAGTTGTTTCGAATATTAATAAAGACCCGCCTTGATAATCTTCTTCCTAGGGACCCAGAAGAGAGGCTAAGAATGGCGGGAATTATTTTCAGGAAATGAATCTAAGTACACTGAGCTCTTTGTCTGTCTACTTTATTCCTCTGGGAATAAAATCCTATCTGCACAGCTTCAGTTCTTTTCCCATGCCTAGCTCCTTTCTTGCCTGATTTCTCTTTACATTTATCTGCTGTCCCCTCTAGGTTCTATCTTAATTCCTTCATCTAGTTCTGCCCCTTCTAGGTTCTCATCCATCTAGTTCTTTCCCATATCAGCTCCTCTCCCATCTCCTTCTCTCCCATCTCCTACTTTCTCATCTTGTTCTTCCCCATCTGGCTCTTCCTCATCTTCCATCTCGTTTCTCTAGTACTCTCTTCTAGTCCTTCAATCTAGTTCTTCCCCATCTCTGTTGGTTCCTCTCAAGTTCTTACCCATCTAGTTCTTCCATTCTCTTTTCTCTTCTCAGTCTCATCCTTGCTGTGAAAATAAAACTGCCTTTTATCCCTTTGGCCCTTATCTCTCCAAGTTATCTTTGCCCTCACTGTTTCTGGCAGGGTAGGGAGAAGTGTGCACTTGGCTAGGCAACTTCCATCACAGCTAGATGTATCTGTAAGGAGGAATCCTTTAATTCTGAGTTAATTGTTACAGGTATATCTAAAACCAGAGATAAGACTTTGAAAAGGAGAAAGTTAAGCTTAATTAGTACATTCGCCAGGCCTTCTCAAACAGGTAGTCTGGATGCTTAAGTCTGTTCTTACAGAGTACAGAGAGGTATCTCTGATAAGATATTTTCATCCATCTAGGGATGGTGCTAGCTGGATGCTGCTAATGACGATAATTACAGAAAGAACTGAAATTAGGGATCCTGGCTGCGTTACTGCACAGAAGGTTATCTAAATATTCCTTTAGTAGAGGGGAAATGGTGCCCAATAAATGATGGAAAAGCTACAATAACACACAAGAAATTCATAGTAGGAAACAGCTAATAATCAAAAGCCAATATCACCAAGACTCCTTGAACCTCAGCTTGCCCTCTGGAAGGCCCTTGGCATCTTCCAAGTATTAGCTTGTCATAATCAGCTGAAATCCTACTTCATATATTTTTGTGGCTTGCAGCAAAGTTGACATAAACTAGCCAGCAGCACACAAGGTGAAGCTAAAGCCTGTAGAGCTGACAACAATATTAACCACAGCCTCTGTCCTGCATGTGTGGGATGGCACAGTGGGATGGAGGAAGACCACACCCAGGACTGGTGGGATCAGGCCATGCCTATCCTCATGCTTGACAAGTGGCTTCTCACCTGCCACAAAGGCCTGGGGACAAAGGAAAGGCTTTCTGCATTGAGAAACTGGAGTAAAAAATAGAAGTGAAAACAGCATAGATAATTTTATGCTCCTGATTTGGAACCCTGAACTTTTGCTTTTTCAGACCTGGACACTGTGATTAGTCTCTCTAAGACCCCCTCTGACATTTCTTTCCTAGATTATGGGGTGTTCAGTCTCTCTGCTCCTTCTACTCATGAAGATATAGGATATCATGAATATCTCATGAGCAGGAAAACATGCTGTGTACCAGTAACTATCAGCTGCTTCAATAGCTCATCCAACCATTTCTTAAGATTTATTTTTAATTTCCTCTCCCCCTTTGTGTGTGTGTGTGTGTGTGTGTGTGTGTGTGTGTGTGTGTGAGAGAGAGAGAGAGAGAGAGAGAGAGAGAGAGAGAGAGAGAGAAAGAGAGCAGCAAATACTACCAAGCTGTATGTCTCCAGCCCCTCCATAACTTTAAAAAAATTAGATTGCACTTAAATTGTCCTAAGAGCAGTGAACCTGGGGTGGTGACTCATGGCAAGAGATTGAGGAGGTCTTGGAAGCTGAGGTATTTCTGTTCTCCATTGCAAACACAGTGGATGAGAGCCATGAATGACGGAGGACCTGAGCTCGACCCCTTCTTAACTGTGTCACCTCCAAAAGCTCCTCAGCCTCTGCATCTATGTTCTTCATCTGTGACATAAGAGGCATTTACATTTGTATTGTACTTATTTATATTGTGTTTTTCTCTCTCTCTCTGTGTGTGTGTGTGTGTGTGTGTGTGTGTGTGAATACATAAACAAAAAGGTCAAAGGGCAACTTTCAGTAATCAGTTCTCTCCTTCCACCACACGAATCCCAGGAATTGAACTCAAGCCATCAGATTTCATGAGTACCTTTTCCTGCTGAGCCATCTTGCAGGTCCCCTGGAGAGGAAGTTAGGTTGTACCTTGTCCTCCAGAAGAACTAATATATATTATAACAGTTTGGCTTATAGGACAGGAGTTGTAGGGTCATATTGGCTGTCTGCATGTCCGGAAGGCTGAGAATCTGGTAGCTTCTAAGTCAGTGAGGCTGGATGCCTCAGGAGTCCAGGTCTGGTGCTGAAGGCCTGGAGGATCCCTGGAGAGACACTGGTCTTCAGCTACATTGGGAGGCTGGAGAAGCCAGAATCCAATGTCAGGGAACAATGGCTCTAGTAGCAAGTAGCAAGAGTAGGGGCAGCCCCACTCTTCTCTCAGACCTCTGTATCTCCCATTGTCAGAAGATGCTCCCCGAAGTGGGAATGCCTTGTCCTTTGATGAGACTTTCCAGGAAATGCCTCCACAGACACATCCAACAGTAAGTCTCTGAGCTCACTAGAGTTCCAGTCATGTTGGCATAATTAACCAACCCCCTGCTGTGGAACAATCCTTTTCTACACTATGAATATGTATTACTCTCATGTGCTAATAAAAAGCTGATTGATCAATAATTGGGCAGGAAGAGATTGAGTGCTGGAGCCAGACTAGGAGAATTCTGGAAAGAGGAAGGGCAGAGTCAGAGAGTCGCCGTGAAATGCAGAGAAACAAGATGCAAATGTCATACTGAATAAAGGTACCAAGCCATGTCTAGACATAGATAAGAATTATGGGTTAATTTAAGTGTAAGAGCTAGTTAAGAATGAGCCTGAGCTACCGACCAAGCATTTATAATTAATACAAACCTCTGTGTGATAATTTGGGAAGCAGCTGCTGGGTATTTAGGAACAGGTAGTCAGGACATGGAAACGTCCATTTACAACCCACTTCTCATAGCCTGTTGGAGGCTTAAAAGAGAGACAATACTTAGCAGGTGGATGGAAAACTGGAAACATTCAACAATTAATGTCATCAACATCAAAACCATTTTATCCACCTCCAGCACCAGCACTGGAGAGTCTTGGTTAGTTCAGACTGTTCTAGAAGGTCTGGTGAGAGCTCAGGAGTCTGTCAAAGCTCTTTTGTTTTCTTTTTAGTGAATATTCTCGCTAAGAGCTATGCACCAACAATGGTCTCTACCTCAGGCACCCCTCACACTTTTATATCAAACCCCAAATTCTCTCTTAATGTCCTACAGCACTGATGGGGGAATGTCTTTCTGTATGCTGCGAGTATATGTTGCTCTGATTGGTTGATAAGTAAAGCTGTTTGGCCTATAGCAAGGCAGCTTAGAGGCAGGCAGGAAATTCAAAGAGAGAGACAGGAAGAAGGCAGAGGGAGATGCCAGTGAGATGCCCAAGGAGCAATGTGTAATGGGACACAGGTAAAACCACAGAACATGTGGTGATACATAGATTAATAGTTATGAGCTACTTTAAGATATAAGAGCTAGCTAGCAAAATGCTTGAGCCATGGCCATGAAGTTATAATTAATATAAGCCTTTGTGTGTTTGCTTGGGGGACATGAGTGGGAGAGATTGCCATCAGGCCGGGACACAGGAAATCTTCTGACTATACACAACACATATAATTTCCCTTTGGAATATCCCAGAAATCTCGAAAAATCATGGTCTAACATTTGATGCATGTTTCTTCTGAAGTTAAACCTGTTCTGTTGTTTCCATTCTGATGAATGGTCTCACCATCCAGTTGAGAGTAGCCTTGGGGTCGCTCTTGACTCCTCAGTGCCCCTCTCTTCTCTCCAACTGTCCCATCAAGAAACCATCCAGGCCTGTTCAGCTAACCTTCTAAAAATCCCTTTATCTCAGCCAGGCATGGTACCTGTAATCCCAGCCCCAAGCAGGCAGAAGCAAAAGGATCTAAGAGAGCCAAGGTTCTTAGGGAGACCTTATTGTAAAGATCCCCAGATCCCAAATCCCTTGATCTCTATGCCACCTCCAGTCTGGTCCAGGCACTAGCTTGCTCTTCCCTGCTCCCTTCTCTCCATTCCCTCCTTGGTTGTCATAAGAATCTCACAACTTACTTTTCTACCACTGGTCTTCTCTCCATGAAAAAGCAAGGTGGACCTTTCTAAAATGTACATACTGCTCAGGGTGAGAACTTACTAATGGTTGTCTACTGTTCAGAGGTTAAAACCCAAGTTCCCAAACTTGACTTTCAGGATGATCTTTACCTTTGTCTAGCCATCTCCTGCCTTGGCACTCAGCTAGCTCCCAACTTCCTTGGGAGAAATCCCGGCTGCTCTCTGGTGAGTCCCAGTCTTGCATAGGTATTATTCCTGATGCAAAAGTCACCCCCTTTCTCTGTCTTCTTCCTTCTCTTTACCCTTTTGCCCCCCCCCACACACACACTTCTTGCCGTTCCTCTTACCCTCCCCCAATTATCTTCAAGTCCTAGACTCATTGTCAAGTTCTAGGGAGGTGTACCTGCTTCCATAGTACCACTACCACCGTGGTCTGAAAGACTCAGTTCCTGGGGAGGGTTGGTAACCTCCTAAACTCTGTCCCCTTGATCTCAGCTCAATGGCTTTAGGCTAAGGCACGGCCATTGACTTCCTTGTCTTCTGTACTGGATCACCTGCTCTAGAGGGAAGAGTGAGTCTGTTTCCTCTGAGCTTAGGACAATGCAGGATACTGAGTAAATACCAAGAGGTTGAATAGAGATGCTCAAGCCTTGGCCAGTGAGATGACTCAGCAGGTAAAAGCACTTGCTGCCGAGCCTAAGGACCTGATTTCAGTCCTTGAGACTCCCATGGTAGAAGGAAAAAATGACTTGTTTCAGGTTGGGCTCCCTCAGTGGAGAGCCCAAGGTGGGGATCTTTATGTACATGATGTCCTAGTTAGTTTTAATTGTCAATTTGATATGGCCTAGGGTCACCTGAATGGGAAGCTGAAGTTGAGGAATTACCTGTAGGTATGTTGATATAGGAGAGCCCAGGCCACTGTGGCTCGTGGGCCTAGATATATAAGACAAAGCTTTGGAAAGGCAATTGTACCTCCAAGTCTAGCCTACAGTAGGGTGAAGAAGCAAGGCTTCTCGATTCCGAACCCTACCCTGGTCAGTCAGTCCTCACTTCGAGAATGCTCCTGGTGGGGACAGGAGTGTGCTAGTTGGGTTCCCATTGCTGTGATAAATACAATGACTGAAGACGACGTAGGGAAGGAAAGCATTTCTTCTCCCTTATTCACAATCCATCAGGAAGGGAAGGCAGAGCAGGAACTCAACAAAGACCGTGGAGGAGTGCTGTTTACTGGCTTGTTCCTCATGGCTTGCTTATCCTGCTTTCTTATACCACCTAGGAACACCTGCCCAGAGTGGCCCCACTGACAGTGAGCCAGGCCCACCCACATTAATCATTAATAAAGAAAACTCCACCCCTTTTCCTGTAGTCCAGTATGATGGAGGCAATTCCTCAAGTAAAGTTCCCTCCTCCCAGATATGTCTGGATTTGTGTCAAACTGACAAAAAATGAACCAGTCAGGGAGTGAAGATATAAACTAGCCACTTCTGGGTCAAGCTGACCCAGTTACCCAAACACCCCTGTGGAGAAGATCCAGGTTTGAGCTGTGAGCAGTGGTCCACAGGGCTGCTGGGAAAAGGAACACACACAGACCTGGGCAAGGCTTCAGATGTTGGGTGATTGTAAACGTCTTTCTCCCTCTGGCCTTATCAGCCACAAGTCCTGAAGGCATGTGTTCTTTCCAGGAAGGTACTGGGACATCTAGCGGTCTTCCCACTCTTCCTCCATCTGACTTCCCATCATTTCCAGGGACCTTTGTGAAGTATTCAAATCAGGACCCATGACCAACAACATTCCCAGTCACAGGCAAAACAAGAGAAATGATGCCAAGTGGCTATCCTTACCATTGCCACCAAGAGACACATGCCAAAGCATTGCCTGTGGGGCATTTACCCAACCACCCCCACAGTTCCCCAGAGTTTTCTTGAGTGCGAGCAGCAGGAAATATTAGATAGAAGGATTTATTGCGGAGAATATCGCGGAGATAAACAGATAGAAAATAAAGGATAGCCTCGAGAGGGCCTGGAACCTATTCCAACGGGCCCCAACTGTCTCTGCCCCAGGGTTTTTATAGAGACGCCAAGGGGTGGAGCAAAAGACCTCCTCCCCCAGCACAGCCAAGTGCAGACCATCTCAGACACCTGCACTCAGGCCCGTGGTCCTAATCATCCTCTATGTGGACCTGCTGGGTAAAGCCACGAGGAACCCGAGAACGGGCTCCCACAATTGCCAAGTAGTTGCTCTGCACAGAAAGCTATGTCCAGCAGCTTTAACACACACAGCCACACTGTGAGCCAGGGATGTGTATCATGCTGCTTGGCTGGCACATATGAACCTGTAGTCTGTCACCCTGCACTGCATAAAACTGAGAACACACGTGGAATCTGAGCACTTGGAAGATCACAGCAGGGAGATGAGAAGTCTAAGATCATCCTTGGCTACACAGTGAGTTTGAGGCCAGCCTGAGCTACAAGAGACTCTGTCTTTAAAAATTAAAACAGCACCACTCCTCAGGAGCCAGACACTTGGCTGTGCCTTTCACAAGGGCCTTTCCAATAGGAAGGATCTTCAGCATGATATTTAGAACTGAGGGTGGTGACCTTGGAGCTACCACCTAGACCGTAGGACCAGCTCCTCATGACCCAGTAGATTCCGGGGAGGAACTGGAGTGGCCCTTTCTGCACACTGCTGACACGGCAATGTGGGTAGCAGGGGATGTTGTCAGGCTTAAATCCCATCCTCACAGCTCACGACTATGATCTGCTGGGCAAGCCATCCCTTTCCTGAGCCTGTGTAACCAGGGAAAATCCCCGTATTGCAGGATTGTGGGGAAAATGAACCTGGCTTGCATCAGGGATTCCAAAAGAGAAAGCCATCATTCTGACGTCATGTTCTTCCACATAAACAATAGCCAGAGGGGATGGGGGAGAGGCTTTGGAAGGGAAAGAAACACATAGAGAACCATGTGTACTAACATTATTTCTCTCATTGTTTGAATATGTATTGTCTAATGAAACTCTACAATGAATTCTATTTTAAATAGAATATGGAGAACATATCATTTATTTCTTTTTTGGGAAGAACTTGTAATGGAATGAAGACTAATGATATTTGTGTGTGTGTGTGTGTGTGTGTGTGTGTGTATGTGTGTGTGTGTGTGTGAGAGAGAGAGAGAGAGAGAGGGAGAGAGAGAGAGAGACAGAGAAAGAGACAGTGTGCACACACATGAGCCTTTGGATGTTATTCTGGAGGTATAATTCATTTGGGGTTTTCTTTTCTCTAGATTCATTTATTTTATTTTCACCTGCGTGAGTGTTTTGCCTGAATATATGTAAGTATAATATATGCTTTTCTGGTACTTATAAAGGTCAGAAGAGGACATTGGATCCCCTGGAACTGGAGGTATGAATGACTGTGAGTCAATATGTAATTGCTGGGCACCAAACACAGCTCCTCTGTGAGGGCAGCCCATGCTCTTAACCCTGAGCCATCACTCCAGTCCCTCCCTCCCTCCCTCCTTCCCTCCCTCCCTCCTTTCCTCCCTTCCTTTATTTATTTTTTCTTTTTTTTGTGAGGCATGGTCTCTCGCTGGCCTGGAACTGGCACAGTAGTCTAGGCTAGCTGTTCAGCAAACACCAGGGATCCACTTGCCTCCAACTCCCTCATAAGGGGATTACAAGAACACACCATTATAGTAGTTGCTGTTAACTCGGGTTCTGGAGACCGAACTAGATTCTTACCAGACCAGCACTTGACAGAGCAGAGCCATCTCCCAGCTTGGGTATTAGTGACATTCTTCACTCCCTCACCACTGCATCAAGCTAAATGAAAACCCTTCAATCCACATTCTAGGAAAAGCTGGTATCCAAGGTTCCAACCACCTAGATCTTTGCAGAAAAAGGCTAAACCAACATAGGGTGTGAATGTCAGCTTCCCATGAGAGCACAATCAGTGTGGCCTACTTGGGAAGCTGGAGGACTCAATCCTGAGGTCCTCCCCCAACCCTCAGAATGCCAGGCTATCTAGCTATCTGCCTCTCAGTTCTGATTCATCATAAACCCGAACACTTAATCCCAGTCTCTCTGAAAACTACCCATGCCTCCTTTGCGTTCCTTCCCTGGGGCAGATCCTGCCTCACTAGTGATGCTCCTGCAGTATCATCTAGAAGTTGATCCTTATGCCACTTGTCACATAAACCCTCTCTGCTTCTGGGCATCGTTGCTTGCTGTTGGTACCCAAGAATGTTGTTTTATCCTTCCATTTCCTAAGCCACTGAGGTTCTGAATCTGTGAATCTGAGTGATGGTTCTGGACATTTTTGTTGATGGTCAAGTCATGCCAGGTGGATGCCCATTCGATCCATGTGCTCTTTTGAAAAGGATTCCAACATCACACACTTTTAAAAAACTTTTTTTTTGAATGTTTGAGTATTTGCTATGAGCCAGGTCCCACTGACTACTGTACAGTCTTGAGTGGAGGAATGAGGATTAAGAAATAACAGATAGGAAAAATAGAGATGTAGATGACATAAAAGAAAAAGACAGACACAGAATAGCATCAGGAGGGATCTGGATCAATACCACAGTTGCCCTGTGCTTATTTCTCACAGTCTTTTTATACCCAAAGCAAGGGGGGCAAAAGACCTCCCCCTCTCAAGGACACAATGGTTCAAAGCACAAACAAGTGTAAACACCTCCTTAACTTTCAAGACACCTGGTAACCACACTTTTGGCCAAACATCCTGTTATCCAGCCTTGATGAGTAGCCATGCCTTTGGCCAAATATCCTGTTATACAGCTTTAAGGAGTAAAGACAAGCTTGAACTCTCTGACCTTGAGTCAGGTTGGAAATCAAGCCACAAACTGGAGTCTTTTGTGGCTTCCCACAACTATGTGGTCTCAGGTTGTTCTCTGTATTCTCCAGGACCAAAATAACTTTTCTTCTTCATTCTTTGATAGTTTCATACTTGTATACAATGAATCTGGGTCATTTTTCAGCTCCCATTACCTTCTCTTATCCTCTTATCCACCCGAACCTGAATCTCTTCTTCCCAGAAGCCCCCATCCTACTTTGATACTCTCTCTCCCTCCCTCCCTCCATCCGTCCCTCCCTCCCTCCCTCCCTCCTTCACTTCCTCTTTCTCTACCCCCACTCTACCCCCTCTCTTTGTGTATATGTGTGTGTGGTGTGATGTGTGTGTGCGTGCACGTGCACATGCGTGTGTGTGTGTGTGTGTGTGTGTGTGTGTGTGTGTCTGTCTGTCTGCCTGTCTATGGAAAACCTAAGACTAGACATAATGCATATTAACTGATGGGTAGAAATGAAAATGTGGGCACCCCTGGAGCATGTTTCTCTTCCAAAGAAACATTTTTGTGGTGTTGAAACTGTACATGTTTACTGGGTAGAGCAAGGGATTTTCAGGAAAGAGGTTTGCAGTCAAGGACCGGATTTGCAGACTATGAAGTCTGTACTAAGCCTACTCAGCAATCAGAGATGGAGTGCATATACCTGGGCAAAGCCAAGGATGCAGCTCAGTTGCTAGACTGCTTATTTAGTATGTAGGATCCTGTAGTTTAATCTTGACACTACAAACCTGAAGAATGGGAGTACATGCTTGTAATCTCAGCGCTAGGAGTCTGGGGGCAGGAGTTCAAGGTCGTTCTCAGCTGAAAAGGAGTCCAAGGCCAGCCAAAAACTGTACCAGAGACCGAGTAAAAAAATAAGGGATGGGAGGGAGGGGAAGGAAGGTAGGAACTGGGAAGAGCTAGGGGAGGGGAACCATTAACAGAATATATTGTGGGGGGAAAAAATCTGTTTTCAATTTAAAAAAAAGCAAGCAAGAAAAAAAATACTGATAAGCTCCTGGGGGTGGGGGCAGGTGGGATAAGGAAGTTCCTAGCCTTCTGCAGGGGATTAACACAATTTGGGTATCCCCTCTACCCCAAGGTCACAGTTCCCTTCTCTAACAAAACTCCACAGGAGTGGTTCTCCTGGATCCCGCTTCCTCTCCCACATCTTAGTCGTTCCCATTGCCATTGGTCCTTAGGGCTTCCTGACTCCACTGGTCTTGCTGTATGCCCTGCTGGCTTCCCTCAAATCAAAGTGATCCATTTTTAGTTCCCTTCATCATCCTTTCAGAGAATTGTCCTGAAATATTTTATTGCAATGTGCAATGTGCCACCTGCTTCCTGCCAGAACTTTAGAGAACTGAAAATATTCTTCCTTGAATAACAGTAACACTTTGTAATATGATGCTGTTTATGTGTTACAGAGGCCAGTAGACCTGGACAGAGAGACACTTGAGTCTTGCCCCAGAGTTAGTCACACAGCCCCAGTCACCAGCTTTTCACCTTTTCAAGACTGCCCTTCAAAGATGTCATGTGTAACAGCACAGCCTCAGTTATCCAGAGTGGACCAGAATGTTATCACACTTGTGCTGTGTTCACCTCCTGGTACACTCAACTCCTAAAAGTAAAAACAATGCCAACACACTGAACAAGTGTAAGAAAACCTAGACTTTTCTTGTTTCCTACTTGCTTATTTTATTTTTGCTTATTATTTATTTTGAAACAAAGTCTCACTCTGTAGCTCTGGCTTCCCTGAAACTTGCTCTATAGATCCAACTGTCCTGGAATTTACAGATCCTCTTGTCTTTGCCTCCCTGGTGCTAAAATTAAAGGTGTGTGCCATCACACCTGCTTGGTTTTTTTGTTTTGTTTTGTTTGTTTTCTAAATAACCACATTGGGTCTCAAAAGTATTTACACACTCAGATTAAAGTCATTGTCTTTCTAACTCATTGGTATAAGCATGTTCTTGGTGTGCTCATTGGCAACTCGGATTGAAGCATGAGGATCGGGTGCTGGGGTGTGGAATCAAGGCTCCAAAACGAGGCAGGAGAGCAGGGAAAGGGTCCAAAGTGTGGATAAAGAGGTGAGATGGGGGGCCCCCGAAAGGTCATGTGATAAGAAAGTATAGAGGGAGCCACAGGGGAGGAGGAGAGATGAGGAAGAAAATGGAGGAAGAAAGCAACACAAATTTTCCTTGAAATTTTTGTTAAATGAGACCTAATTATTTGTAAGCTATTAAAAATAATAGGAAGAAATAAAGCATCCGTGGTCATGAGCCAGTCATGGTGGTTAACCCCACCACTTTAACCCTAGCACTTGGGAAGCAAAGGCAGGAAGATGGTAAGTTCAAACAAGGCTAGCCTGGGCTAAGTAGCAGGTTCTGGTCTCAAAAATAAAAAAATGAGGTTGGGAGGGTGGTGCTGAGTTTGGCCTTATTTACCAGCCTGGCCTCTCCGATTGTGCCTCTATGGGCCTGTAGATTTGCATTGATCATTGAATTAAAAATTATATGAACAAGGCAAAGTAATAACAATTCCGTGTAGAAATGAAGCACTTATATGTTTAACCTACATTGTGTACCCTCTTAGTTCTATGCTCTAAACACACACACACTCCATCCCCCACCCCCACACCCCACGAGTGCAAACCATGATTCAGCTCTTGTTTTCATAGTATACTGGAGGCTCCCCATTCCCATACCGTAGCCACACCCACTCCCTCTTCACCAGACTGGATCCTGCTCTTCCATGATTCTCACTCAGCAGCTCCCCAGGCTGCCTCTTCTGAGTGCTTAGCCCTTGGCTCAGAGCTTCTCTCAGAGCATCCCACACTCGTCCCCAGCATCTTCTGCTGTTTCTCAGCACTGACAGACTATGAGGATGGAGGGCAAAAGTTATTTCTGCTTCATCTTCCATCTCTTTGGCTTGATGAACTCAATTATTTCAAGTTCTTTACAGCAGAGCCTTTCTGGAGGTTAGAACCTGAGCAGCGGGAGCCATGCTTCCAAAATATTTGAACCTGTCAGAAAGCTCTTTGCCTTCCTTCATCAGCACAGATATTTCCTAGCCACGATCCAAGTATCCCTAAGCCTGCCTCAATGGAAACTATCTTACGGTTTTTCCAAGCCTAGTATATCCCCATCTCAGCTCTTTCTCTGTGCTCACTAAAATTGCTTCTTTCTTTATAGTTTTTGCAGCAAATGCTTCAACCCAGCTCTCTGGCAGTTATTTGATGAGATAGTTAGTATTTCTGAGTGTGTGTACAGAAATGACTTACAGCAGTGTAGACAAGCAATCCCAGTAGCTATAATTAATTTCATTTTTATAACGCACATAACACTTTGCATATCAAACCAGTAATTTCATGGCTATTATTACTTAGGAAGACAGCAAAATTACAAAAGTGAGTTGGTTTAATTTAAAAGTTCCTCTGGAGAGCCTTGATTCATGCCTGCAGTCTCAGCACTTAGGAGGCTAAGGCAGGAGGATTACCATGAGTGCAAGGTAACCTTGTCTTAAAAAATTAATAATGTTAAATAAGAATATAGGTGGTGTCTGAAGAGATGATTCATAGTGTAAAGATGCTTACTGATCTTGCAGAGGACCTGTGTTCAGTACCTAGCACCCATATGGCAGATCACAATTGTCTGTGTCTCCAATTACAGGGGATCTGATGCCTTCTGGCCTACTGGGGGATCTGATACTCTCTTCTGCCCTCTGTGGGTTATTGCAATTTGTAGTGCACACAAACTCTTGCAGTCATAGGTTGTTTTTTTGTTATTTTATTTTAAGATTATAGGCAACAAATGTAGCTTAAATGAATGCAAAACCTCAAATGCCATGATCAACCTTTGTCAGTTTGGCAAGGTTTTTGTTACATGTCAAGGTTTTCCAGATGAATAGAATGACAAGAATGAATATTACAAAGGCATTTATTCTACTGGCTTACACAATAGGGGCTGGTGGTCCAACAATGGCTGTCTGCATGCTCAAGAAGCTGAGAACCTGGTAGCTGCTTGGTCAGCAAGTTTGGCTGTCTCAGGAATCTCAATTTGGTGTTAAAGGCTGGAAGATTCCTGGACAGCTTCTGGGCTTTAGTTCACATTGGAAGGGTGAAGAATCTTGGTTCTAATCTCAGCAAAAGTTGGCAGCAATAGCAGGAGAGATGGCACCACAGAGGAGTGAAGGCAGGTTGGCTGCTCTGCTTTGTCTTCATACAACTTTATATCTGACCACCGAGAAGTGCCGCCACCCACTCTGGAGGAGGGTCTCCTCTCAGATTATCCTTCCTGGAAATGCCTGAATGGACCCATCCAGAGGCACGCCTCTTATTTGACTCCAGAGGCAATCAGGTTGGCTGGCAATCAAGATACCATCACAGCTCTTGTGCCCAGTAAAGCTATCAAACCACAGTCTAATAGCTACCGTAAAGGTGTTTTAAAGTCCAATTAGTACAATCTATTCATTTTAAGCAAAGGAGACATTCTTCTCCCATTTGGTTAGGTCTGGGTTGGCCAACAGAAAGAGCTTAATAATAAAAATGACATTTCCTTGACAAGGGGGAAATTCTTCCTGTAGACTGCAGCAATAGTTTCTGTATGGTGCATGTGGCAGACTTGTCAAGCTAGCCTCCAAAATACACAAGCCAGGTCTTATGTAGACAGACAGATGGAGCTATAGAGATAGACAGATGGATAAACAGATGATTGAGCAACATGTAGATAGAAAAATAGATAATATAGGTATATAAACAAATGATAAATGATATAGATAGAAAAATATGACAGATGAGATCAATAGAAGTAGATAGATAGATAGATAGATAGATAGATAGATAGATAGATAGATGATAGGTAGATGAAATAGATACTAGACTACATACATAAATGATGTAGATAACAGATGTTAGATGAGATATACAGAAGATAGGCTGATATATAATAGATGATATAGACAATGAAATAGATGATATAGATAATAAATGATAAATAAAATATAAATGGATAGATAATAGATGATGAAGATAGGTAAACATGACAGGTGATACAGATAGAAAAACAAGTAATATATGATACAGTAGAGATAGATAGTGTGGTGATTTGAATGGGAATTGCCCCCATAGCATAATAATGTTAAATAAGAATATAGGTGGGGACTTCTATAGTTGGGTACTTGACCCCTAGCTGGTAGAACTGTTTGGGAAGGACTAGGAGGTACGGCCTTGGAGGAGATTGTCACTGGGAGTGAACTTTGATGTTTCAAAAATCCCACACCAGTTCTAGTTAGTTCTCTTTGCCTCCTACTTAGAGATAAAGATGTAAGCTCTCAGCTACTGCTCCAACACCATGCCTGCCTACCTGCCGTCGTGCATGGACTCACTTTCTGAAACTGTAAGGGCCTAATACACTCTTTCTTCTATAAGTTGCCTTGGTCATGGTGTTTTGTCATGGCAATAAAAAGAGACAGGCAGACAGATGGATGATCTCACTGATAGTGTTTCTCTGATGTAACCTTGAATGATTATCAAATAACTGATACTTGTTTAAGGTTTTCATGGGCTAGGATAACTGCACATCAACCCTAACCTTCAAGAAGCAATGCTAAACTCAGAACTAGACTTTATTGTTTGATATTCTTGAGGAAAAGAATTGAGTTAGTAGCATTCATCTTGATAAGACTACTTCCCCCTTGCTTTTCCTGTGTGTCTCTCTCAGCATCAACTGATGGCTGTGTTCCCCTGCCAACAGTTGTCAGCTGTGATAGCAACAGCAATTTATTCCAGCTGACATAGGAAGTCTGACTCAGTAAAAAGCCTTCATCCTACTGATATCTGTATATGTTGGCAAAATAGAGATGCTGTTTAGAATCCTGGGATTCTAGAACATTCCATCTCCTCAGAGCTTCAAAGTCAACTAGGGTTGGATTTCCTGGAATTTCCTAGACTACCCACTCCAGTTCTGCTGCATCAGATTGTGTGTGTGTGTGTGTGTGTGTGTGTGTGTGTGTGTGTGTGTGTGTGTGTATCTGCAGTGACTGGTGCCAAGGAGCTGAAATCAAACTTGAGATTTAACAGAACCAGGATACTCAAGGTAATGCTTCACAGGAGTCCTTTACTGGCTTTCTGTGGTACTTTTATTTGGATAGCTCAGCATACAAAGTTCAAAACAGGGAAAGAGAAACCATGAGAAACCTATAGCGTATTTCACATCACTGTCACCAGATGCACTCAGGAGACCAAAGTGGACAAATGCAGGTTGTTTGCACAACACCCTTAAACACGCTAAGCTGCACTGCTAAGGAAGGGAGAAGAAACATCTTGCCCACTGCATTCCTGGGACAGGCGGAGACATTCCTCCCATGGGGGTAAACAAATTCTGTGAGAGCAGAGTTCGCACACCAGATTAGTGCAGAAAAGCCTATTATATGCATGCTATATGCTTGTGCATATGGAGTTGTAGGACAGAACACATGAATTTTTATGTGTTCTTTGCCTGATTCTTCAATGCATTCATCTCTTGTAGAATCTGACAGATGATTCTTGCTTTACTTCTTTTCAAGTTTGGGGTGCTCTAGCATGTTATATTCATAAAATATCTAGTATAGCTATAAGAACCCCAAAGTTTAGCATTCACTGAACTAGTCAGGGCATATGGAGTGTGTGTATGTGTGTGTGTGTGTGTGTGTGTGTGTGTGTGTGTACTTGTTCCAATGTATATGCATACACCAGTGTGCAGGTGAAGGGCAGAGGTCAACATTGGAGGTCTTCCTCTGTTACTCTCCACTGTATTTTTTTGAGACAGAGTCTCTCCCTGAACCTGGAGCTCATTGTTGACTAGACTGACTGACCAGTGAGCCCTAAGGATTCTCCTTTGCCTCCCTAGCACTGAGATTATAATACAGACCACCATGCCCAGCTTTTTATTTGGGTGCTCCAATCCAAACTTGGAAGCTTGAGTATTGCTCCTCAGGGGCCATCCCCACTGTTTTTTTAATACAGAGTCTCAACAAATAGGTCAGAAGCTAGGCTGATTGGCCAGTGAGCCACAGAGACTCACCTGTCCCTACCTCAGGATTGCCATTACAAGCACATGACACTGTGCCCAGCTTTATATATAGGTTGTGGTGATTAAACCTACATCCTCATATTTGTTTCATGAACACCTCACCATGTTAGCCATCACCTGTGTCCTAACTCTAATTTCATAGATGGAAAAACTAACGAATTAAGAATATGAATCAAAGTGACTTCTTGGAGGAGCCTCAACCCAAAGGAGAAACTCAGAATGGTAGGACTCTCACAGCATGCCAGAAGAATGGACTGATAAGCAGATCTCCAACTCGAATCCTTCCAAGCCCACTAAGCAGGCAGTACCTCCAGGTGGAGACACTTTCAGAACAATGTCATGGTTCCTGTCTAGAGAAATTCCTCATCCCATACTCAGCCACAGAGCCCCAGCAAGCTCAGTGTGAACACCTCATCCTCAGCGAGCAGGGAGGTGGTCTTCTCCCACCACTCCACTGCCTTCAACCCAGTCACTTCAAATAGCTGCACATGAGCTATTGAGAGGCCAACAAGAGCCACCAAGTCCACTGTCTGTGTCTGAAGAATGCATTTTTCATGCCAGCCATGGTGGCTTATCTAGCCAAAGTCTTTATTTACTACTGCAAGAGAGCGTCTCTCCTACTGGACAATCATCAATGAGTTCTCTGTTCAGAGGGAGATGAGAAAAGAGTTACTGGACACATTGGGTGCCATATGTGGTTGGAGTTTCCTTTGGGCTGCCAGGTCACAAATAAAGACATGGAGACTTAATTATGAGAGCTCAGCCTAAGCTTAGTCCTGTCCCACTAGCTCTTATAACTAAATTAACTTGCTTCTACTAATCTACATTTACCATGTGGCTTTTTACCTTTCTTTCATTCTCTATGTCTAACTCCTTCCATGTCTCCTTGACATCTAGCTGGCATAATATGTGAGCCTAGATTCCTCCTCCTCATCTTCCTCTCTCTCCCCAGAAATCTTACCTATCTCTCCTGCCTAGTGTAACTCAAATTGCTAAAGGTCTTTTAATAAAAACCTGGAGCCAGATATTGGGATAAATGCTGAAAGATCAGAGAGACAAAGGAACAAGCTGCTGCCATATCTCACCTCGCCAACTCCTCAGCCTGAAAAGGCTTCAGCTAAAAAAGCCGCTGGCTGAAAGGGACGCTTCTGCCGAAAGCCTTTAGTTCCTGTCTCCTCATGCCTTATGTACCTTTCTCCGCCCAGCCGTCACTTCCTGGGATTAAAGGTGTGTGCCACCACTGCCTGGCTCATTTTTCTCTCCTAGACTGAGTCAATCTCATGTAGTCCAGGGTGGCTTTGAACTCACAGAGATCCAGACAGATCTCTGCCTCGAGAGTGCCAGGACTAAAGGTGTGTGCCACCACTGTCTGGCCTCTATGTTTAATCTAGTGGCTTGTTCTGTTCTCTGATATTCAAGCAAGCTTTATTAGGGTACACAATGTATCACCACAGCCTAGCTATTGGCCACTTAGCTTTTTATTAAGCCAATCACAGTGACACATCTTCACACAGTGTACACGAATATTCCTCAACAAGCTACTTTGTGTATTAGTGTCTGATCAGCACTCAAACTTGAAATCAAACTAGAAAACGTGATCATGGGCCAAGTAGGATGCCTGATTCTCTTTTGTGCAACATACTTTAAGTGGAATCTACATGCTCCTGAAAGCCGAATGTAGTGATTCTCAACCTCCTACTGCTGTGACCCTTTAATACAGTTCCTCATGTTGTGCTGACCCCAACCATAAAATTATTTTCGTTGCTACTTCATAACTGTAATTTTTCTACTGTTATGAATCATAATGTAAATATCTGTGTTTTCCAATGGTCTTAGGTGACCCCTGTGAAAGGGTTATTTGACTCCAAAGCCTAAAGACTACTTTTTAACACCTGTGCATGTGACAGAGTCTGGGGCTCTGGATTGTAGTGTTTCCTAGAAACCATACATGATGGTTAGTATTAATGGTCAGCTTGATAGAATCTGGAATCAACTGGAAGACAAGTCTCTGAACATGCCTGTGGAGCATTAGCTTGATTACAATGATTGATGTAGAATGATCCATCTTGATTGTGGGCAGGACCATCTCCTAGACAAGGCAATCCTAGACTGTATGAAATGGACACAGTGTGCTAAGCAGCAGCATGCATTCATTGACCTCTGCTTCCTGAGTGCATATAAGATGTGGTCTGCCACTTCAAGCTCCTCCCCTTGACCTTCCCACAATGATGGACTCCAGCCCTGAACTGAGCTAAAACCAATTGGTTCTCCCTTAAGCTTCTTTTCCCAGAGTGCTTTATCACAGCAACTGGAAAAGAAACTAAGACATGCTATTCTACCAAGCGTCATGAATTCAAAACCCAGACTTCTCCACAATCCAGCCACATGGAGGACCCAGGGAAATCAGCTCTAGTGCTTCTCGTTGTTTTTTGGGTTTTTCATTTTTCTTCATACTAGATTCAGAAGACATTGTTTTTTTAAAAAAATAGAAAAGGAAAGATCAACACAATTCTAGGCCATTTGGTGCCTAGCCTCATCTCCACGGCCCTAATTCTGATATCCACCAAGTAGATGTTAAAATAATCCAAGTCATTCACTCCTACAAAACCAACAGTCCTGGAAAGTTGGCAGGCACACGTGTTTAAACAAGGCTCCCAAGCTTTCTACTGGCAGGTGTTTCCAGAGTTCTTGGAGCACAATTCTTTGGATAGGATCGTTGCCAATATACATAGCAACAGGGGTTGGGGGGTGGGGAGTGTTTTCCTTTAACACAGCGCAGACACCAAAATGCCTTAAATGCAAAGTTGGACATTCAGTGCACTTACTTATTTTGGCTCTAGGTCAAGAAATCAACAATAATAAAGTCCCCCAAATCTCAGGACCCAGAGCCCTGAAGGGCTGCAGTGTGAAACAGACTTGCTTATCTATCTGCAACCCAACGTGGCCTCCTCAGCCTTCCCCGTGGTGTGACCCAACAAGTTTGGTTCTGCCTGCTTTGACAATTCCTCGGTCTCCTGAATGCCCCATTCTCTAACTAATTCTGCTTGAAATTGGGGCTGGAGTTGGTAGGAAAGTTAATAGCGTAGAGGCAGAGCAGGTAAAACTTCATTCTCCCTACTTGAGCCCTGGGCATTGATTTTAGTTATTCCTAAATCCAGCTTTCCGAAATTGAAACCTGGGATGGCTTTCAAAGTGCATGGCTAGCTTTCTAATCTGCTCCTTGGCAGCGGGACTCATCCATATTTTCTGCCATCAGATGCATTCCCTCAGCCTTTCAATTAAACTTGACATCAGTTCTGGAACCCCACGAAAGAGGAGTAATCCTGTGTCGTCTCCTGAACTAAATGAAAATAAATAGAAGCTTAAGAAACAGAAAGTGGAGTGTGGGAAGGGGAGATACTAACAGTGGTAGGGAAAGGCTTCCAATCTCAAAGAAAGTAAAAACATTTCTGGCTTAGACAGTACTTAGTGGTCACTAGCTATAGTCCAGTGAAATGAAGGATTTTCAGTTCTGCCTACAAAATCTTAGAATGTTAGTCAGTACTAAACAACATTTAACATAATCTCTCTCATAATGTTTTTCTCTGCATGTGTCTCCCTGTGTGACTCCGTCTCTGTCTCTGTGTCTGTCTGTCTTCATGTGTATCTCTGTCTCTCTATATATGTATGTATGTGTTTGTGTGTATATATGTGTGTTGTGTACATCTTTGAATGTTAGTTTCCTCCTTTCACCTTTATATGGGTCCCAGAAATGGAACTCAGGTTGTCAGGATTGTATAGTGTGCAACAAATGTTTTGTTTTGCTTATCTGAAGTTTAAGGACAATTTTAGTAGAGTTTAAGAGAAAGAAAAAAAACCTGGGCAGGCAAGCTGTAAATATTGTAAATCCTGGCAGTTGCCAGGAGAAGGGAGACAGAGAAGAGGAGAGAAAGCCATGCCATTTGCAACATAGGGTAACAAGCAGCCATGAGGCAAAAGGAGAGACGAGGCTTCAGAAAAAGAGAGAAAAGAAGAGCCCCGAGCACCAGAAAAGTGTTCTTAGTCTTTGACCAGCACTGGGGAAGGGGATAAAGGGGAAAAAGCTTGGTAAGCTTTAAGTCACAACTCAGAAAGGAAGGCAGGCCACACGGTAGAGGCTTCCTGGGGCTGCCTGATCGAAGGCTGCTGGTGTCTGCCACAGCAAGCATGCTTTACCTGGGGAGCCACCTGCAAGCTCTGACGTCATTTCCTCTCCAGTGGCTTGTTGATGAATGAGAAGAGTAAGGTCTGATAGATAGCAGATTAACCTCTGTTCACTGAGTATTGATTGGCCTCACCCACCCTAGGCTCACTTGGTGTCTCTGTTGGACTGTTTTCTTGTTCTGTGGTCCCTCATAGTTTCAGGCCACTTGGTCTCTTTGGAAGCTTCTGTATAGATTTACATAGCATCCTTTGTGGGTTCAGAATGGCTACTTTCCAAGGAGGAAGGTGGGATAATATCTCATTTTTAAAAAAGGACGAAAGAAATCAGTTAAATACACACACAAACACACACACACACACACACACACACACACACACACACACACACACACTGAGAAACAGGCCATTTAATCATCAGAGGAAAATCATGTATTATTTTTTTTCTTCCAAATGACGCCACAGTAATCAAGCTAGGAGTTGCTTTAGGAAAACAACGGAGGGGGAAATGTGGCTAAAGTGTAGGTTTTGGTCAGATAGATCTGACAGAGCTGTGTTGTCTCCTACTCAGGTGTGTGGAGCAGGGCCTTTCAGTTCAACCACGACTAGATTGCATCACCTTTCTCATAACATTGAAACCAACAGGTTAGAATCTCTGGTTTGTGTTTCCTTGATGGTAAAGTGGGATAGGTATGGTGGCACGTCCTGGAACCACAGCACTTGGGAGCCTGAGGCAGGAGCATGAGGTGAGCTCAAGGCCTGGGCTCCATGAACCTCTAAATTTAAAAAAAGAAAATAAAGCAAATAAAATGGGGAATACAAGTAAAATTTTGTTGGGATACATGCTAATGTTGCTTGACAGTGAAACAACCATGTGTTTTGAACAAAAAGAAAATTTGGCAAAATCTTGAAATCACTGTGTTTTTTTAAATCTTCATGTGTGAGTGTGTGTGTGTGTGTGTGTGTGTGTGTGTGTGTGTGTGTGTAAGCACGTTTCCCATGATGCACTGTGGAGGTCAGAGGACAACTCTCAAGAATCAGTTCTCTCCTGCCTCTTTGTGAGACCCGAGGACTGAACTTGGGCTTTTAGGTTTACACACAAGCCCTTCTACTTACTGAGCCATCCTGTCTGTCCACAAAATTGGCATAAACTTCTGTGTGTTTGTTTTAATTTCCATGTGCTTCATTTCATGAATATTAAATATCTATTACGGAAAAGTAGAAAAACAGAGCGAGGTGAGAAAGAGTGAGAGTGGGCAAACCACTTGTGGACTTAGCCGACTGAAGACAGCACTAAGGAGAGTTTAATTAAACCCTTTCAGACACACACAAAACACAGGGTGCTGGGAGCAAGCTTTTCAGGCTTCACCCTCACGATGCTGGGTACCCCTGCTGCTCTCCCTCCCCAAAGTGAGCAGAGAGCTGATGAGAAATTGATTTCTGTGAGATAAACCCAGAGAAAGGAGGCTGAGTTTGTTTTCACAAACAAAGAGATGCCGTGGATTCCAGGCAGTATATTGTTTTCTGCCAGATCATTTTTTGGAAGAAGCAATACTCCAAGCCAGCATTTCTCTCGGAAATATAATGTGTGGGAGAGGATTTCTTCTGGGTGGGTTTCAGCAAATATGATGAATCAATATTGTTTCTATTGTTAAGTCCCCAGTGACTGAATTGGAAAAGATGGATGAAGCAATAACTTCTTATGTTTGTCCCCTTTCTCCTCCCTCCACAGATAGCCTGGTAAATTTCTGTTTCTAAAGTTTATGTTAGCACCAAAAGATCAGAAAAATGTTTTTCAAAAGATTTTCCTGAAATCTATTTGATAACACTGCTTTAATATAGTATTAACATTTCTTTCATGGTACTTATATTTAATAAATGCAATGGCCAGCAAGAACTTGGGGTTCTGCCTGTCTCTACTCTCCAGCATTGGAGTTATAGATGGACACAGCCATGCTCAGCCTCATATGGGCACTGGGGACCAGAGCGTCAAGGTCCCATGATTGTGCAGTAAACGCGTTATCTATTGAGCCATCTCTCCAGCCCTACAGATTTCCTTATGAGGATGAAAAAGTTTGAAACTGAAGCATCATTTGGGTCATTGTCAACTTCCAAGAAGATACTGTTTCAGAGCTGGTGTTGTCTACAAGACGACATCGGCCAAGCCAGAGGCCTAGGAACCAGAACTCACTACTTTTTTAATTTCCAAAATTTCCTGATGCATTTGCTGTGTAAGAGCTTGGAGGAGGGAAGGAGAGAGGGAGGAAAGAAAGGTGAAGATTTGTTTTTCTGGTACGTGTGTACACGTGTTTCCTTGTCCCCATTGTTCACAAAGAGGACTTTTCCATTGACTGCTTTTACTGACTGTTTTTAAGGGAGATTTCAACACCTCTTCAGCAAACAATGCCACATAAACCTGGGATGAATAGCCAGAAAGGATGTGTTCTCTCAGCACCTCCATCTAAAAAACACAGCGGAGGTACTTCCTGGATTAAATTAACAATTAATTTCATGTGAAGACATGAGACCTTTGAACTGATGGTATCTAGAACAAAGCTGTTCACACACAGATTCAGGGAGGATGTGGAGAGCAGAGGGGCTCTGAGAAAAGAGAATTGGAAGAGCCTTAAGCTGTAGAATTAAATTTCAAGGAAAAAAAGAAGAGAAAAGAAAGACAGAAAAAAGAAAGGCTTGATTATATGCCAACCTCCATGATGTAAACACACTCAAGATGGATGACTCTGATCTTTAGACCTGTCATTGGGTTAGCTTTAGAAGACTGTTGATTCTCACAGGCCACTGAGAACTCTGGACAGAAATTTACCATGGTTTGCTTATTTGTGCTCGCTCTCTCTTTCTCTCTCTCTCTCTCTCTCTCTCTCTCTCTCTCTCTCTCTCTCTCTCTCTCTCCTCTCCCTCTCTCTCTCTTTCCCTTTTTATTTTGAGGAACCAGAACAGACTTTAAAATGCATTTCAAATATGAAAAACATATGCTTTGCATTTCTTGAACACATGAGACCAAATATAGAATATGGATTCAGATCTCACATGCTGTGTGTGTGTTCATGTAGACATGGGCATGTATGTGTAGAGGCCAGATGTCAATGCCAGGTATCTTACTCAATCACTCTGCACTGTAGTTTTTGAGACAAGCTCTCTCACTGAGTCTGGAGCTCATCAATTTAGCTAGATTGACTGGCCAGCAAGCTCCAGGGATCCTGAAGCCTCTACTTCCCCAGAACTGGGATTATAGGAGCACACCATGCCCCACTTGTTACATGGGTGCTGGTATCAAACTCAGTTCCTCATGCTAGTGTGGCAAGTTCTTTTTCAGACTGAGCCGTCTTCTCCATCTCCACATACCCTTGAATTAATTTGAATGTAGTCAGACTGAACAGAGCAGCTAGGATTGTATGAAGCCCACCTAGAATCCTGGTCTTCTCCTCCTCCAGTCCAATACTAGCTGCTGGGCTAGAAGGGGTTAAACTTGAGGGGGAAAGAATGGGAAGAAGACGGACCATGACTCCTTTTTATCAATAGTTACATGAACAACAGACCATTGTTTGTAGAATGTGGTTAGAAGAAATGTTTCCTATACCAAATTTTGATTAGTTGGCTGGAGACATCATTCATTTATTAATGTCCCATGTAAATTGTAATATGGATTTTGTGAATAAACTGATTTGCATAACCCTTTCTTCTCAGTGAATAATTATAAGAGTTTAGGCACAGAGCTCCTGACTTCCGGCTAGATGCTAGGGTGACAGTGATGAGGACAAAGATTATACAGCAAAGGAACTCAGGACTGTAGCAGGAATCTTAAAGAGTCTTATTAATAAAATCAAACCTGGTGCCAGTTATTGGGGTGAATGCTGGAAGATCAGAGAAGCAGAACAAGCCACAGCTACCTCACCTGGTCAACTTCTCAGCTGATCTTGTTTCCTCAGACTGGAAGCCTCTGTGTCCTCATCTCAATGGCTCTCAGCTGAACTGTGCTGCTCAAAACCTAAAAGCTTAACCAGCCAAATGCTTCTAGTTCCTGGTCTTCATGCCTTATATACCTTTCTGCTATCTGAGATTAAAGGCTCACTTCTTGGGATTAAAGGCATGTGTCACCATGCCTGGCTGTTTCCAATGTGGCCTTGAACTCACAGAGATCCACAGGGATTTCTGCCTCTGGAATGCTAGGTTTAAAGGTGTGTGCTACCACTGCCTATTCTCTATGTTTAATATTGTGGCTCTTCTCTTCTCTGACCCCAGATAAGTTTATTAGCATGCACAATATTTTGGGGAACACAATACCACCACACAGGACCATATAGAACACTCATGTAAGCATCCACATACAGTGCTATTTCAGAAGCTGAAACAGGACTATTGTCTTCACTGAAGCATGGATGAAGGAATGCTAATTTTTACTTGATGAGAGATCAAGACCAGAAATTTGAAAAGGCAGAACTTGAAAAATCACACCATGAGAACCTCAAAGATCCTCAAGGAACCTATGGCCTCGGTTCTTTAGTGTAAGAATGTAGAAGTGGAGTCCATTGATCTGCTCTGGTATCTCAAGGAGTCTCACCTGCTTGGAGACTTGATTGTGAGAACTAGAAAGAAGCTTGTGTCTGAAGATGACAGAAGAAGCTTGAACATGGACTCCCTTAAGAAACGTGTCAAGGTTTCCTACTGCTGCACCAAATAATCTTTGTGACCTTTGAACCTGGGAATGGCATGATCATTTCTGGAAGCTTGCCTTACTTTGTTTCTGAGGACCACTCTAAGACAGCTGCTTGAGAGTGGACTGGCAGGTGAAAAGCTATGGCCATGAGGGCAGCTAGAAAAATGGAAACTGGATTTTGACCTGGCTATTGACCTCGTATTATCAGTGTAATTAGGGTCAGTGCATGAGCCCTGACAATTAAAACTGGCCACTCCTTTCAATAGCCCAATTAAACAGATGAGAAAGAATGAAAAGTAAAGAAAGGAGATTCATTAAATGAAGCCGCATTAGAAAGAGGATCAAAGAGGTCCCATGACCCTCAAGTCCTTCTCCTGGGTCCTGACATAAGCTTAAGTTTAAATAGAAGGCAAGAGGTATGCATAACTAAGCAACCCTGATCAAGTGTGGTCTCACCCATCACTGACTTATCCCCATCGTGGCTCCAGTCTCTCCTGCAAGGTGGTCTGAGAAGCTGTTAGAGCTGTGTAGAATCTTCGGAAGAGACACACTTCTATTTTGGCTGCACCAGACTCCAAACTTTTCTGTTTCCCAGCATGAGACATCTGAGAAATTTTCTATTTACTGGGGCCCATTGCTTAGCAGTCTAGTGGGCAAGAGGAGAGGCATATGTAACCCTGGAGAATTCCTGCTCAGATGGTTACTCTAGGGCAGCATCAGAGGTGGACCACTAAGAGTCAGCAACCCACGAGCTTCAAGAGAGTAGTCAGCACTTGGGAGGCAGAGGCAGGTGGATCTCTGTGAGTTCGAGGCCAGCCTGGTCTACAGAGCGAGTTCTAGGACAGCTAAGGCTGTTATACAGAGAAACCCTGTCTTGGGGTGGGGGGAGAGAAAGTAGAGCCATCTGGAAATTCTCACCATTCTGAAGCAGCAGCTTAAGTTGAGAGTGCAGTGTGGAGAGGGGCCTGCTGAACAAGGAAGGCATCTCATAACATACTTGGAACTAGAAGCTGGCAAGGCAGCTTGGTAAGTTAAGGGCTTTCCCCCAAGCCTGATGACTGAGTTCTATCCCAGGACCCCACATCTGGAAGGAGAGAAGTGACTCTCACAGGTTGTCATTTGCTACCCACACATGCAATATGACAAAATTGTACATATATGTGGTTTAAAAGACAATGCCATGTACCCTGGTATATATATATACCCAGGCACACACACACTCATACACACACACATAGGCACACACACTCACACAGGCACGCACACACACACACACACACACACACACACACACACACAGGGACACACACTCACACAGGCACACACACACTCACACACACACAGGCACACACACACTCACACAGGCACACACACACACTCACATAGGTGCACACACATACACCCACACCCTCCACACACACACACTCACACAGGCACACACACATACACCCCCACACCCCACCACACACACACTCACACTCACACAGGCACTCACATATCTGCCATTTCCCTCAGATCAATAGCAGACACTGACCCTTGACCTTCTGTTCAGAAAGCTCCAAGACACGCAGTCATGTAAGGCTGGAGAGATGAAGCCTTTTATATATATATATATATATATATATATATATATATATATATATATATATTATATTATATTATATAAATTTGTTCACTTTGCTCTTTGATAGGCAGGATAAACACAACATGCCAAAATGTATTTAATCTACCAGCCATGGTGATGCATGCCTGTCATCCCAGCATTTAGGAGGCTGAGGCAGGAGGATCTAGAGTTCAAGGCCAGTCTGGATATGATGGTAAGATCCCATCACAAATAATAGAAATGTAATAAAAACAAACAGAGTTATTGAAGGGCACTGGTAGAAATCACACTTTGTAGGGTGTGGTAGTAACATTCCTGGAGGATCAGGAATTTGAAGTCAGCCAGGGCTATGTGGTGAGCTCCAGGCCGGTTTTGGCTGAATAGTGAGAGCCTGTCTCAAAAGATCACACAACTGAGCCACAGCATGGGGAAGAATTCAAGTGTATATTCTCAGTTCTCTTGAAATATGACAGGCATGGATCACTGTGAAACTCAATTTTCCTTTCCCTTAAAAATGTCTGCCTCTGGCCCCGTGGAAGAATGCTCTGGCATCTGGGGTTGTCAGGAGTTTTGTCTGTGAAGCGATATTACTGAAGACCTGGCAGTTTTGTTTGAGATACCCCAAATAATGCCCACATTCTCATCTGTGGCACTAAGGGGTGCCAGCCCTGGTGTTTATCTAGGGACTGAAAAAGAAGAGGCTATAGCAAATGAAGTGTCATAATTTCCATCTATGGAAAATACACACACACACTCACACAGGCACACACACACTCACACACACACATAGGCACACACACTCACACAGGCACACACACACTCACACACACACAGGCACACACACACTCACACAGGCACACACATTCACACACACACACAGGCACACACACTCACACAGGCACACACACACTCACACAGGCACACACACACTCACACACACACACTCACACAGGCACACACACACTCACATAGGTGCACACACATACACCCACACCCTCCACACACACACACTCACACAGGCACACACACATACACCCCCACACATCCCCACACACACACACTCACACTCACACAGGCACTCACATATCTGCCATTTCCCTCAGATCAATAGCAGACACTGACCCTTGACCTTCTGTTCAGAAAGCTCCAAGACACGCAGTCACGTAAGGCTGGAGAGATGAAGCCAGACGCTGGACAGGGACTCCCGCTCCCCTCTTGCCTAACAAGGCAGATTTTCCTACTAGCCTCAGGAGACTAGAACAAAACAGAATGTTTAGAAGTTTGATATTAAACAACGAAGAGTATAATCTATTCTGCAGCTTCTCAGATAGTCCCCAGAGTTGGAAGAGTGTGTTTAACTGTTAATTTAGGTTTTGTAAACACTATCAAATAATCTGCAAGACAGGATCTTTCTTTGGTCTGGAACTCACCAAGCAGGCTGACGAGATTAGCTGGCCGGTGAGTCCCAGAGATTTGCCTGTCTCTGCCTCACCAGCAGTGGGATTATAACACGCCACCATATGTCTGGGTTCTGGGGATCAAACCCAAGCCCCCAGGCTTGCTCACAAACACTTGGTCCACTGAGCCATCTCCAAGTCCCGACCACATGCTTTGCTCATTTGTAGTAATGGATGAAAATGTCCCCTCACAAATTCTATTAGTTGGTAGACAAAAATAGACCATGCTCCTCACAGCAGAAGAAAGAAGCATTGCTCAGATTTATGTGCACGAACCTTGGTCCTGGGAATACTCATTGCTATTTAATAATATCTTCTGCTTTAAACTAAAATTGAAAGTCTTGAAGATCATTAATATATCTTCGAATGCAACTCAGCTCACTCCTTCACGGGCTTTCTTCCCCCAGAGGTAATGACACCTCTGTTGGCTTCCCCATCTCCCAGGATGCACTTCTCAAAATCCTTCCTTAGCTGCCCCTTCTTCTGATATCTCTGAAGGAGCTCTTGCTTTTATTTTTGTTTTGAATTTGATTTTTCTCACTTTATTTATAGAAGGCCGTTTTCGTACAAGTGTAGATTAACTGTTGAGTGTGTTCTCCCCATCCCCACAGGTACTGCTCTCCCTTCTTCCTGCCTCCATCAGTCCCTTGTCTCCCCCAGACCGCTCCACCTCTCCTTTCACATCATGCTTACCTGGATAATTTGTGTACCCATGTAAAGTCCAGGAACCACAGAGGAGTTAAAACATGATCTGTCTGCCCAAGGCTGGCCCAATTCACTATGACAGTCTCCAGTTGCATCCATTCTCCTGAAAATGCTCTTGCCTTGTTCTTCATGATGGAAACAATCCCATCGAGTACAAACACCACATTCTCTCCGTCCACCTTGTTGGACGCATGGGTTGGTTCTATGCTCGGCTACTGAGAACTCACTCTGCCTCTGCTTTCTTTCTCGGACCCCAACAATTTTACCCAATTCATGTTTTGAGCCTATCATGGGACTCCCAAAATTACATCACTGACCCTCACCTATCCTATGGTCTCATTACACACAGCATGCTGAGGAAAAAAGCTTGCTCTTCATTGCTCCTGCCCCAGACTCTCTCCATCGCAAGACGCAAGACTTCATCCATCTCAGCAAGAGGTGCACCACTCTGCAATGGTTCAGCTCACAATCCAAGGAATCATCCTGGATGCCTCCAATTCCCTAACCTTTTACTTTAGTCCACTTGTGAATTCTTCCCCCTCTTCATTCACAACACATTCCAAACCAATTGCTTCTCATTAGCTTCCCAGTTTCTCATGTGTATTGCTGCAAATTCCCAACTTGTCTCTAGGTGACAAGGTTAATGTTTGAAAATCTAAATCAGATCATGTGGCACCTCTTAGCAGAAAATCCAAAGCCCACACCATGGCCTGCAAACATCCACATCACCTCATGCTTGCCTCACTCTCAGGTGTCAGCTGCTAATAGTGCACCATTGGCTCTGCTCTGCACACACTCATGCCTGCTGCCCTGCACACACAAGTACTTTCTGCTTTGGAGTCTTCGCATGAGTCATTTTTCCTTTCAAAAAGTTCTTCCTGTAGCTGATTCCATAGTTATATTCTTATCATTCCTTAAGTTTTGGGCTAAGGTTCACTTCCTCTAAGAAGATATTCAGTCACTAATCCTGCTTCTTTGCTCTCTATAATCTGCTACAACTTTCTTTAAAAAATTAACTTTATTATTATTATTATTATTATTATTATTATTATTATTATTTGTGTGTGTGTGTGTGTGTGTTTGTGTAGGACGGAGGTTATGGTTGGGAATCTTCCTTAATTACTCCCTACCTTATTCATTGAGGCAGAGTCTCTCACTTGAACCCAAAGCTCACCCTTATGGCTGACCTAGCTAAGCAGCTTGCTCTGGGGATGCCCTACCCACCTGACACTGACATGGGTTCTGGGGAGCCAAACTCTAGACTTCATGCTCCCAGCATGTACAGCAAGTACTTTAACTGCTGAGCCAACTTCTCAACCCCACACCATTTTTTCCCTATAAGCAGCAAGTGCATGGTATTTCTGCAGTATGCACGTATTGTCCCTTTCCATGCTTTCCTACATGCTGAACTTGGGCCTCCTCCAAGTTTTCCCCTACAAGAAGGCACATTTCTCCATACTCATGGAGTAACCATAATTGGGGACATTTTACCAGGACACTGTCTTCTTGGGTCCACCTAGTGCTAACACTATCCAACAAGAGTCTAGGCTGGAGCACTGCTGGGGTTGAAGAGAGTGTTTCTATTTCAGGCCCCAGACTTTTCCACTGAAAGGTCTGCGCAGTCCTGAAACGTTGCTGGGAAAGTAGCTTCGTTCATGCTTGGAGCAGGGATTCTTATTTGTAGGGAATAGCTGTTGTCTAGGAATACTGGATGTCTAGCCATTAAGACCTTGGGAACAAGGGGGCACCGCATTGCACCCAGGCAAAGGAAGAAGCAGCCCCGGGGCCCACAACACTCTGACCTTCTTTCTCCGTGACGAAGGGGAGTTAGATATGCAGCCAAATCAATGCATAGCAAACTTTCATGTTCTGTGCATCTACCTGTTGCAACTGACATTGGGAAATACCAGTCTTACCTTTATACATAACTCTACTTCTAGCTACATTCTCCCCATCAGAAGAGTTGCTTCACGCTCAGCTGGGCCTTGTGTGACTCAGACTGTGTCACCAGAACAGACTTAAACAACTCAACGTGCAAGCATGAGGACCTGAGTTCAATCCCTATCATCTATGTAAAAAGCTGGATGTGGCCATGCTGGTGGGAGTCTGTAAGCTCAGCACTGTGGAAGGAAGAGACATGAGATCTGTGGGACTTGCTGGCCGCCAGCCTGGCAGAAAGAGTGAACTCAAGATTTAGTAAGGGAGTCTGTCTCAGGGTGAGAAGACAAAGAATGATAGAGCGGGATGTCCAACACACACACACACACACACACACACACACACACACACACACACACACACATAGACACACATACACTCACACACAAAGAGGGAAGGGCTTTATAATGTATAATACAGGGGCTCATAATTCTTTCAAGCGTTTGGAAGGCAAGGAACTACTTCAGTGCCACAAATGTTTAACTCAGAATGTCTCAGTTTGGGGGGCTGAGGGATGGCTCATCAGTGATTAGCACTCAATAGTCTTTCTTTCAGAGGACTGAGTTCAGTTCTTAGCACCTACATCAGGCAACTCACTACTGCCTGTAACTTCAGCTCCAGTGAACCTGACACCTTTCATAGGCACATGGGAAATGCTCACATGTGCATGGAAATAACTCTTAAAAATAGGGCAGGTGTGGTGGCACATGCCTTTAATCCCTCTGCACATAGGATGTTGACTGTCTCACTGGTATAAGCTGGTTTTGGAAGACCCTTCCCCAATAGTCTCATCCATAAATGGCAAGAGGAATACACCAGATGATGAAGTATCCAGGTCCTGAAGTGGGAGTCGGCAGACCATATTACAAGTCCAATACTTTAGTTTCAGAGAAGTGACCAGCATCCCAAGGAGGTAACTGCAATAAGACCTGTTCATACCCTCAGACACTTAAAGAATGCTACATCTGGAAATCCGTGACTCTGAGTGATTTCCTAGCCCCATCCATTACCTGAGGCAGCATCCATTTCTGCTTGGGAAAGTCCTCCTCTGATGGGGCTTCCTCTCGTAGGCAGCTCGGTGAGCTTGCATTCACATTACTTCAGGGGATGCTGTCACAGATCATCGAGTCTCAGAATAAAATGGCCATGTCTCGCTGATAGACTCATGGTTCATTACTTTATATGAAATAAAGCTGCTTCATTTCAGAGAAGAGTGACTACAGAGAAAAAGATATTTGAAAACCAGGAGTTCCGAGGAAGCACAAGCTTGTCTCTTGTGTGCTGTGTGTGTATTAATGTTGAAGAAGGGCAATCACAAGCTTTCTTGGCTACCCTATGGGGCTCTGTTTGTAAAGTTTGCCCTGCAAGTGTGAGGATCTTGAGTTTGGTTCCTAAAATCTATGTTGTGGTTTGTGCTTGTCATGGCTGGAGAAGTGGAGACAGGTGGACCCCTGAACCCTGAGAGTTTTCGAGGCTAACAAACTCTAGGCCAGTGAGAGGCCTGGTCTCAGAAAAAAAGCTGGATGTTGCCTGAGGAACAACATCCAAGGCTATCTTCTGACCTCTGGACTCTGCACACACATGTACACCAGCAGCTCTTTTTATGTTATGGTTTTTACCATAACTACAGTTTGGCTGTGTGAATGCCTCTGTCCAATTTGTCCCTGGGTTTATTGTTGAGATGTTTAAGACAACGAAGTGTATCCTCTCTCTGAGGATTCAGAGAGAAAATTCTCATCTCCTAGCCACGGGGAATTGCTCCTCTGTGGAGTGATTAGACAATTTCAGCATTGGAAAAGATGTGAACCACTTACCTATCACCTCCTTCCTTCCAGAAGAAACAGAGAGGCTGGCTTCGGGCACACCTCTAGCAAATATGCATGACCTCATTGCCCAGACTTTTGGGTTCTACACACCTCTGCGTTTCCTGAGCTCCCCTGACTCACTCTTCCTCATTTGCCTTTTCATGCACCTCTTACGAAGTTGCTTTAAACTCTTTCTGGAGTGAGACTGAGGAGATGATTAAGTGTATTTTAGTTAACAAGTAGCAGGCGTTTGACAAATCCAGCGTCTCAGAGCCATACTTTAATAACAAAAACTAGCTACTTCCAGGGCATCCCAGGTGGCATTACACTCTCTGTGTGGTAACTTTATAAACAATTAATTGGATGATATGTCAAGTCTTCTGATTTTCTTTTCTTTTTTTGTGTCAGCCCAGGCTGGCCTGGCCTCAAACTCCACATCCCCCTGCCTCAGCCTCCCCTAGGCTAAGATTGTAGTCATGTGCCCCCTACACCTGGCTTCTATAACCTCAGCTTTTGGCAGCAGGGTTAATGCTTGGCAGCCATCGGCTTCAGACTGAACCAACAGCCTACTGTGACCTCACATATCAGAGGACATAGGGATAAAAACATTAAAAGGCTTGTGTTTGTCCAAAAAGCATGGGGGAAGGGAGTAATTCTCTGTTCTTTACCCTTCATCTTGCTTACTTATGCATGCTCAGCAGAAAAAATAATATAAAGGCTATAAAACTCCAGGGCTAGATGTCAGTCTCTCTGGTCCTTTAGACATTTACACAGAACAAGTTCCCTTTGCTCAGTTGGCAGTTCCTGTGGTGCTTTTTGCTCTGGGACTAGGAAATTCCTAACAAATGTGGTCACGGTTTCATTCACCTGGGGAAGGTTAAACTGAAAAGCTTCGGAGGTTTGGAGTTACTGTGCTGTGCATGGATGTGCATTCTGGAGTGGGAGCGAACTTGGAGAATGGAGGGGAATCGGCATTGGATATTTCCCAGTGCTATATATGGTATCTGAGTTAGTCATAATGAGCTCACACTTAGTGGCCTAGTGAATGAGCAAGTCGTGAAGCAGCCCCACCCTGCTCACTGAAACACTCCTGCAAGGATGGTAACTGCCTTTAACAACTGGAAAAATGGAACTGTTAGAGATCTTGACTCAAAAACCTGGATGGGGCTCAGTGGATAACAGCTCTTGTTGCTAAGAGTGACAATCTGACTTGAATGCCCAGGACCCACATGATTGAAGGAGAAAACCAGCTCCAGAAAGTTGTCCTCTGACCTCCTCACATGTGCTGTGACATATATATACCACCCCAACACACAAATAAATAAATATAATAAAAACATAAACCAAGGCAAATGGCTTCCACAGCAGCAGTGGGTGATGTGGAGCATAGACATTGAAGACGCTCTGATCTTGCGTGGATGGGGTCGAACCCTGGCTCTAACACTTACTAAGAGGCAGCAGGGCATACACATCATAGTGTTTCAGTCCCTCAGTCTCTCTTTTTATAGAACACTTGTGTTGAAGAATTTCTTGAGAGACTCAAGGGGTAATCTTTCGAAAATTCTTGGAGCTAGAAAATAATGTAAGCTTCCTACGTGCTGATATTGGTTTTGATTCCTCTCTAGGTTGTGCCTTTTACCCACATTGTTCAATAACATATTTGACAAGAAGAACAGCCAGAGAGAAGTCATTACTACTCTAATGTCCACTGTTGCCTTTGAGGATGGAGGATGTCATGATGTGGGGCATAAGGGGGACAGGAGAAAGAGCCATGTGCCTTGCTAACACAGGAGCTCATATGTCCAATCAGGATGGCAGTGAATGTCAACCCTCATAAGGATCAATACAGATCAAACTGTGAACCTGCCAGCCAAAGTGCCATACCCAGCTCTGTGTCTGTCATGGAAGCTTAGACTCCAGCATGTGTTCAGCCTTGTGTCTGGAAGCTTCCATATTGCAAGAGCCTTGGTGGCCTGTAAATCTAAGATACTCATAATCTGCACACACCTCCAGAGAAAAGATTTGCCAGCCCCTAGTTATGATAATACTTAAAAAATATGACAGACTCTAACACATGGTTTTGATTTTGCCTCTCCAGCCAGTCTTGGTCACTGATGTCTTTCTTCTTGGCAGTTTCATTTGGAGCACTTAGGATGTAGTCCATCTGTGATAGTCAATTTCCACTTTCAACTTGATTGGATTAAGGAAGATGACAAGGGACTGAAGAGATGGTTCAATGGTCGAGAGCCCTGGTTGCTCTTCCAGAGGACCCAGGTTCAATTCCCAACACTCACAAAGCAGCTCACAATTGTCTGTAACTCCAGTTCCAGAGGATCTAACAGCCTCACACAGACATACATACACGCAAAACACCAATGCACATAAAAAAACAAAAGTTGACGAGGCACGCATATTGTTGGATATTTGTGAGGCCGTTTCCAGAGAGGACTAACTGAGCAGACTAGTGACTTCAGAAAATGAAAAGAGAGGAAAGAGAGTCAGTTGAGCACAGTCTTTCCCTTGCCATGCTTCCTGACCCAGCAAGATGTCTACAAGCAGTCACATGCTTCCATGGAGGTGCCAGCTGCCATGCCTTCCCCCACCACAGTGGACGGTATTAAGTGATGTCTTCTCAGGCTTGTGGTAATAACAATACGAAAGAAACTAAAAGAACCAACACGCAAACCCTAAGTTGCACATGAGATGTGCAGAAATTTCACGTCTCTCCCCACGTTACTTAAAGGCTTAAATGTGTTTTCAGCCAGATGGAGCTCTGTATGTGGAGACCATGCCTAGTTTAACCATGTGGAAATTATTTTAACTTAAATGTATTAAAAACTAACAGATGATTTCATTTCTTCTGAGTGCAAGATCTTGCCTTTGGGTGCCAGGACACATGAATTAAACAGGTTTTAAAATCACTAACATTGAGCATAAAAGGGGAAGTAGAAGTGAGATTTAATTAAATGCAGTATTAATGGTTATCACGTATGAAAATTAAGAATGTACTAGAATAGCAAAACGCAAACAAGGCTCATGGATTCCGTGCCCTGTTTTTCCATTCCCTTAAGTCACATGGTTATGTTTCAGTTTTAAAACTAAAGTCCTGTGGTGTGTTAGTAGACTGTGTTAACCTAACTATGCTCAGAGTTTGGAGAAAAGAGATTGGTCCTAGAATATACAGAAATAGAGTAACTTACTGTACTTTAATTAAATATGTGAGGATCTGATACATAAATAAAATGGATTGAGTAAACATCTCAAAAGGAAGTATCAAAAAGTAGGCTGCAGAGATGGTTCACTGGGTAAAGAGCTTGCTGTATAAGCATGAGGATATGAGTCCATCTAAAAACCAGGAGCAGTGATGTCCGTTTGTGAGCCCAGTTCTGGGGACAGAGACAGGTAGGTCCTTGGAGGATGGGTAGCCAGGTGCTGTAGCTGAAGCAGGGAGCTTCAGGCTCAGTGAGAGACCCGTGTGGAAAAAATAAGATAGAGAGTGACTGAGGAAGACATTCTGACATGAGCCTCTGGCTTACACTTGGGAGCACATGTGCGTGTGCGTACACACACACACACACACACACAGGCAAGCATATCCACATATACACACACAAAAGAAATAACCAAACAGTGAGCTATTAAGTAAAAGTGAGAAAGCACAACCATCGAGCTGTTAGCTCTGGCATCCATGGGAAGGAAATGACTTCATCAGAGACCCTGAGTGCATTGTGCTCCATCCTTGCCGTTCTCTGGAGGCCACAGATGTTCATGCCTCATGAAGTCTTGGGTTTTTCACTCAGGTCAGATCTGAAGCATTTACGGATTGTTTTCAAAGCCCAGCCAACTCCTTTCCCAGAATGTTTACCTTCCCACAAAGCTTTTCCCTTCCTGCCAAGGTCAGGTTTATGAGGATGCTGGTTCTATACCTGCATGACCCACAGTGACAGCCCCCAGGCACAGGTGTTGGCAGAGCCTGGGAAATTTGGCTCATGCAACTGAGGAAGTGAATTTTAAATTGTTTGGTTTAGTTATTAAAACGGAACGCAAGCAGGGCGTGGTGGGTCATGCTTATCATCTCAGCACCTGTGACACTGAGGCAAGCCTGGGATGCAGTACGAGACTGTGATTCAAAAACAAATGAGCAAAAAATTAAGTAGCCAGATAAGACAAGGATTTACCATATAGGACATACATCACAGGCTCCAACTGCGCTGGTTTTAGAATATCTGTATTATTTAATTATTTGATTATCATTAATGTTTTTTGTGAGACAGGATCTAGCTATGCAGCCTCAGCTTGCCTTCAACTCACAAAGTAGCTGAGTCTGGATTCCAACTTGGGATGCTCCTGCCTCTGCCTCCAGAGTGCTAGGATCCCAGGTGAGCATCGCTGTGATGTTCTTAGGATTATCTTACAGCAAAAGAAAATGTGAAAGTTTGTTTTTCACAAATAACACTGACTTTTAAAAAAAATGACTGTGTATGCATGTGTGTATGTGTGTGTGTGTGTGTGTGTGTGTGTGTGTGTGTGTGTGTATGTGTGGGCACACACATGCATATGTGTGCAGGTACCAGGGAGGCTAGAAGAGGGCTTCAGATTCCCTGGAGCTGGAGTTATAGGTAGTTATGAGCCACCTTATGTGGGTGCTGGAAGCTGAACACAGGTCTTCTACATGAACAGTTGTAGCATGAATCTTAAACGGTCTTATTAATAATATCAAACCTAAGCCAGGTATTGGGGTCAATGCTGGAAGATCAGAGAAGCAGAACAAGCCACAGCTACTTCACCTTGCCAGTTCCTCAGCTGATCCTGTTTCCTCAGATTGGAAGCTTGAGTCCTTATCCAAATGAATCTCAGCTGAACTGCTTCTCAAAAGCCTGAAAGCTTAACCAGCCAAATGCTTCTAGCTTCTGGCCCTCATGCCTTATATACCTTTCTGCCTTCTACCATCACTCCCTGGAATAAAAAGTTCGCTTTCTGGGATTAAAAGCGTGAGTCACCATGCTTGGCTGTATCCTTGAACACCTGGATTTCTGCCTCTGGAATGCTAGGATTAAAGGTGTGTGTGCCACCATTTTCTAGCCTTTGTATCTAGAGGCTGTTCTGTCTCTGACCCCAGATAAGTTTATTAGGGTGCACAATATTTTGGGGAACACAATACCACCACAAACAGTATATGCCCTCACTATGACATTGACTCTTTTTTTTAATGAAGTTTCCATTTTTATGCTATGTGTATGGCTGTCTTGCCTGCATGTGTGTCTGTGCACCACCTGTTTACATGGTGCAGAGAGAGGACAGAAGAGGGTGTTGAATCTCCTAGAACTGAAGTTAAAGACAGTTGTGAGCCACCATGTGGATGCTGGGAACTGAACCTGGGCCCTCTGTAAGAATGTTCAGTGTTCTTCACTATTGAGTCATTTCCCCAGCCCTAACCCTGCCTCTTGGTTGAAGGGCTTCCCTCGCTGTATAAGCATTGAAATTTGACCCAGGCCACCGTACCTTTGATTACTCTCTCAGTCTTCACATGGCAACTACTGTGTCTCATTTCTGAAGGTCTCTATGTTCTTTCTAGCCAATCACTCTACTATTCACTCAGTGAAGGAGCCACCGAGAGCATTAAACCTCAAGAGACTCTCTTCATTTTGACTGTTTTTTGTTACTTTGATCCATCTAAACCTGAAAGGAGGGGCGACTGTAGATGCATGGTTAGCCTCTGTAGATCCCTCCTAAGTTTACTACAAACTTGGACTTGTTGCAGAAACCCAGTGTCTAATAAAGGCAAATTAGTACAGCAGTCAGGATAAAGCTGAAAAAGAAAACTTGTTTAGAAGTTGTGAGAAACCCTCAAAATCAGACATTTGTAAGGACAGCTGTATACAGTAAAGTTGAATGTGATGTGGACCATTCAATATTTAGATTTATGTGCATGTATATTTGGAGGTCCACAATTTTCAATATGGTCAGTGTTAGAATTTTATAAAAGTACATAAAACTGGCTCTGTAATAGAAGAACTTTCCAGAAAAAAAATTTAAAGTGGTAGGAAGACTTACAGCCTAGGTCTATTGACCGTTCAGTTTGTCTACATGGTGAAGCAATTAAAAAGTCCTGTCAATACCATCCGTGGCTGATGTAACCAGGTTCCTCAAATCTGCTGCTGTTAGTGTCTTTTCACTAAGCTTCCTGACAATTAGACTAGGATATTGTTTTCTTCTTCTGAGTTTTGGTTCCCCATTTCAAATAGGCAGACCAAACACCTGAGTGACTGATAGCCCCATGACTGAGGTAGGCATGCTGTGGCCTTTACCAGGCGGCTGTGAGCAGGAAGGAAGTGTGCCTTTAAGAGGTGTTAAAGAAAGAAAGAAAAAAAAGAGGTGTTAAAGATTACAAGGTGTTTTGTACTACAGCACACTGATTCTTACCCAGCCATCACGTCCATATTTTAGAGAGATTGCCATGTTGAGTGAAGCCACTGATTAATGACTATGGCCCATCCTCCTCTGCTCATTCGTTAACTGTATCCTGCTTTTCTGTAGAGTTGCTCCTACATATATGTGTCTTAAGTCAGGATAGAGAGATGGGAACCACGAAGGAGACACAGGAAGGGAAAGGAACATCTCATTCCAGCATCTGGTTGAAGCCTCTCACCAACTGAAAAGCAAGAACTCCATGGGGCCCGAGAGGTGGCTTGGGGGTTAATAACATTTGCTACTCTTGTTACCCCAGTTCAGTTCCCAGCACACACGTGGGGCAGCTCACAACTGTCTATAGTTCCACTTTTAAGGGATCAGACTCTCTTTTGACCTCTAGCGATGCATGTGTGTGCACATGTACACACACACACTCTTAAAATAAATCTTTGAATAAAAAAGAACCCCAATACAGTTAACTGTGTAGACTGCTAATAAAGAGACAACAGTTCCTTTATAAGGAGCATTATTTTCCAAAAAGAACATTAAAACAGCAATAGGACAGCTTATCACCCAGGTATATGTGATGTGGAGCACAAGTGAGAATCTTCCTGTGGAATTCCTTAGGCTACGGTGCTTATCAGCTGCAGTCATACCCAGTACCTCAGAAAATACCCTATGATCTCCTTCAGCCCTTGGAAGATACAACTCCAGAATCCCCCAACACAGTCTACTGACTGTTGGAAAACAAAGGTAGCAAGCATACCAATCTTGGGCATATCTCATCCTTTCTCTGGTGCCTCTATCAACGGCCTTGCTTGAATCTGTGTTTAAAGGTCTTCCCAGTAAACTATCTCTGCTTCATTATGGGTCTTACTGAAGGTCTTTTCTGCAGAGATGTCAAGAGCCCAGGATTCACCAGAGTAGAGAGACCTCTGATAAGAGCATACCGGGCTGCCGCAGACGGTAGCATGGATACCTGTCTCTGGACCACACCTGACAGACCGAGGTTGGCAGTCTTCACAAAAGACTAGAAAGTGACTTCTGTAGCCACTAGGCCCAACCTCGGGAGAGAAAACTGCATGCCTTTGTAAGAGTAAGGAGGATCCTATTGCACTGACTTGAAAAATCTAAGCCATGGGCTCTTTTACCCTTTTGTGGCTATTAATTCAGGTGTGTGTGTGTGTGTGTGTGTGTGTGTGTACATGTGTCACAGTGTGTGAGTCAGAGAGGACAACTCTCAGGATTTGGCTCTCTTCTTCTACTGTATGGGGCCAGGGGATTGAATTCAGGTTGCCAAACTTGCTGATATTTGCCTTTACCATCCCCTGCCCCCAAGCTGTTTTATTAGTCTCAGATTTTTAAAAATGGAATTCATAGGAAAAATAAAAAATTAAATTGGCATTTGATACATACATGTGAAAGTGATGTTTTAGATCATTTTTAGTACTCCAGGGACAAGGGTGAGGTGAAGGGGCTGAGGAGATGGCTCAGTGAGTACAGCACTTCCTGAGAAACTGGAAATCTGAGTTCAGTCCCAGCACCATGTGAAGTCCAGGTGTGGAGTCATGCTGGCAATCACACAGCTGGGTGTGGAGTCAGGAGGACCCAGGAGACAGGGAACCAGCCAGCAGGCAGGCTTACCAAAGGGTCAGTCCACACCCAAGGCGTCAATAGAGAGGTCTCAAGAGAGAAAGCCACTAAAGGTAAGATTTGACACACTTGCTATAACAGAGAAATGCAATCTGGCAAAAACTGAGGCTTTCAAAGCGATTCACACTCTGATAGACTCTTTGAGGAAACACAGAAAAGAGGAAGCACGATTCCTTCCAAGTGGCAACGGAAGCCGTGAAAGTTACCCAGAAAGGAGGAAACAGAGAACAGCGCCTCCAAAACTACAGAGCCCTGTAAATTACACCGAAGCATCTTCAGCTTCTGGCAGGATGTCTCTCCTCAGTGACGCCCGAAAAGGACCCCTCCTCGGCTCTCCACTAATCCTCCTTTATAGACTTAGATTTACTTCCTTTATTTTACATGTGTAAATGTTTTGCCTGTATGTATGTCTGTGTACCACATGTATGCAGTGCTCTAGCTGACCAGAAGAGAGTGCTGGGTCCCCTGAATGGGAGTTAGAGATAGTTGTGGGCTGCCATGCGGGTTCTGAGAATCCAACACAGGTCCTCTGGAAGAGCAAGTGCTCTTAACCACTTCTCCAGTCCTCCATCCTTTCTGAGGAAGCTAGGAAAAGACCTTACAGAAGAGCATCTGAGGAAAGGCCACTGGGACTTCCACACAGACCCAAACATCTCAGCACAGGAGCCAGAAAGAATTTAAGAGCTGGAGGATGGAGAGGAATGCTGTGAAAGACCATTGAAGCCTTAACTAATTATTTTTCATCAACAAAAAACTGGCAGTCAGATATCGGGGTAAGAACCTGAAAGATCAGAGAGGCAGGGGAGCAGCCACCAGGTATCTCCTATCTCTTCCGTTTCTCTGTCCAAAAGGGCCAAGATCCTCTCTCAGCCCCGCCTTACCACTTTCTGTCTCCTCTCTGTCTACAGTCTTCCAAACCTCTATGGTTAAATTTGATCAGCTAATGGCTAGCTCTGCCCTTGGACTCCAAGCAAGCTTTATTTGTCAGAACACAATTGAAATGATACATAACAGGCCATCTTGTGGACATGACATGGCCAGTGCACACAGGACCCCACAGCAGCTGTGCTTACCTATACAAGATCAAACCAGTCAAAAATTCCAGCAAGAGAGAGAGAACTCCTGAGGTCCCACCCCTAGCTGAGAAGCTAGGGCAGTTGACATCTGTGGGTGGGAGTGGGGGAGGCACTATTCTTTGATGTTGTGGCCACTGGTGGACTGCTTGTGTCCCAGTGGATGACCTCATACCTATGCACATATGGACAACACTAATTGCACTCAGTAGGTTAACAAATTAATTAATGAATAATTTTAAATGGATAACATGAAGTTGAGAGGGAGATGTGACAGAAAGGAATGCAGGGGAGCTTTGGAGCTAAGAGGGGGTGGGTATGACAAAGACACTTCATGTGCATTTATGATACTTTCAAAGAATAAATAAAAATATAATTTTTAAAAAGATGTTTTTATATGCTGAGTGGGCAGAACTATTGATTAATAGCCTCTAGTGAAGGGTGGCCATGAAATGAACCAAAAACTGTCTCCTCGTGGCATGTTCTGGGCCTTCTTCCCAGCTGGTGCCTACCAGAAGAGCCACTCTGCAAAAAGGCCACTGAAGAAGGCTTTGGCATGTGCCCTCTGAACCAGTGGCCCCACCTCCCAGCATCTGTGTCTTTGTCCAGGGACAGGAACAGCGGAGTGGCTGCTAAGGCAGTAGAACAATGGCCCATTTATTCTGATATCCTGTCCCCTTCGGAGGCTTTTGAGGAAGGGCTGAACACCACAAGAGCACCCTATTGTGTGCCACTTGCTGGACTATAGAGCTGGGGGGCTTTGGGGAGTGTGGGAAGGGTGGCTTTCTTCCTGAAACATATGGGATGTGTAAACAATAGCCAGCCTTTTGTCCCTTCAATTTGGACTTCTGGAAAGCCTTGTGAGCAGGACTTCTGAGCTGTGTAAAGTAGGCTATGAATAGAGATCACACACACACACACACACACACACACACACACACTCATGCACAGGCACCATTATCTATTTTAGAAGTATGTATGTATGTATAGTGTGTGTGTGACGGATGTGTGGAGATGTGACCATACCGCAGCACATGTGTGGAGGTCAAATAACTACTTTCTGGAGAAGAGTTGCATTTTTTCCACCTCTTTGAGGCAGGGTCTCCCCTGCTGTGCCTGCTGGGCTGTGTACTGAGTGGATAGCCCAGGGGCTTCTCCTGTCCTTGCCTCCCACCTACCACAGGACTACAGAAGCTCACAGCAGCATCACTCATCAGGCCTGCACAGCAAGGGATTTTACCCACTGAGATCTCACCCGCCCCTCCTAGATGTCTGATTGTTTGAGAACAATGTGGGTGCAGAGAGCTGGAATGTTGCAAATCAAGAACCAAAATAATCTTGGTCTATCTTCAGTTTTCTCTGTAACCATCTGTTGCCCACCTTTGGGTCTGATCTAATATTCTGTCAACTGGCAGGTATTAACACAGCAGACTCTAGTTTCTAGTAGCCCACAAGCTGTATCATCAGATATCATCTGAGAGGTTCTCTGACTGAACCTTCCTCCCTGACTCCTTCTCCACTGTTGTGTTTGGTAAGTGCCTGGATTCGAGACTTGCTTTCACTCTGGGACCACAAAAGTTCAAGTTGCTGCTTCTACTCATGTCTAGTTAGCTACACCTGAGAGGAGGATGCGTGCTAGTGTGGAATCTGAAATCAAAGATTCCCTCATCACAGAGGATGAGTCCTTTCCTACTGAGGGGTGTGGAGACAACAGCCGACTGTTTTATACAGGAAGCAAGTTTTTCATTTGGCTTTTAGGCCAGACCTCATAGTGCACAGCTGTAATCCCAGCACACAGGCCACTGAGGCAGGAAGACTGAGAGTTCAAAACCAGCTTGGACTACATAATGAGAACTGTCTCAGAACGAAAAAGGCAAACAATAAAAAATTAGCCCTCCCTTAAAGCCCCCATCTCTCCTTCTCTTGGACCTTTTTCTAGTCTCCTGGCCTCTCCAAAGCAGCTTTAACAAATAACACTTTGGACAAGCAGTCTAGAAACTGAGTTGGGCAGCCTCAGTCTGTCTGTGTTCCTGAGACATTGGCACCAGTCTCTCACATTTGACTCAGAATTAGCTATTTCTTAGGCCCTTTGAGGTGAGAGAGACATTTTTGTTTTTACATTTTTATTTATTTTGTGTGCATTTGTGTGGGAAGGGAGCACAGGGGTATGCAGCATATGCCAGGGCCATAATGTGGAAGTCCAAGGACAACTTGTGGGAGTCAACTCTTTCCACCATGTGGGTCCTGGGTATTGAACTCGGGTCATTGGGCTTGGCAGCAAGTACATTTATCCACTGAGCCATCCTGCTGACTCAGTTATGTTTTGCAATATCAGCAACCAACTAAAAGATTTCAAGTAGTATTACTTGACAGCATCGTGTTATGAATGCTTCACACGACTCATGTGGGCGCAGGGTAGAGAGAAGAAGAACACATGCTGTGAAACCTGGAGATTTCATTTTATGATACACAGTAGAGGAGAGGAAGAATTAAATTATTTACTTATACTATCCTAACTGTGAACAAACACTTCATGCTCCACAGGCTCCATGGTCTATTACAACCTCCCAGCTTAGCTCCAGAAACACCGAAAACAGCAGACACAATAGGAGGTGCCTATGTGCCTGGATTCTAATAAAACTTTATTTAGAGAAGCAGCTAAGGGGCCATATTTGCCTAAAGGGCTACATATCTGTTGACCCCAGATTTGGGAGATATATAAAATGAATGTGAATGTTTTAGTATCGGATTGTCACCAGTCTGTATACAGATTGAGATTTTATAATTATGTTTCTTCTCTTTTATTTGTATTTTACTTTTAAGCACATTTTTTATTATTTACTATCTAACATAATATAAAGGCCATGCAAATACAATTTTGAGGAAATAATGACAAGAAGGATGCCTGAGCACTTGCAGCTGAGGCAAAGTCCCTTCCTACCTCCTCCCCGCATCTCTGTGCTCCGCTGTTTCCACTCCTGTAATTCCCATCCCCTTTATATCACATGTGAACTAATACTCTATCTTCATTAGGTTTCTAGTGCTGTGATAAAACTCCGTGAGCAAAAGCAACTAGGGGTAGGAAAGAGCTGATTTTGTCTTCCAACCCTCAGGTCACACTCCATCACTGGGGGAAGTTGGGAAGATACCGGAGGCAGGAGCTGATGCAGAGGCCATGAAGGGGCGCTGCTTATTGGCTTGCTCAGCCTGTTTTCCTATAGCACCCAGGACTGCCTTTCCAGGGGCAGCCCCACCCACAGTTGGCTGAGCCCTCGCATATCAATCACTAATTGGGAAAGTGCCTCACAAACTTGCCTACAAGCCAATCTTATGGAGGCATCCTGTCAACTGTGAGAACCTCTTCCTACATGTTCTAGCTTATGCCAGTTGACAGAAAGCTAGCCAGGAGCCCTCTTCCCTCCCCCCACCCCACACCATAAAGCTTCCTTTTCTCCTCTTGAGCCTCTTTCCAGTTTCCTGGCTTCTCTACACACCTGCCCCCACCTCAAAACATGGACCAAATAATATAGAAAATACCAGTTAGACGTGTAGAACACTGCAAAGGATGCTCCAGCACTGGGGTTTTAAACATCACTTTATCTTCAATAAGCCATGCTTATCTATTCAAACCTTCTCATTGTCCCTCTAATCTCCCCAACTCAGTTTCTAGACTGCTTGTCCAAAGTGTTATTCATTAAAGCTGCTTTGGAGAGGCCAGGAGACTAGAAAAAGGTCCAAGAGAAGGAGAGAATGGGGTTTTAAGGGAGGGCTAATTTTTTATTGTTTGCCTTTTTCGTTCTGAGACAGTTCTCATTATGTAGTCCAAGCTGGTTTTGAACTCTCAGTCTTCCTGCCTCAGTGGCCTGTGTGCTGGGATTACAGCTGTGCACTATGAGGTCTGGCCTAAAAGCCAAATGAAAAACTTGCTTCCTGTATAAAACAGTCGGCTGTTGTCTTCACACCCCTCAGTAGGAAAGGACTCATCCTCTGTGATGAGGGAATCTTTGATTTCAGATTCCACACAACCATGCATCCTCCTGTCTCCAGTTATAATTAACCATACCCAAGTTTTCTGCCCTCTCACAAACCATGTAGGCATCTTGCCTGTTTTACTCAAACAATAAAATAGATTGCATTCTTGATGGTCTTTAAGCACACATTAAAATAAAATAAATTGATTTCTTTTGGGAACTCATTTTTTTCTGGGTTTTATGGGGTGCCACTTAAAAAAAATCTCACTCACACTAGTACATGCCAAGAAAGCAGTGCCCTAAAGCCATGTGAGAGGTGTGTGTGGCATACTTTTGGCTCAGGACCACAATCCTAGCCCACACTTTGTATTTTAACAAGCAGATATACCACCCACTGCTTAATAATTATACTCTAATTTTCTGATGCTATGTAACTCATAATAAGAAACTTTGAGACTCCAAGCACCCTGTCCTTTATGAGGAAAAGATTAATTGCAAACTATTTTTCTAAGTTATTTAACCTAATGGTATGTGGTGTGCACTTTTCTTCCTAATAACCCTGTGGGGAAGGGGAGGAGGAGCAGAGGTGAAACTAAGGTGTCCGGGAGCTCATGACTCAAATCTTTCCAGAAAAAAAAAACACAACACAACAAAACAAAACAAACAAACAAAAGAAGAACTAATAACAACAATTCAGACAAAAAGCATAACTGGTTTGGACTCTGCCTTTGCTCTCAGTAAGTATATTTATTCTTTAGAGGATGAAAATACATAAAGGAATAGAAAGAGAAAATAGAGATAGATAAATGCCTAAATGTATGCATACAGATAGATGACACATGGCGGAGAGGATACAGAGAGATGATAGATAGATAGATAGATAGATAGATAGATAGATAGATAGATAGATGATTAATGGTAAATGATTGAGATAGTCAGATAGGTAGATACATAATTGAGATGAATGATAGATAATTAGAGATGACAGATAGCTAATAGATGGAATTCAGGCCCCTAGGTCTGGCCTTAGAGCTGCGACTTGTATGTACTTTGCTGTATCCTATGAAAGAAAACCATTAACAGAATGGAGAATTGCTCAGAACAGACCCAAATCCCTACCCTTTGCTACCTGACACTATTTACCAGCTTCTAGCCATAATTCCCTCCTTGGATGATGAGTTTTACTCTTTTGTAATTTCCTGCATGAACTGCTTCAAAACAGTAGGTGGTAGGTCTCTCTGTAACAGTTAGTTTTCCTGTAGCAACAACACTTCTAAACTCACTGGCTACCACAACAAAAGTCTAGTCTTTGCTCATGTTACATCAAAGCTTCACCACAGCCAGGATGTGGGTCAACTCCACATGGGAAGAGGGACTTCATGGCACAAGAGAGGAACAAGAACCCTTGAGGAAATGTGTAATCTTTGAGAAACTCACACTCCATTGGCTAATACATATCATAAGGTCAAGTTCAAAGTCAGTATCAGTGAGATGTTTGCCTTTCTCCCAGGAAGCACAGAAAGAAACCTAGGCATGGGTGGAAGCAAACATTCTCTCCATGGGAAACAGGGTGAATGATCCCAAAGTGATACATTCCTGCCATATTTTTAATATCCATCTGGACACACACACACACACACACACACACACACACACACACACACACACACATCTTACTCTAGTAACACTCTTGGCCATTGACTTAGCATACCTCTGGATTCTATTGCTTCCTTGGCCGCAGACTTTCCTTGAAGTGTATAAATCAAGAGCCTTGAGTTCTTTTTCATTGATTAATCTTAACGTTTGAACATTTCATACAGATATGTAATTTATTCGGATTACTCTCCCACACCCCACTCTCTTTTCCCTCACTCCATCCCCTTAAATGCTCCTTCCAGTTTCTTTCCCAAATTTCTGATCTTTGTTTTTACTTTGTGACCCATTTATTGAACTGGGCCATCTGTGTGAGCAGTGGGTTGGAATTAGAACTGTTTTGGATCTTGTTTGGGTCTGGAGTGGATCCACAGCTAAAGGGAATGATTCCCCCATCCCTGGATCTATCAGCAGCTGATAGTTCAGCACTGAGGAGGTAGGACCCCCAAGTCCTCTCACCAGCCACACCTGACTGTTGACTGCCAATTCCTGTATAGAACTTCATGGTTTCACAGTCCATTTTCCTATAAGAGAAAATGAGACTTCTGAGCCACTCTTTTTACAAGAACAGAGGTATCCTAAGTGTCCTTTAGAGCATGGACCCTAGAAGAGGAAATGAAAGTCCATTGACTGCTAGACCATGGGCATCCAAGTTATGTCAGAGCAAAGGAGGATTATTTAGGATTTCATGAAAAGCAAAGTACTTCAAAGCCCTCGCGACAAAGCCTTAATCATGGGAGGGGGTCACTTTCCTCACATGGCACAAGAGAAGTGTGTTGAGCTGGGACATTGTAATAAAAAGCAAAGCCTACCCTTAGTGTGCTACATCATCCACTCAGGCAACTTCTACTCTAGACGTGTAAGTTATCATCTCCATCCCAAAGCAGTGTGTATGTTCTATATAAGAATGAAGGTGAATATATAAAGGTGAAAGAAGACTGAACAAATGCACAAGCCTAATCCCTTCAGATACGATAAATGAACTCACCCTCTACCACCACCTGTGAAATTCTGCCCATTTCTTGTTGGCCAAAATTGGGTCACTGAATTTTTACTGCAAAGAAATCTGAGATTAAATTCTTAGTTATGTTTGAGGGTTTTTTTTTTTGTTGTTGTTGTTGTTGTTGTTAATAATGAGGAGCTATAAAAAGTTGCAAAGTTGTAAAAACCATACCAAAAGTCCCACTTAGTATCTGTGTGATGTACTTCAATGACAGCATCTTAGATAACTACTGTAATTATTGAAATTAAGAAACTTTTCTGGATTACAGTTGGCTGGACTGAACCACTGAGAGTTCACCAGTTTAACCATTTATTTATTTTTATCTTCTAAGTGTGAGTGTTTTGCCTGAATGAATGTGTGTACAGCATGTGTATGCCTAAGTCAGTATCTGACCCCCTGGAACTAGAGTTAATGATAGTTGTTGAGTCCCTAGGTAGGTGCTGGCAGCCATATTCAGGTCCTCCCCAAGTTCAGCCAGTGCTCTTAACCCCTGAGCTATCTCTCTAGTCCCTGAGTTCACCAGTTTTTGCATAGACTAATTTTCAGATGTTTATATCTGCATGCCTAGGTCCTCTGGTATTTGATCCCAGGTCTGGAGTCATGAAATTCAGGTTGAAATTGTTCTATTGCTCTTCTACCACAAAATAATTCCAGAAGATTTTGTTATTGTTGTTTTGTTTGGTTTTGGTTTTTTGTTTTTTTTGTTTTTTTTTTTTACACATTGAAATTCTGAACAAAATCAAGGATCCTGCTAGGAAGGAAGTGGGGATGGATTTAGGGAGCAGTATCTGCCACAAAGAACTCTTGTTTTCAAGAGAGTGAATTTTCCATGATCCTAGAGGCAGGAATAGATTCAAGGCACCCTCACTCTTTCTTCCACCATCCATATTCCTTTTGTTCTTCAGGAATCGCTCAAATGAATACTGTACAGTGTGTTTTATCTCATGTGGCAAGACTGTAATGGCCCCATTGAGATGTGGGATTTACGATCTCAAAAAATAGCAAATCTCTGTGTGAGTTCAATCCCACTGAAATCACCCAAGAGACCTATGAAAGAACAAAGGGTTTTTGTTATTATTGTTCTAGTGAGAGTAACTCCCTGCCACAGAACTAAAAGGCAGCAACGTATAGGGGAAATGGAAAACCCAGAGGTCTCCAATTGTATGCTGTTTGGACAGGGCACTGGGGATTAGAATGACCTCTTAAGGAGAGATTCCAATTGTCATTCCCTGAACAAAAGCCAGCAGTTTGCTTACTGTGGGACTTGAGGAACATCCCATCCCATTGTTTAACATGAAATTCTCAAAACCTGTAATGAGGAGAAACAGAGATGAAGATACATGTAGAGAGTATTAATAAAGATACACACACACACACACACACACACACACACACACACACACGTATGTATCCAGAAAGTACAAATGCATCTTTAAAATAGCACCACTTATTAAGTGCATTTGTTCTATCAAAACAAGGGCAAGTTTGATGGGGCTGATTGATTGGTGAGTAATAAGGGCAATCTCATTATATTGTAATAGGCTATAGAAGATTGGTTCCCCCTATAATTATTAGCAAATGATGAGTTTATGGCAAACAGAGCTATTACAATCAGCTGTTCAGACCCAGCGATAATGACACCAGCCCGAGGGACAGATAAAATTACCTGCACATGTTTGTTGAATATCATTATCCATCAGCATCATGTAACTGCAGAAGGGTATCTTTGTGGTGATGTGGTGGCTGTTGTCTTGGCCATACTAGACTGAAGATGACAGTGAACTCTTCATTTTCTTCCTATTGGGAGGTAGAATCAAGTCACTCCAGCTTGAAACTGTGCAGAATTCAAAAAAATATATATTCCAGAACTTCTAAGGCTAGACCTTTGGGTACTTCACTGCTCCCACCCGAGTCTCTCGGGTCCAAGCCCCAGGAAATCGGAGTTTCTGTGTGAGAAGCTTGAGGCACGCTGGCTTGGTGAACAATAGGCGCTTCACATTTTAGTCTTCCATGAGCCTAGATCTACAGTCAGCCCTCCCAAGATACTAGACATGTAAACGAAGCTTTCTTGGTCTCCTCAGCCCAGACTGGCCCCTGGCTAAGTACCACCAGAGAACCCTTGTCATTGCTGTGTGGCAGAAATTATCCATGTTCTGACCTACACAGCTGGCCAGAGAAGAACCCATACTTCCCAAAGCCTCCCAAGTCAGGCCAATTTGTTCCATAACGTATTGAAACCTAAATTACTTGTTCTTAGTTCAAACCTCTGGCGGACGTGACTGTATTCGGGAGAACAAACACTTTGTAGCACTTTCTGTGAGCTCATCACCATCCTAAGTAACAGGCATGCTTCTTGGGAAAGTCTTCAAGCAAGAGTCCCACTACCGTCATCTCTCTGAGGAGGTCACAGCAGATCTGTGCAGTTGGTTATGTTCACCCAGGTAAAAGGCAACAATCAAGGCTGTGTTCCAAAGCCAGGCCTGACCCAGAGCCTGTGCTCCAAACCCCTGCATTCATAATCACAGCAGCTGTTGGTAAAGTCAGGTTTCAAAGTCTGGTGTGGTGGAGCACGTCCATAAGCCTAGCGTGTGGCAATGGGTACAGAAGGATCGGAGCTCATCGCTAGTCTTGGCTACGGAGTGAATCTGAAGTCAGCCTGGCCTACATGAGATCCTGTCTCAAAAAGCCGAAATCGGGTCAGATTCTATGTACTCAGTCTTTTAAAGGTAGCTCCAGTGCGCTCCACATTCAGGTGACTGTTGCTGCTGACATCCGCTCTCCCCTGCCCAGGGATTATGCATGAGATTCTTTTTTTTTTTTTTTTTTTTTTTTCGAGACAGGGTTTCTCTGTGTAGCTTTGCGCCTTTCCTGGAACTCGCTTTGGAGACCAGGCTGGCCTTGAACTCACAGAGATCCACCTGGCTCTGCCTCCCAAGTGCTGGGATTAAAGGCGTGATGCATGAGATTCTTACAGACCAGATGCCCTGCTACGACAAAGCTCCTGCAGGTGTCTGAGGAAGGGAACTCAGATCACACCACAGGATGCTCTTTGTAAGGACACTCAGGGACAGACAACAAAAGCCAATTCTTTCCTGAGATCAGGGTCAGAATCAGTCACAGTCCTTCAGAAGTGCTTGGCGGTGACTGTTACCACCCCTCAGTTTAAGGACAAATACTCAGCTCCAGTCCTTGCCATCTCAGCTCCTGCTTTCTGTTTTTCTTTGCCCAAACCCTTTTATAGTCTAAATTTTGCATTTTTGTTTGATTTTGTTCTAATTATTTTAATGTAATTTGTCTGTCATTTTGTGAAATCTTGTAACTTTAAAAATATACATTAGAAGGAAGCAAGGTATATAATAAGCTATTAATAAATTGTTTTGGCTTGTTGCCAAGACTGATGACCTGAGCTTGACCCTTAGAACCCTCTCTCTCTCTCTCTCTCTCTCACACACACACACACACACACACACACACACACACACAAGTAAATAAATAAATAAATAAATAAATAAATAAATAAATAAATAAACAAACAAATAGACAGTTCTTAAAAAGTAAAAGAAAGCAAAATGATGCCCAGGCTGTGAACTTATGTCAATGTTACAACTCTTGCTGAAGATCTGCAAAGGAAGCCCCGAGTTCATTTTGAAGCCCTGAAATAGACAGAACAAAAGCACACCTACTAACAAGACTATTTTAAAGGTGCTGTAAGCCAGTAAATAATCCTGGCAGTCGGGAGGCAGAGACAAAAGGATCATAAGGTCAGAGCCACCTAAGTTTAGAGAAAGATTAAGAAAAAAAAAATCAAAGGCTGAGGATGTGCCTCAGTGGTAGAGCACCTGTACATTATGTGCTAGGCTCTGGGTTTTATCCCATAGTATAGAAGAATAAAAGCTAGTTCTGAGTACTTGTACAGACTACGCATAGCTTTTTTTTTTAGGTATTATTATGTTGAATCTCTCTGTGTATGTGTCAAATTGTTTGTGTGTGTGTGTGTGTGTGTGTGTGTGTGTGTGTGTACAAATCATATCATAGTTACAAAATGATGTCCACTTAGAAAATAAGTCAAGTTTCAGAATTGTATAGTATTTTTAAAAATTCATAGCTATGTGTGGGAGTACACACTCATAATCTCAGCGCTAGGCAGGTGGGGGCAGTGGGGACCAGGAGTTCCAGGTCATCTAGGTTGCTCAGTGACTCCTAAACCAGCTGGGGCTACATGACATGCTACCCCAAAACCAGAAGAAGAGGAAAATTCCTGTGAAAATATCGCATTAAGAGAGGGTGGTTTGGAAGAAGAAAAATTGTTTTAAAAACAGAATCAGTTAGTATTTGCTTAAGTGAACAAGGCAGAACACTGATGTAAGGAAACCTAAAATTCAAAGACACAAATCATTCCTCAGCTGCACCATGGCATAGGCAAGGGGTGTATGGCGCTCTCCTGTTCTTTGCCTGGATGGATGGCCAGGTGACTGTCACACCCTTATGGGCTGCTGTCAGCTGCAGAAAGTAGGGGCAGGCAGTTCACATGACGATAGCTCTCTTTCAATCCTTGTTGCTTCTACCAGAGAGGAAAACTCCTTCCAATAGACTCCGAAAGGCTTCTCACATATCAGTCTCCCTGAATGCCTGGATCTATGGCTGGCCACCATTTTCTTATAACCTATAATAGTCAGGGATCTGAGCAAAGTTCAAGATAAGAGAATGAGGAGCAGGGAGATGGCTCAGTGGCTAAAGGCACATGACTCCACACCTGATGACCAGAGTTCGATTCTTGGGTCCCATTTGATGAAAGGGGAAAAAATGACTTCTGTCAAGTCTTCCTCTTACCTCCACACACATGCACCAGGGTATGGGTGCCCCCCATAAAGAAAATTAGCTCAATAAAAATTAAAATATTTATTATTTAAAATTATTTTTGTGTGCCTGCATGTGGGTATGTGTATGTGAGTGCAGGTGTCTCCAGAAGCATTGGATGCCCTGGAGTTAGAGTTACAGGAATTGTGAGCTGTCATGTGGGTGCTGGGAATAGAACTCAGCTGAGTTAAGAGAAGTAAGTGCTCATAACTGCTGAGCCAGCTCTCCAGCTCCTAATAAAAAAGAAGGAATATTTTGAATATCCAAAGATGATGTTTTCCTGGTTCTCTAAAGCTATGCTTTTCTCCTTCCCTAAGCCTTTGGACTTCACAGTTGCCTCTGAAAGTTCCATTCTGTCTCTGAAGCAGTATTTCTGGTTTCTCTTGGCTCATGTCCATGTGTGTAAAGTAAAAGTCCAGATATGCACTGAAAGTGTTACATATAAATTACCTCGTGGTCCCTGCCAGGAAGATTTTCTTCCTTCCGTCAATGAGGCAATATTGTATAATTGTTCTAACTGCCTGATGCAGGCTCCCATCCAACGAGGAATTAAATAAAAACAGGCAAGCAGAGAAGGCCAGGGCTTTGCACACAGTTGGAATTCAGGTTTACCTTGATCAGATTGTGACACTGTGAGACAGACTGACTTCCCAGGGTGGGGATTTTCATCATAGTTCTTGTGACTGCAAAGTGTCTGGGGACATTCTTTTGTGGTAATAATCTCCCTCTCAGGTAATGAGAGTGTTTCTAGAAATTAATCCTGGAAGTTCTTTTGAAAATTATAGCTCTTTTTCATTGATCGTCATAATAGGAAGAAACCTGCAGACTAATTAAGCACACGTGCATTTGTCGATATACAGTATTGATTTCAGTTCAGAATTCAAACACACCTATCACAGAAGAAAGCTTGTGAGCCAGTTTGAGACCCTCTTCTGGAAGGGTTTAATTCATTGCTTTAATTGTTCTTAACAAACAAAAGCAAATGTTTTGTCGTGATTGGCAGAGTGGAACTAGAGCCAATGGACTTTCAGCATGTTTTTGTTTTTATTTTTGTAATTTCTCCTGAGACTTCACTATATGTGACCAAGTCCCCTCTCCACTATGATGTGAACACAGACCCATAGAATAAGACCCTTCACAGAGGGCATTCCCTAGGACCCAGCATGGTAACCAAGAAGGATGTATTAAAATTTTGATTACATTCATTTATGTGTGCAAGTACACATGTGACCACGGCATGCATGAAGAAATCAGATTACAGCTTGCTGGAATTGTTCTCGCTATGCACCCTGAGGGTTCCGGATGCAGTTCAGGTCACCAGGCTTAGCAGCAAATGCCTTTGCACTGACCCGTCTCCCTGGCCCAAGAGGAACAGTTTCAATGATGAACAAAAATAAGACTTCTCTTCCAGCTCCCAAGCTCTCAACTTCACCTTCTCTTAGTTCCTCACTTTCTTCTCCTCCTTCTTAATGTAATTACTTTTAACTTCTTATTAATACTTAAAATTTCTTTCTAAAGTCCCCATCAGATACTGTTTCGAGTGTCTCAAAGGAATATCAAGGCAATAAGGGAGGAACTAAAGCGAGCTCAGAGGGGAGCAGTGTGCAAAAAAACGATGAAGTATTAACAAGTAACCAAACTAATTACACTGGAAGCCTGAGCATCAGAAACCAAAAACGTCCACAATAGTGACCATTTGCACATCAATTCCTCTTGGACTGCAGAAATGAAAAGACCGCTTTACTTGTAAACATTCTGTATTATTTTTGTTACTCTGTGTCTGTCCATTTGTTCTGTCCAGTTTGGGGATTTCCATGTGTTTCATTTCCACTTGTAATTCCTGTTTATGTCTTAACAGAAAAAAATGGAGCTAATCCTAAGTGGGCCTCAAAGTCACAATGGGGAGTGGAGACAGTTGATAAAGATAATCCCCTTTTCTCCCGGCCTGGTGGATGAATGCTGAGTGGATTAAGCAGATTTGAACCAAACCAACAATGGTTTATGAAAGGCCAAGCTGTGAGCTTGGCATCAGGGCAGAAAACACTCTGGAACCTCTGCTGCCTGAGGAAGACAGTCAGACTTTCTCTTTTTTTCTTTCTTTTCTTTTCTTTTTTTACAAGGATCAAATCACTTAGGACACCTAAAAATTAGCCAGGCCTGATGCTGCACACCTGTCATCCCAGCACGCAGGGGTGGAGGACTGAGGTCCAAGAGTCCGCTGGCCTGGAACTCACCAAGTTTAGGCTGGCTGGCTAGAGAGCCACACAGACCGTCCCTTCTCCCCATCACCAGCTCTGGCATAACAACACCATGGGTGCCTCCAGGTCTGGCTTTTTAAACTTTGATTCTGGGCACGTGACTGTGGCCTTGTAACCCCTTTACCTACCGAGCTGACGCCCGGGCCTGAGCTGCCTTTCCCTTTTGAAAAACAAATCTGATGACCAGATCTGCAGTAGCACTGACCTTCACACCATCTCTAACCCTGAGTTCCTCTTGTGATTATATATACAGTTTTCGTGTGTGGGAGGAGGGCCCAGTCAAACCACAGCAATGGATACACTGCAAATTAGAGTAACTTCTCTACTTAATTACATTTCATATTCTCTGTGCAAGTTAAGAAAATTCCCATGTAGACAACCTGACCCAAAACATCTGAACTTAGCTCCCTCTACTCATTTTTGAGAAGTCAGTGACCCATGGAAACTCAGGAAATCCCTGTCCCTAAGTCCTGCTGAATGTGCTTTCCTAGGTTCAAAATAAACAATGAAAATGCATGACTGTGAAGAGAAGACGCAAAACTCCAATGACCTCAGTCTGCTAATCCATAGCTGTTTTGTTCAATTTCATTTTATGCATATGGGTGATTTGCTTGTGTTTGTATGTGTACCACATGCATGGAGTGCCCTCAGAGGCCAGAAGAGTGCATCGGATTCCCCTAGGACTGGAGTTACAGATGATTTTGAGCCAACATGTGGGTGCTGGAAATTGAACTCAGATCCGCTAGAAGAGCAGCCAGTGCTCTTAACTGCTGAGATATCCCATAGTGTTCTCATGTCTGTTTATATTTCTTCAAATGCAAGGCATTTAAAGGTACCAGAAAGGACCATATCTTGGAGAAACAAAGCTATGAGTAGTTGCATTTTCTGAGTTATTAAAAGTAGAATTTTTAGCTGGGCGGTGGTGGCGCACGCCTTTAATCCCAGCACTGGGGAGGCAGAGGCAAGAGGATCTTTGTGAGTTCGAGGCCAGCCTGGTCTACAGAGCAAGATCCAGGAAAGGTGCAAAGCTACACAGAGAAACCCTGTCTCGAAAAACCAAAAAAAAAAAAAAAAAAAAAGTAGAATTTTTAAATCTTTGCTGAACATTCTTATTTTTGAGGTATTTCATAATTATTACTGTTGCTTCTAGTGAATGAAGCTTTCTATAATTACAATGAATAAAGTATATTCTTTAACTAAATACCAGTGCTTATTCAGAATATGTGAATAAAACCCTTTTTGAAGTCATTGGCTAGCAGATAAGTTGTCTTGAAAACAAGCTAGAGCTGTAAGTGAGGGCAACTGACAGGCTGATGTCAGCTCTTTGTTCAAAGCATTGTTCTTCTAAGCTATTTTGTTGCTGTCTGTCTGTCTGTTTGTGGTGGTGGTGGTGGTGGTGGTGGTTTCCAGACAAACCAACGTGTCCTAGGCTATCAAGATTAGATCATAAGAATGGGACCCAAGATACAGTTAATAAGACATACACAGTGTTTACATAGCCAAGGATGACCCTGAACCCCTAATCCTTCTGCTTCCATCTCCCAAGTGCTAGGATTACAGGTGTTATGTCACTATGCCTGAATCTATTTCATATTTTCCTTCTAACCATTTTTACTATTAACAGCTTCACTGTAAGTTCGTACCAAACCACTTTATTCTTTAAAAAAGTATATATAGTTCTACTCCGTGGGGCTGGGAAGATGTCTCAGAGGCTAAAACACGTGCTGTGCAAGCATGAGGACCTGAGTTCTGATCCCCGGAACCCATGTAAATGCTGGGTGGCTATGGCAGCCTGCCTGTATTTCTAATACTTGGAAGCTGAGACCTGGAGCAAGCTGGCCAGCGAGACTAGCCTGAGACCCTGCCTCAATGAATAAGATGGAGAGAAGTTGAGAAAGACTCCAGATATTAACCTCAAGTCTTCTCATGCATATTCACACATGTGCACCTATACACATGTGAATATACATAGACACATGCACACATACACAAAGAGATGTTGCCATTGGCTCTGGATATCAACTTTGCTAGATCTTCCCTATTATAAAATAGTACTTGAACCCCACATTAGATCCCATGATTTTGCAAATCTAGAAGCAAGTTTTCTTTCCACATTCTCTCATCACAGGGCTGTGGGCCAAATACTGCACATCACATGTGTTAGACCAAGGCTCTGTCATTAGGCTGTACCCCAACTCCAGGTATGGTAGGTTTTCAAGGATCCTGCATCTGACTGAATTTTGTACCCATTCAAGACAGGTAGGTAGGTGTCTGAGAGTTCAAGGTCAGCTTGGATTACAAAGTTGAATTCCAGGCTAGTCAAGGCTGCACAGCAAGACCCTGTCTCAAAAACAAACAGATGACTAAAGAGATGACTCACTGGTTATGGGTGCTACTGCTTTTGCAGAGGACCTGGGTTCAGTTTCCAGCACCCACATGGTGGCTTATAACCATCTGTAAGTCCTGTTCCATGGGATCCAATGCTTTTTCTGACCTCTGCAGGCTCCTGCACATACATGCTACACATTCATACATGCACACAAAATAAAATTTAAAAGTTTAAAAACACAAAACTAAACAAACAAAATAATTCAAAGACTTACTACAAAGAAAATGTAAAATGATAATTTTATACTGATTATGTACTAAAATGGTAGTTGAATATTTTAAGTGAGATAATACTACTTAAATCAGTCTTGTTTTAAACGTGGCTATTAGATTGTAAACAGGGAGTTAGTGACCTTTTGACCTTGTTCTTCTGTAGTACTTTTCTCTTTGCTGTGACCAACTTCCTGACCAAAACCAACTTGAAAAAGGGAGGGTTTGTTTTGGCTCACAGTTAAAGATGGTACAGTCCATCATAGCCAGGAAGGTGTGGCAGCATCTGCAGTCAGGAAACAGAAGACAGGAAGTGGGCTGGGCTACTGAACTACCTTGCTACTCCTCCAGAGGACCTGAGTTTGATTCCAAGCATCCACATTGGTAAGCTCACAACCACCAGTCACTCTAGCTCTGGAGGGATCTGACCCCACCCCATCTTCCAGCCTGCCTCCATCAGCCTCAGCACATGTATGACACACATGTGAACATGCAAATAAATAAAAAATAAAAATAAATCACTATAAGAGTTACATCCTTCTGTATCAGCTCCATCAGCTGGTCGCCAGGCCTTCAAACCCCGGACTATGAGGGAAATTTCACATTCAATGACCTCTTCCTTTTCTTCCCTCCTAGGCCCAGACGAGATAGGACTCAGAATGACAGGAGCTTGTGACATTGAGCAGCCAGACTGACTTCTGGCAGGTGAAACACTAAGTTTGTTTCATATGAGAGAAAATTTGTTTCGCCTTCCTATTTCCTTAACTAATGAAGGAAAACAACCAAACCCTTGAAGATCCTGGATCTATGACAAGGGTGGAATTCCATGATTAGTGATGAGAGATGCCAAAACAAAGGGAACAGAGTTGAAAGAGAGTGAGCTGGAGGTCAGGAAGAGCCATCTCTTCAACACCTGTCCCAACATCCACAGAGGAGCAAGCCGGCCTGACATCCACTGCTCTCCTGCGCGGTAGGTCCTTCAGAGGCCTGTATCAGTCATTTTCCATCCCTGTAACAAATACTAAGGATCACTATGAATAGAAAACAAGCTGCTTGGTTGGTTTGTTTCTCAAGGTTTTGAAAGTTCATGGTCAGTTAAGCTCCTTGTTTGGGCCCGAGGCAGCACAACACATCACAATGGAAGTACGTGGCCAGCAAACGTGCTCATCTCCTGGCCAGGATGCGAAGGAGAAGGAAGAGGCTGCAACCCCTTCAAGGGCTCATATGCAATGACCTCGCTCCTCACAGGTTCCTCCCAATAGTAGTCCTCTGGAGACCAAGTGTGCTGGATCAAATTTCTTTTTTTTTTTCTTTTTCTTTTTGTCAAAGTGACACAGCTGGGAAGAGGGGACCCCACTGGAGAAAATGTCTCCATCTGATTGGCCTGTAGGCTGCAAGTCTGTGGGACATTGGCCTGCTTAATCTCTAATGTGGGAGGGTCCAGCTCACTGTGGGCAATGTCTCCCCTTGGCGGGTGGTCCTGCGTTATATAAGAAAGCAAACTGAGCAAGCTGTGAGGAGTAAGCCAGTCGTCAGCATTCCTTCTTGGCCTCTGACTCAGTTCCAACCTCCAGGTTCCTGTCCTACTTCCTCAGTGATGGAGTATGATCAGGACATGAAAGCCAAAGAATTCCTTTCTTCCCCAGGTAGCTTTTAGTCCTGTGTTTGTCACAGCAACACATCAACCCTTTGTAACACATGACCTTTGGGTGACCTTCAGGATGTAAATGATAGCCAACACCCTGGAGATTCCAGAGGAGACAAATTTCCTTTATGAGCAGGCCTCCCATTCCACTCTGGTCTTGTTTTCTCTCATGCTCCCTGCTTTCTCTTGCTCTGCCATTGCTTTGTGGTGTGTGTGTGTGTGTGTGTGTGTGTGTGTGTGTGTGTGTGTGTGTTGTTTGCTTTGTTTTTGTGTTTTGAGACAGGGTCTCCTCTTTATAGTCTGGACTGCCCTGGAACTCACTGTGTAGTCCATTCTGGCCTGAAACTCACAGAGATCCTCCTGCCTCAGACTACCGAAAGCTGTGATTAAAGGGGTGTGCCACCACGCTCTGTCAAACCTACCATTGTTTTTGAAGACTTATGCAGTCATCCATTCTTTCTGATAAGGCCAAAATAAAGTGGAAAAATCACAGATCAAAGTACATAAGTTGTAATGAAGTTATTTACCTACTGTATGTCAGTAAGACCAAGCCTAGGATGACGCTTTGATTCCAAAAGGCTGTTTAGCTACAGGAAGAGTCCAGTCAAGGTTTCACGAGGGCTGGAGAGGCCGGGGCTATCCCTGCGCAGTACAGATCTTCTATCGAAATCTCATGGCTATTGACTCACTTCCAACATCACAGAGTGCTTGCTTTTCACCTTTGTCTCTCTAGCCTTTGCCTTTGAACACCAGGTGAAATGTGGACTCAAATTTCAGCCAGACTATAGCACTTACATCTCCACCTCGTCATCTCCAGAGAATCCCGTTCTCCAAACCAGCAGCCACCTCTTAGACTGAGTTTAAGGTCTCCTTCATTCTTGAGATCTTTTCAGAACCCTGACAGAAAGCTTCCCTGGATTCATTCACTCATTAATCCACCCATTCATTTGACAAATACAGTATCAAGATCTTAAGAATTCAACCTTCCAGCCAGGCGTGGTAGCCTGCATTTTTAATCCCAGCACACAGGAGGCAGAGGTAGGCGTGCTTTTAATTATAATGGAATCTCAAAAGTTGTATGATTCAAGTTCCCTCATTCGACTTGAGGGTCATGATGCCAAAATCCAGACCTTTGCTTATAAGAGATACTTGTCTCATTTCCCTGCAATCTGAGAGATTTGTATTTGTGTCTGATTGATAATTAAGAGAGAACTAATCATTTAGACACAATATTTCTGTATTCTGTTAATGTAGACTGGTGTTGAATTTACCATGGTAGAGGTGCAGTGTGAGCGTTCAGATGGAATGGACTTTATTGTGTAGTTAAATAGTCTAGCCACTGTATGAGATGGAAAACCCAGCTGGGTTAATGTCATAAGAATAGACTGATTCATGCAGCTGAAGTGATCAGAAGCTGGGCAGTCCTTAGGTTTGATCCCAACGTCCCTGCCATCCTCAATTCTCATTTTCTTATAGATCTCTCTTTTTCTCTCCTTTGTATGGTTCCTCCTCCCCAGTCTGGCTTCCCTAATAAAGGTAGGCAGGGTTTCTGGGGGTCTGTATCTCCTTCTTAACTTCAAGGTAAGGGAGATTACTTTTATACCAAATATCAACGAAAACCCCAAGTTCCACTCTGATTGTTAGCATTCATCATGTTAGCACCTTGAAATTCCAAAGAAAGATGGGGTATCCTAGTTATCATGAGCCAACTGCTATGCCTAGTGCCTGAGGAGTAGCTACATCTATTTAAACATTATATCCCACATCCATAGAGGAAGGGTAAAGCAAATGATTGAGAGCCTCCAGAATTTTGCAGCCATAAAAGAGGGAGCAGTCTGTCTAAGTTGTATTGCCTACTTTCCCACCACCCAACTTCCAAATAACTCTATTATGTACAGTTATATGAAACTTTGAAAATAACAGAGTGTAGATAGGAAGAACTCACAGGTTGAGTTGAATGAATTTACTTACAAGATAATTATAGTCTGGGACTGGAACTCAGTAAGACCAATAAAACTAATATAGTGTGATAAATCAGTATCGTGAAAAACAGAAATGTGGGCTTGGAAGTACCTGGGCTTACATCCAAGTTCTGCTACACACTAGCTGTGAGACCTGGGATACCATTCCTTGGCAGTGAATGTATATAAAGGCACTTCATAATCATGGGCAGCTCAGCTACACATAAAACAAAGCCAGACTGGAATTATTCTGACTATGAGATAGTCATTTACCTCATGTTCAAGAAAATCAGAGTGCATAAGTAAAGGTATGAGTGACATCATTAAAACCAAGACCATTCTTGTTGCTGGTGTGTTTTTTCAGTACTACTTCTTCGTGTTTGCTAGCTGGTTATAGCATCATAATCTCTATACACAGACATGCTCAGAACTCCCAAAAGAAAGCTGTTGTAGAATATTCTTTTAAGATGTGTTGCATTTGTTTATGCTGAGGAACATTTGTTTAATGATGCAAAGATGTGTTGCACTCTTTTATGTTGCATTTGCTTAACTCTGTGAAGCTGTGTTACTTTGCCTATCTGAAACACCTGATTGGTCTGATAAAGAGCTGAATGGCCAATAGCAAGGCAGGAGAAAGGATAGGTGGGGCTGGCAGGTTGAGAGAATACATAGAAGGAGAAAAAGAGAGAAAGAGGATGAAGGAGCAAGAAAGGAGAAGGAGAGGAGGACATCAGGGACCACTCACCCAGCAACACAGCCAGACACAGAATAAGAAGGAAAGATAATGTATACAGAAGTAGAGAAAGGTAAAGTCCCAGAGGCAAAAGATAGATGGGATAATTTAAGAAAAGCTGGCAAGAAACAAGCCAAACCAAGGCTGGGCATTTATAAGTAAGAATAGGTCTCTGTGTGTGATTATTTGGGGACTGGGTGGTGGACCCCTCAAAAGAGTAAAGAGTAATAAAACAACCAACAACAGGAAGCCACTAAGAGCAATGAGATTGTCACAGACTGCTTTTGTCCTATCTGCCTATCCACCTCCCAACACCAGCAAATTTCCTGTTTGGCTAGAACTGTACCACATGCCAATGTCTTGAACTCTAGATGGCAAACTAGTAAAATTGTATGCTCGACACAGATGAATGAATGTTCATTCTCTTGATTGTGCAAGGACAATGCTTTCCTACCTGAGGATTATGTGGATCTCCAGAAAGGAAACCCTTAAACAGAATCTGCAAAGAAATCTGGGATGAATGTGTGATATGGTGTTGAAGGCTCTGCATTGTTGTTTGTGACATAGTTCTGTAAAGGCTCAAATATGAGAACTACCCAGGAGGCCCTTTATAGCTAAGTGAGGTTGTCTCCTTTCTGAGTGGCTCTTCCTGGTTCTTTCCTGGTGCTGTTTTTGAACAAATTTCTTCTGCATCCTCTAAGATGTTCATGTGTCCATCAAAAGCAATGATGTCCCTCTCACACAGCCATCTCCAAATCCTATTGAGTAAGTATCTGAGGCAGAGATGGGTGGTGGAAACCATTTCCCTCTGCACAGACCTCCCATTGGGGAATCATATAAAGATGGTGCTGATCAGGATCACCTCTCAGAAAGTGATTCCATAATTGGAGATAAATACCTGGTGTGTCCTGGTGTGTGTGTGTGTGTGTGTGTGTGTGTGTGTGTGTGTGTTGTATGTAAGAGGGGTAAGGAAGGATGATGCATGATTCCATGCATGTGTAGAGGCCAGAGGAGGACATCAGATGTGCTACTCTACAGTCTCCACATAATTCCCTTGAGACTTGGTCTCTCACTGGAGCTAAGCAGGAGTCCTAGAGAACCTCTTGCCCCCATGCCTCACCCACTCCTCAGGAACCCCTACACCCACATCCATCTTCTTACATGGTGCTAAGGGTTCAAGCTCTGGTTCTTTTACCCATCTCCCCAGCTCCAAGGAAAATATCTTGAAGCACATGAATGTTACCATGAAAGAAATGAACACATTTCATTAGGGGCAGGTGGCAGAGATTTTAAAAAAAAAAGGAAAGAATGGTATAATAAAGGCATTCATGAAACAAGTCACATAATACATTACATATTAAGTGCAAAGAATATAATATTGTAATTGTCTTTCAGGACATTGTTTGATGTGTGGAGGCAAAATGATAAGGAGAGTTGTCTGATAGCCCGTTAGGTGCAGAAAAACTTAACTGGGAGAGGTTGCTTTGATTGTATTATAACTTGGACATAAGTATTTACAGCGGCAATTCTAAGCATTAAGGAATGGTTTCATTGTCAGCTTCAGGAAAGAGGCAGCCTTTGAAATGCCGAAGGCCTGAGTGTCACAAGCTTGTCAGTGAGTCGGCAGGTTAATCATTAGTGTCCTTGCACAAGTCATTCTGTAAGAAACAGGAATCACACTGTGCATCCTTCACCTCTGACACACCAATGCCCCAGTGTTTCATTTCCAAAGAGTCTTTACCTTTGCGGTTGCTCAAGGCTTACAGAGAACTATGCTGCACTGAGCAAGACCAGCTTGTCACAAGGGTGTATGATTGGGTGTGGTGGGTGGAGATACTAAAAATGAAAGATTGAAAGTCTCCTCAAATCCTGCTGCCAGGCAACATGTAGAGGGGAAGGGCTTGGGTGGAACCTGGCCACATGTGCCAGTGTTTATTAACAAACCAGCAGGGAAAGCCTGCTATAAACAAAACGAAGACCCGCTCTGGCCACTGTTGTACATGCTCTGGGTAGCAGTCTCGCTAGCAGCATAGAGCAGTTCATTTGGAATGAGTGTTAGATTCCAAAATTGACCAAACATAGGGTTGGGTGCTTGAAGTCTGGACTCTACTCCAGAGAACATGGTTTTTCATGCCCTGGTCATGCCACAGCAAGATTATTCTCTTACTGTGCCTTCAGCCAATCTCCATATCTTGAGTACTAACCATTTCACCAATAGAGATTTATTTCAGACCTCCATTATGCCAATTTACAGATGCTTTTAAGTTGAGAATAAAAATGGCTGACTCATGACAGAAGCTGTCTGAGGATGCAGCTTTCTGGTCAGAGCTGTCTAAAGCCTAACACTGTTCTCAAAACAGTTATCCTTTACCAGGTTATAGCATCCTCCCCAGAAAACCTCAAAGGTTCATTGTGATTTGATTTGTCCTAATATCTAATGAGTAACACTTTTTATTTCAAGTACACATTAAATACGATGCTTTAAACGATTACGATGATAGCTTATATCAATTGTCAATTGGCAAGGCCTAGAATCAGCCTGGAGACAGATCTCTGGGTGTGTCCGTGAGGATTGTCTTGACTAGGTTGACGGAGACGTAGGTGGCAGCATTCTTTGTGCTGGGGCCCTGGACTGTGTAAAAGTGGAGATGGCTAACCGAGCAGCAGCTCCCTCACTGTCTACTTCCTGATCGCAGCAGCAACGTGACCAGCCGCGTCAAGATCCCCCTGCCAGCTCCTCTCTGCCGCGATGAGCCGTATCTTCAGACCGTTAAGCAAGCTAAACTCTTGCTTCCTCGAGTTGCTCATCAAGTCTTCCATCACAGCAAAGAAAACAGAAATTAACACAGCGACTATTACTATTTATCTGTCTTAATAAGGACATTAAATAAATGAACTTGGATTATCAAGTGGCTTTGTATTTTGTGAAATGAAAAGTTAAATTAGTTTGCTGTGTTAAATTGATAACTGATGTTTGATTACATATTTGACTTCTGATTTTATAATATAGTTTGGCTGATAAATGCTCCTAGTATTCAAAGGAGAATAGAATCCAATATTTCCCTGAGTTAGAAAATATGATTAAGTTGTTTTTCTTGTAATTTTTCTAAAGTTAAGACTAGGAGCTGAGTGTATTGACAGGATGAAACTCATTCTCTACAAACAGATGAAATCAGTTTGTATCATCCTTGCTTTCAATCAGCATCTTAAGCTTCGATATTTTGATAGTAACTTCCTGATGCTCTGTAATTCCCAGGCCAGATATTACCACTTTCATTGGTAGCCAGGCATTGTTGGCAAGACAGGTTTAATTTCCCAAATCCACAATCTTCAGTGTTTCCACTTTTGACTCACATGGCAAGACCCTCCACATGCATACATCACACATATATAAAAATAAATCTTAAAAAAATCCGTTGGCTTCCACAGAGTGTTGTTAAATGTGACCTTCTGGGGTTTCATTGTTGAAGGGAAAGATTACAGCATCTCTAACTGTCTTCTCCTCCTCTGACTGTTTCAAGGTTGGTGACAGAAGGGCTACGAAGCCAATGACACTTTTTGTTTTGTTTTGAGATGGTCTCACTGTGTGTCTCAGGCTAGCTTCAAGCTCATTATCTTTCTGCCTTTGTTTCCCAGGTGCTGGGATTACATCCTAAGGCCATGACATAGGCCAGATGGAGGGAAGGCAGAGGCATGGGTGTGAGGCAGCTGGTCGTGTTGCATCTGAAGTCAGGAAGCAGAAAAAGAGGAGGCTGGTGCTCAGCTCATCTTCTCCTTTTATTTAATCCAAGTCTCCAGCTCACTCACATTCAAGGTCCCTTCAGTGAAATGATCTAGCGACATCCTCACAGACATACCCAGAAGTGTGTCTCCTAGGTTATTCCAATTCCCATCAAGTTGACAATGAAGATTGACCATTCAATGTGGAGCAATAGCAGCCACATGGAAGTCAGGGGAATAGAGTGAAACAGTTCTTGACTCCAAGTGGCCCACAGGTTATGTTTGTTGAAGAGGAGAGTTGAGCTAAACAAAGGAATTTCCCAATGAAGAGCGATGCCATTGGCTGATCAATGGGGGTCTTCCCTGCTGCTGAGATAAAATACCATGACCAAGGCAACTTACCGAAGAAGTTTATGTGGGCTTACAGATCCAGAGGGTTCAGAATCCACCATGGCAGGGAAACAAGGAGACAAGCTCAAGGACATGGTTGTAGAAGCAGGAAGCTGAGAGCACTCATTTCAACCATGAACATGAAGACGAGAGAGGAAACTGGACATGGTTTGAGCCTTTAGCCTCAATACCTAGCTCCAGTGATGCACTTCCTAACCCTCCTTAAACCACCCAACTTAAATCACCAAGTGATCAAATGCCAGAGACCACCGTGGAGGGCATTTCTCATTCAAACCTGCATAACCAGCAACAGACAGGAAGCAGCAATAGGAGAGGACGGCTTTGGCCATTCTAAAGTTGTCTTAAAATCACACAGGTACGTTCACCATCAGGGAGGGAAGGCATTCCTTCTTCCCTCTTGAGAATGCCATGGCCCCCTCTACCAAATAACAGGCAAGCTAGTGACAGGGGAACTTACTAGGTACATCAAGGCAACAAAGGAAAGAAACCTGAGGACTCAGAACCCAGGTGGGATGATGGGACAGGAGCCTGGCAGCCTCCTGAGGGGGAGGAGGGCGTGGCATCTGGAGGAGAGTCCACAGTACTGGAAAAAGATGAATGAAGCCTCAGGACACATCATCATTTGTATAACATGGCAGGGGTTGGGGTCAAACTCTAGTCTCTCCTCTTGAGATGCAGTTAACCTTTCTGGGTAGATGAGACACCAGGGAGGGCTCTTTCTCAAGGCTCTGTCTAAAGGCAGAGAAGGGGAACTCAGGAAAGCCTCATCTGCATTTGTGTTTGGGAGTATCTTCAACTCAGTCAGGGGTAAACCAAAGGGAGTTACTTTGGGGTGGCCTTTCCTGAACTTTCTGACTAAAGTTTTACAGAACACAGCCTCCAGAGCCGGTATAGACCTGACTCTGTCTCCTACTGGCTCTGTGACCTTTGCCAAGTACTTAATCCCACTAATCCTCGACTTCTTCATCTGTAAAGGGAAGAGTAGGCTAGTACTGCAGTGGCTGGCTTGAAAACGTCAGCCATGGTTATCTGTGAGGTTAGGGTTAGGCTCCTCTTTCATTTTCCTGGAGGGCTCGTCTGCAGTTCCTATTTTCCTACAATTAACATACACTGTATTTGTAGACTGTTAGGCTTTTCCAAAAGAATATGCTAATACTTTACGTAAACATGCAGAACCGCAGCCTGTTAGCAGCTGCATGAAGGGCAAACAAGAAGATGGATTGGGAAAATCGATGCAGCCATTTCCCCTCCTGTAAAAACTAGATGCACATACTGGGGACACAGAGTGGAAATCTAAGTGGAAGAAGAATATTTTGTGATTTCTAAAGAGTAAATGAAGACCTTAATATACACTTGTCAGGATGGAGCCAACAGTGGACAGCAAGTGCAATACAAGAGAGGTGCTTCAGAGACTGGGGGGCTTGCTGCCGAGGCTGGTGACTTGAGTTCAATGCCTTGGGCAGCTGTTTCCTACACACACACACACACACACACACACACACACACACACACACACTCTAAATTAATAAATAAATTACACAATAAAAGCAGAGCCAAAACGACTCTTCTTCTTCTTTTTTTTTTTTGCACTTCATAATGAACAACTTTAATGAATTAAAAGCATTGCATCTACTTGGATGGAAATGTGCATGGCTACAGAAAAACCTGCACTTGACAGCAGTGACATGGCTCTGACATCCCCTTCCTTTATCCCTGTCTCCCGCACACCTGACTTAGAGGAACGCCTTCACCCTTTAAAAGCCGAGGGTGTGGTTGGGAGGGGCAGTGTGGTGTCTTCCGTCTGACCTTTGGTCCTGAAATTTTTAAACCTGAATTGACTACAGGACTAAGATTTTATGATGGAAAATATCTCTGTAAAAGCAGAGCCTCAGATTTTTGAAGATGTGGCTATGTACTTCACAGAGCAGGAACTAGCCAGCTTGACACTTGATCAGAAGGCCCTGTACAAGGATGTGGTGCTTGAGAACTTTGCACATGTGGCTTTTCTGGGGTACATCTCAAAACTAAAAAAATACGCTCAGCTGGCCGAAGCAGAGACGACTCTTCTTTTTTAAAACTCTAACTCACGCTGTTATTCTTCCTCTTTCTTAAGGAGCCCATGCACCTGTCTCCTAGTGCACATGGGGAAATCAAAGGACAACCTGCAGAGTCAGTGTCTCCCACCACCATGGGATTGAACTCAGGTCTTCAGGCTTAGCAGCAGGCCCCTCTATTCTCACCAGCTCCATCATCTACACGTAGTATTTTGGTTCCCTTTGTAAATGGTTAGATCTCTGAAGTCCTTATATAAATACACAGAAAATTATGATAACCCAAGTTAAAAATGGTGTGTGAAAATAAAACAATGCTCCCCCATTTCTCTTTTTGGTATTTTGAGATAAGGGCTCATTCTGTAAGCCAGGCTGGCCTGCAGCCCATTATGTAGATCAGGCTGGCCTCAGATGTGCCATAGTCCTGACATCTTAGTGTCTCCAGTTCTGGGACTACTGACACGAACCAGCTCAAATAAAATCTCTTAGTCAAGGCCACTGGACTTCTTTTGCAAGCATCCCCAGAGGAAGGGCAGAGTCTTTGAGAGTTTAAGTATTTTCCATATCGAAAGTTGTGTCAGATCATGTGCTTGCGACGTGCGTGGGCTTATGGTGCTGTGACTTTGCCATGATTTCTAGAGGAAGGGTTTGCACTCTGTGATGCCTGATACAGCTCTCTTCTAGCCCACAGGTGACTGGGTTAGACCACAAGTGGGAAACACAAGGGAAGTCAATTTAGCAGTGTGTAATACAAAGACTAACCGCTCAGTGCTCCACCAACTAAATGCTGGAACTCACCCTCTAATAACAACGTAAAACTGTGGTCTCTGTGTGTGTGTGTGTGTGTGTGTGTGTGTGTGTGTGTGTGTGCGCGCGCGCGCGTAATTACGTCTGTGCGGAGGGCAGAGAAGACCCTTGGCTGTTAGTCCTCAGGTGGCATCTGAATTCTCATTTTTGTTGCTGTTATTATTTTAGTTTTGAATTTTGGGTGAATTTTTATTAGTTCATATTTTTGCATGTAAAGGACTCTTGAAAACATCCCCGGTTCCATTTTTTTTTTTTTTTTTGCTATAGTCCTTAACTACTACACAACTGCAAACAGACACTTTAATGAATTTCCTCTCTAAATCAACTGTGCAGACACCTGCCCACCCTTGGATTCTTGTCTTCAACCTTAACGAGGTTGATGTGGTGGTACTCAGCAAAGACCTCCACCGACTTGACACACGGGCACGTGGAGATTGGGTGCAAGCACATGAAGATGGCTTGTCGCCGTCTAAGGCTTTAGAGGCTTCCTGGGCTCCACTGGCTAAGCCACTGTGGCCAGGAGTGGTCCTCTTGGAAAGCAGCATTACATTCCCTCATGCCTCCAGCGGCAATGCTTTCCTTGGCCATGGCTGAGGGTCACAGGTGAGGCCGAGTCTTGAAGGAGTGGGAGCCTTAGCCTCCTCTAATTAAGGGAAAGGGATAGTTCTTTTTTTTTTTTTTTCTAGTTTTTCTGGTTAATAGTTTCACTTGTCTTGTTTGTGGTTTTGCTTTTGCATTCCTTCCTTCCTTCCTTCCTTCCTTCCTTCCTTCCTTCCTTCCTTCTTTCCTTTATTCTTTCCTTCCTTTCTGCCTTCCTTCCTTCCTTTCTGTCTTTCTTTCTTTTTTTCTTTTTTTGACAAGTTCTTCCATCTTACCAAGAGGACTAGCTTGGAGAGCCAGCAAGCCCCCAAGGATCCATCTCCCTCCTCCTCCTAGAGCTGAGATTACAAGCCTGTGCCACCAGGCCTGGCTTCACTCTTGTGGTTTCTGGGATCCAGCTCAGGCTTTCCAGCTTGTAAGGTTAAGGCTTGGTCAACTGTGCCGTGTCTCCCCAGGCTCCTTGGGATAGTTCGACCTTTACTTGTTTTAGCACTTGGAGGAGACAGTACATCTGTCACAAACAGGAAAACTTAGACAAACTTAGAGAAAATTAAGAAGACAGAAAGGAGCAGGTTCACTTCTCCTTTCTCAGGAAAGGGAAGTGGCATTGGCATGGCCCTGCTGAAAGCTCATCTGTGCAGACCTCCAACTGTCAGGTTACATAACGCTTTCTTCGGGGTTATGAAATAACCAGGTCCCTGAGGTCACTTGTCACTTGAGTCCTTGTGACCTCATGTGTTCACTTAGCCAACACATGCCCAACCACACACCTATGATGTGTTTAGTGTGGAAATACAGTAGTAAGAAAAGAAACATGTGTAGTGCCTGCCCTCAAGACATTTGGAGTTGAGGGAGGAATGTGATGGGGAATTAATAAATGAGAAATCATTATGGAATCCAGCCATGGTGAGTGCTGTAAAACGTATCAGGCATGGTGGACGCACGCCTGTAACCTCAGCAGTTGGGAGGTGGAGCCAAGAGGATGGAGAGTTCATAGTCAGCCTTAGCTACCTAGCAAGCTGAGGTCAGTGAACTATATGCCATTGCATCTCAAACAAACACACAAATAATGAAAACCATACATAAACTGAAATAAGCACTGGGGGACAGGCATGTGGAACTACAGTCACATGTGTGCATGCACTATACACACAGGTACCACACTCATACGTACATATATACACACAAACTGAAAAAAAAAAAAGCTGGTGCAGATGTATCTGAAACCCCAGTACTGGGGAGGCAGAGACAGGAGGATATCTGGCTTTTGCTGGCCAGCCAGACCAGGGAATCTTCCATCTCTAGGACCAGAGGGAGACACAAAATCTACTCTACAGAGATCTACGCAGAGAGGAGAGGAAAGCTCGCCCACCTCGGGGTTGCGTCAACCGGGACAGAGACGGCATCACTGGGAAGTCAGGGGTCTACAGAGGTAGGCTCCAGGACTGCAGAACAGGCTCTGGGCAGAGCAGGAGATGTGGCCACTGCAGGGCTGTGTGGAGACTGGACTCTAGAGCAGGCATAAGGATTTTGTTTCTACCTTTTCAAGCTCACAGAGCTCTGTGAAGCTATTAAAGGAGTTAATGGCAGAGCTTGCACTTTAAAAACATCTGCAGCTCAGATCTGAGACACTGTGGAAGGGCCCAGAGTGGCCCTGCCGGAGGGTGGCTGGCCCGCAAGACAAATGCTTAAGGGATGGCAGAGGCCTGGGAAGAGGTCTTCCAAAAGAGAAGGTGAGGAGTCAGATTCTGAATTCAGCCTGCCTCCCTCACTAACATGGCATGACGGTTGCAAGGTTGCCTGTGTGCTGATGTGCCTGAGGGTGACCAGCCCTCACCCGCCTAGTGTCTGTCCTGCATGGCCCTCACCAGATGTGTGAGAGACAGGAAGTGCCCTCTTCCTAGAAGATACACCCAGTAGTTTTGGGTGCTGAATCAAGACTTAGAATTCCAGTTTTAACAAATTCACCCTTAGCCTGCCCAAGTTACCCACAGGCATTGGGTTTGGGGAAGGGCTGTCCGAGTGAACCTGGAAGAGGGCCTGTCTCAGGAACAATTCATTGTATGAACAGATCGTGTCCCTAAAACCTCTGTCCTGGTCATTTGGTTGTTCTCAACTCAACACAAGCTAGAGTTATCTGAGAAGAGGGAACCACGGTTGAGAAAACGCCTCCATCAGATTGGCCAGTAGGTCAACTGGTGATTGATGTGGGAGGGCCCAGCTCACTGTAGGTGGGAGCATCTCTGGGCAGGTGGTCCTGGGTTATATAAGAAAGCAGGTTGAGTAAGCAATGGGAAACAAGCCTGTAAGCAGCACTCCTCCACGGCTTCTGCTTCAGTTCCTGCCTCCAGTTCCTGCCCTGACTTCCATGGATGATGGTCTATAAGCTATAAGAAGAAATAAACCCTTGCCTTGCATGGCCTTTGGCCATGGTGTTTCATCTCAGCAACAAAAACACTAACCCAAACAATGAGCTATCCTGAGTCCCTATCTTTGAGAGCTGGAAGTAGGTTGATCGGGTACTTCATTATCTAGTCAGATATCTGACAGAGGATGGAGGTTCTATTAATAAACTGCAAAAGAGGGGCTGGGGAGATGGTTCTGTCCATAGAGTGATCACCAGACAAGCTGAGACCCACCTCCAACACCTGTGTAGAAAGCTGGGTGCTGGGGCAGGAGAGAGCTCCGTGTGTAAAGTACTTGCTGCACAATCATGAAGACCTGAGTTCAGGTCCCAGCACCAACATAAAAAGCCTGGCATTGCCTTGCATGTGCCTGTAACCCCAGTTTTGTAGAGTGGAGACATGAGGGTTAGTGGGGCTAACTGGCCACCAGCCTAGCTTTAGGCTCAAAGAAATAAGGTGGAGAGTGACAGAGTAGGACACCTGATACTCTCTGGCCTCCATGTATGTGCCTATGTACATGCACCCACACTCACTTGTACACATACACTACATATATATATACACCACATTCACACACATATACACACAAATTTAGAGAGGGAGAGAGAGAGAAAGAGAGAGAGAGAGAGAGAGAGAGAGAGAGAGAGAGAGAGAGAGAGAGAGAGAGAAAGGAGAGAGAGAGAGACTGGTATAGGTGCATCTGAAATCCCGGTGCTGGGGAAGCAAGGACTAGAGGATGGATGTCTCAACTTGCTGGCCAGCCAGCCTAGCCAATCTTCCATCTCCAGGGTCAGTGGGAGACTCACATAAGGCAAGGGGCTGGAGAGAAAGCTCTGTGATTAAGAGCACTAGTTCTTAGAGACCTGGATTCAGGTCCCAGCTCTTACGTGGTCACCTCCTGGACCTTTTGGCTCACAGCCTTGGGCAACTCTAGTTCCTGGAGATCTGGTGTCCTTTTATAACCTCTTCTGCAACAGGCACGCACACCATGCACATACAGAAGTGAAGGCAAAATGCTCACACATAAAATAAGCCTTTAAAAATAAACCAGGTGACGTGATTGAAACAGACACCGGATGTGGGTGGACCTCTGGCCTCCACGTGCCCCACACACATATGCACACAGTGCACACGCAGAGCCCAGGTGAAGCAGGGGTTGTCTGTGGAAAACGTGGTCACCCCAGGAAGAAGGGAAACTTGAAGGATGTTGAAGGATGTCTTCCCCACAACCTTTCTACCTTCAGTAGGATATTTTCTTCCCTCGCTCAGATGATCAAAGAACAATCACTGCAAAGCAGGAAGCAGACCCCACCACCAAAGACGCTTACGGTTCTGGCCTTACAGGCAACGTCCTGAAAATATCCCCACCGCGATCACATGGGTGACTATTTGGCTTCATCCAGCAGACCACGCCCAGGAAATGGTCCTTCCAATGGGAGGCTCTACCCAGGTGCTCATTAAAAATGCAGACACTCCCGGCCCAGACCTACTGAACCAGAACCTGCTGCATTTTAGCTGAATTCACAGCCCAAAGTGACTAATATGCACATAAAAGTCTGAGACAAACCCCTGGATTTTTGCCTCACAGTGAGAATACAGTCCTTTACAACGTGATCACGCCTGCTTGCACATAAAACTGAAACCAAGCTCTCGTGAAGCAGTGCTTACCGTTATTTTATTAGGGAAAACAATGTGTTTGGGGGTCTGGAGCTACATTTCCGAACTCCCTCCTTGTTCTCAACGAAATTATGAAGGCCCTGGGAGCAATGCCTAGAAGGTGTGGGGGGTGCTTGGTGGGATATCAAGGAAAGTGGTATGTAAAAGCACTTTCTAGCTGGCTTTGCGAAACGTGCGCTTAGTCACTTCTGAGTTTGAACTTGGAGCCGGGACTTCGGGGCGAGGGGGTGGGGGTGTAGTGGGAGAGCTGCAATGGGGCAGCTGAAAGTTTGCTGAGTCCTCTTAGGGGCGTTGATTGGCGGCAGGAGGAAGGCAAGGGCTGGAAGCTAGAGAGGGCTGGAGCTGGAAGGCTCTCCGGCGGAGAGAGGTCCTGCCCAGCTGTTGGCGAGGAGTTTCCTGTTTCCCTCCCGGCGCCCGGGTAAAGTTGATGAGTGAGTCACTCGCGCGCACCGACCGACGACACCCCCCGCGCGCGCACACGCTCGCCTGGGGGACGGAGCCCCAGCCTTCTGCGCAGCTCTCCTCGGCCGCCGGGGGCCTCCTCCGGGCCTCCAAGCTCCCTTGATCGCCGGCCACATCTGGCCCGCACCTCTGCCCGGAGCGCTCAGGGCGGCCCAGGCACCCTGAGAAGACGAGGAGTAAAGGCGCAGCCCGGGGTCCCCGAGGCTCGGTTCGCGGCGCCCCAGGGGCCGGTCTATGACGAGCGACGGGGGCTACCATGGGTCGGGGGCTGCTCCGGGGCCTGTGGCCGCTGCACATCGTCCTGTGGACGCGCATCGCCAGCACGATCCCGCCGCACGTTCCCAAGTCGGGTGAGTGAGTGACCGTGGCGCGACGCTGGGGGTCCACTAGGGCTCCCCGCTCTTCCTCCAACCCCCAAGGCAGGGATTGACAGTCGGCCGCGGGTCTGGCGAGAAGGCGGAAACGGGAAGTTTGTAGCGGCCCGAGTCGTCCCAGCCGCGGGGATCCGGGGAAGATCTCTCGCGAAGGAGGACAGTTCACTTGCGGGAGACTTGGGGACGCTCTTGACCCCTTTGTGCGCGCAAGAAAAGCTAGGGCGGCCGCGAGGGGCCTGCACCCCCCGGAAAGGGAAGTTTAAGAAGTTGGGGCTTGGAGGAGTCGCGGCAGGGGACTGGCCGCCCAGCTGTTGCACACACACCTGGGCCGCGTACTGTCCTAGACACCCCGACTGAACCAGACTCTCGGTCCCCAATTCTACCACCTCGGGAGAGATTCTGGGCCCCGACTCACTGGATACAAGTTTGAGAAAAGAACTGCTCTCCAAAGGCTGTCGTCTATCCCTGCTGGCCTGCCAGGATGGGGACCCAATGAGGGTGGTCAGCTTGACGGCTGAGAATAATTTACTGCGTGCCTACTTAGTGCTGGACTCCAGAGTAGTGCCTGGACTTAAAGATCTCAGCAGTTGCGATTCAGTAGAAACACCCAACTTAGGATGTCCACCAGGTCCCATAGCAGGGTGGCAGTTGAGGCAGAAAAGCAGGAACCAGGACTCCTTCCTAAGGACTTGCCTGGGAAGTGCAGAATCGCTGACATTTTAACTCAAAAGTTAGAGTTGTTGCAGCTATTTGTGGTCAGTGCCACTATTTGAGTAAGTCACGTGACTCTGGGCCTCTGTACCTTTGTATATCTCTGTGGTTCCGTTTGTTTAAGTTTGCACTCTCTTCGTCATTGGCTTTCCATGCCCTTCTCTGGTGTTTTGGGTGACTAGGAGATGGCCAGGGTCACAGGTGAGGCGATTCTAAGAGTTAAGGATCACAGCAGTGGAGCGGTTCAGACAAAGCACAGCAGCAAACATCCTAACAGGGTTTTAACTCTACACTACAGTTTCCTCAACTCTGCTTGAGTTTTGCTCAGTCTCCACTAAGCTGCAGCCTCTGATGTTACCCTAGCCTCTTAAAAACTGACATGGGTGATTGGAGACTCGGCTCCCTGGATAAGAACATTTGCTGTGCAAGCTTGAGGAGCTGAGTTCAAATCCCCAGCATCCATATACGAAGTTGGGCGTGGTTCCTTGCTAACCCAGTGGTAGTGGGAGAAGCCTGGAGGCCCTTCGGAAATTGATGGATGCCAATCTGGCTCTAGGTTGGGTGAGAAACCCTGACTCAAGGGAATCATGGGGAGAGCGACAAAGAGGAACACCTCGTATCCTCCCCTGCCCCCACCCACACATGCACATAGACCCTCCCCAACACACATAAATACGAAAAATTTTAAAAAGAAATGAAAAGAAAACCTGCTGGATTTAGCTGATGACCATCAGACATGACAACCCACTTTTTCTGTGTACGTGAAACATTTGCTTTAGACTGGGAAAGGACAAAACTCAAGAGGCCCCAATTTAAGTTTTGTTTACAAGATTAAGGTTTGTGATTTTCGAATTCCAGGCTCTGTAGCTCATGAGTCATTTACACACACAGTTTTAAACAATTAGCTGACGGGCCTGCTGGGTCTTTTTAATTTGGGCTTTAAAGTAGTTTTATAAAACTGAGACTTATCACATTTCTACGGAATCGCCATTCCAGAATGTTTGGACAATTCATTTTGAGTTGTACCCATGTGGTCAAAGTTTTCAGAGATGGTTTAGAGTTGGAGGACACCCAGCTCCCAGAGAACGGCTGCATGGAATTCCACTTGTCTTTTCATTTTCCACACAAGGGAAGGGTGTCGGGATTTCTCTGACATAAGTGGTGAATTGTGAGAACCATTTTCAAGATAACTTGATGCAAAATAATATGTGAAGGAATGAGAAATAGTTTACAAAGTCTTAGTAAGTCATTAAAAGAGAAAATTAAATAAAACCCACCTTATGCTTACCAGCCTGCCATGTGAGCAAGCGATTTCAGCACAAGGTATATATAATCTTTTTTTTTTTTCTTTTTCTTGTGTGTATCTGTGGGTGCTACATGAGTACTGGAATTGACTGAGCATGCATGCACTTGGGTGCTCATGGGTGTTGGGGGGCCAAGGGTTGACATCAGGTGCTTCAACGGCTCCACTTCATTCACCGAGGCAGGTTTCTGTGATGGTGCAGGGCCTCTAGCTGAACCCAGAGTGCACTGTGTTGGTTTGTGCTGCTAACCAGCTTGCCTTGGGGACCCTCTGTTTCTGCCTCTTGGGTGCTGGCACTGCAGCTGACCATCCTCCTGGCTATTTATGTAGGTGCTGGGGATCTGAACTAAGGTCCCCACACTTGCCTGACAAGGGCTTTATGAGCCACGAAACAGACAAATTTTAATTTAAAAATATTAGTGTGTGTGTGTGTGTGTGTGTGTGTGTGTGTGTGTGTGTGTGTGTGACTGCTCTTGTGTTAGAGAAGTCAGAGGACAACTTCAGGAGTTGGTTCTCCACCTCTACCATGTGAGACCCAAAAACTCAGATCTTGGAGCTTGGCTGCAAAACCTTTACTGGCTGAGCCCTCCTGCAGGCCTCAAAAAATTAAAATGTTTGTTTTTGATGTATTACATTCACACTTGTAAATGCTCAAAAATCAGAAATGACTTTTAGAGGAAAACGAACTCTGGACACGTCAGACCTGGGAAGCTTCAGACCTCAAAAAATATGATTTTTATTTTTTAGGTGTCTACAGAAGGGTCCTCACAGAGGACTAAACCTTGGTCCCAGTGTCCCAAGGATCACTGGTCCCTGCTGGCTCTTTAAGGACTAACTCACCTTGTCCAGGCCAGGGACCAGAAATCTTTTAGTCATGGAATTTAATCTTTGGGCCTACTCCACAGCTACCCCGCACCCCTACCCCACGCAGCCCCCCACATCCCATAAGGTGCATTTTCACCTCCAGGGCACTTCCTTTAATGGCATCTTATTTTTACCAAGTGGCTTTAATGTGGTGCCTCTGTTTTGACTTAGTGCCCCACACTGAGGACTCCTCATTAAATGCCCACCCTCTGTAGTCTTCTGGGACATCCATGTCCATTTTTTCTCCTGTCGTCAACCTGCCTTCTTTACAGTTTTCTTTACGTTTGTGAATTTTTATTTTAAAATTTGGTTTTCTTTATCTGATCATATGTGACTGTGAGGCAGCTGTGGGTATAGACGTGAGAGTGCACTTAATGCAAGTGCCCATGACGACCAGAAGGTGTTGGATCCCCTGGAGCTGGAGTTACAGGTGGTTGTGAGCCTTCCAATGTAGATGTTGGGAATGGAATTCAGATTCTCTGCAACACCAGTACGTGCTTTTAACACCTGAACAAGCTCTCCAGCCCTTGGGAAAGGCTCTATTTCCTTAACATTAATGGCACTTCCTTACTGTTATCTTCCAAAGTGCCTTATTATTTTTCCTTCTCCGCAGTATTTATTGAATATCTCCTTCTAAGGCAGCAGTTCTCAAGCAGTGGGTTGTGACCAACCCTTTCACAGGGTTGCCTACGGCCATCAGAAAACACAGAGATTTACATTACTGTTCATAACAGTAGCAAAATTACAGTTATGAAGCAGCAAGGAAATAATTTTATGGTTGGGGGTCACCACAACATGCGGAACTGTATTAAGTGGTCTCAGCATTAGGAAGGTTGAGAACCACGCTTCTAGAGGGATGTTAAGGCCCAGAGGACTCTACCACAAATGAGTGAGACAGACCCATTCTTACTCACTTTCTTTCTTTGAGCTCATACCAGCATTATGTCACAGACAGCACGGGACACACCAAGGACTTAAAGCATGGTCATGTCCTGTTTGGCTTTCTGGTCCCCATACCCCAAATCCCTCATGTTCTGCTGAATGCACCGGGAGGGTGTGCACATTGGATTATTGCTTCTCGGAGCCGCCTCTGCATGTGGTTTTCATTGCCGTGTTCTTACTTCACTGTCTGTCCGGGTACAGACCAACCCTAGAAGAACTGCAGTCCTCACTCATTCCTCTTACACAAGCTGGACCAAGTGTGTCTAGCCTGACTTTCCGTTGGAGGGCTGGAGGCAGTAGAGTGAGGGCCACACACTGCCGATCAGGTTGTCTGGAGTTCCAATCCTGCCTCTCCCTCACTGGCTATGCAGCCTGTGAGTCCCTGGCACTCACCTTGTAAAACTCGGATGGTAGACTTGAGGTAGGATGGAATAAAATAGTACTTTCAAGTGCTCAGCCCCATGTTCGTGCCCTACAGATGGCTCTGGTCATTATTAACTCTTCAGTTACTCTTGGCAAAGGCTTCACTGACCCCTTTCCATCTGACTTTGCATCCTACCAAAGCCTAGAACATGCCAGGCCTCAATTTAGGCGGCTGTTCCTCCATTCACTCTGTGCTATGTCTCTCTACTGACTACTTTTTCTCCTCGTTGAAGACCTAGCTTGGGCCTCATAAGGAAACCTGCTTTGAATGTGCCAGTTGGTCGAGTTGCCCCCTCCTCCACTCTCTCTCTCTGCTCCTAACAGTCATCTTTGTGTGATCTCCTAGTCTATTGAGCCTTGCAGCCCCTCAAAGGCAAGCAAAGTCTGTCACTGAGAGACCTATTTCCAGCCCCCCGCCCCAGGCTGACACATCACTGGCTGATTTCAGGAAGGGCTGAGCTGAGCCCTCCTTCATCCTACTGGGGAAGTGTGACTGGGGCAAAGACTTTACCACCCAGGCAGTCCCTGTGTGTTGGGTTTGATCTTGAATGGTGAGAGCATCTGATCAATGAGGCTCTGGGTCTGGTTTTGCAGCACCTGCGACTGAACCCAGAGCTTTGTGCAGACCCCATCCCTCTCTAGAGTCTGTGTTTTGTAGCAGGGTCTCACGAAGTGGCCCCAATCAGCCTGAAGTCCCCTGGGGCAAAGCAGCCCTTGGCACACATTGCTTTCCCCTCAGCCCTTAACTGCCAGGCCCCGACCGGGCCTCCAGGCTCAGCCTGGCTGCTTCTTTGCTATATCATTGGTTCCTATATTCTGACCAAAGAGAGAAAAGGATGTTTCTTTGCTATATCATTGGTTTGTTTTTGAGACAAGGTTAAACTGTGGCCTAGGTTGGCTTGGAATTTGCTTTATAGCCTAGGCTGGTCTCACACTCATAGCAATCCTCCTGTCTCAGCCTCTCACATGCTGCCATTACAGGCGTGAGCCCATCTTGAATTGAACATTTACATTTACTTTTCCACCCAGTCTTCGTGTTTTGGTGTCTGAGCACTGTATGTAAGGGAAGTATTACCTCCCAACACCAGCTGTCTATCACAGAGCATCCTCGGGATTATTTAGGTCAGATGTAAACTACTAAGGCACTTCAAAATAGGCTGCATGGGACGGTACTTCCTGGCTCCACCTCGGCATATTCAGCCAAGTGCTGCATAAAAGTTTACCCTAACACCTGGCTGGGTTCCCTGCTCCAGCTCTTATGGATCTTTGGATGGCTGATTCATGGTTTTCGGAACCAGCCAAGCAGATAGATGAGCAGTAGTAGCACAGTGTCCGTGGTCTATTTTGTCCTTCCTCCTTCCTCCCACAGGCGCTGGCGGCCTCTGACGGGGCAGAGGGTGATTGATCACTGTGTTTCTGTGTGGGGTGCTCTGAGGCATTTAGAAAGCTACATAGACACCTGGGCTCACCTTGAAGAACAGTTAGAAAGATGGGTGACATTACTTATTTCGTTTAATCATAGGAAGAGATCAAAGATAATTCTTAGAATTCTCCATTTTATAAATGAAGGCTACTCATATTCATTTAATGGGTGTGTGTGTGTGTGTGTGTGTGTGTGTGTGTGTGTGTGTGTGTGTTTGTGTAAGTGGGTCTTGATAGAGAAAATGGTAGGACCAAAGAGATGTCATATTTGAGAGCAGGGGAACCTTCCCACCTCAGATACCTTCAGTGTGTCGCTCCTGATTGGTTCACATGCTTTTGTGACCTGCCATCTTTTTTTTTTTTTAAATTTCATTTTGTATTTCTCCTTATGCATATCCATTGTACATAATACTGTTGGTAGAAGGACGTTTTTCATGGAAATATGCATTGTTCCTCTTGATGGTCTTTGAACCACAGAAAATCAAAACAGGAACAGTGTTTGGCATATGGATACTTTACTGTTCCTGGCATGATGGTGGCAACATGGTAATGAGAACCAGGATAACCTGGGCTTTGATATCCATAGCAACTCAGCTGCATCATGTTCAATAAAGTTAATTGTAAAATTCAAGTTCCAAGCATATAGGACCATCAGATAGGCCCAGGGCTCAAACAGCTGCTGCTGATCAAAAGCAGAATAGATTTGACCTGGCTTAATGAAGATGGCAACATTGACTTTGGAGGTCCAGCTCACTGAAAGCCTGTAGCTGGGTAAGATTCTCATTTACATAGTAGCTTGATGTGACTTGTTTGACCTAGGTCCTCCTTCGCCCCCTTCTCCTCCTCCTTCTCTTGAGTCAGGGTCTCTTGAAGCCCAGACTGTCCTCCAATTCACTATGTAGCTAAGGTTGACCTTGAACTCCTAATTGTCCTACCTCTAATAACTGAGACTACAGTCATGCTGTATATTATACTCCTGGTTTATGTGGTCTTGGGATAGAATCCAGGGCTTTGTGACTCTAAGCTAGCACTCTACCAAGTGAGCATCCAGATGCCCCCCATAGAGCAACTGTCCCCTGGGCTGCTGTTGACTGAGTCAGCCTCTGCCTCCTGCCTAGGTTCTTGAGGGGGACCTGGCATCTGTGTGTGCTGTTCCAAGTGCTGGAGCTGTAAACCATCAGAAGGAATTAGCTGCAAGGCAAGAACTTGTGATTGGTGAGATACTTACTACCTGGGAAGGTCAGGCATGCAGGCTCGCCCTCTCTTATCTGACGGAGTATTTTCTTTCAAATTCTTTCAGCATTGCAACTAAAATATGAGCTTGATGTATGAGCAAAAAGAACCCATCTCCTCAGGCCAACCCTGGGAGAGGGACACTCTTCAGATTTCAGACCCTTGCTCTGCTCCTTTAGGATCATGTTTTGGGTTATCTGGATTGCCAAACTTCTTTTCCCCAAACCTACATCTGCACCCTGCAAGAATGCTTGGGTCATTTTGTGAAGGCCGTCCTGGCCTCTGTTTGGACATCTTATACTTTAGAGGGGTAAGAAATGAAGTGGGGGTGGAGGGGGGAGAAGGAGGAGGGAGAGAACTCATTAGAAGACATAGTTGTTTATCTCAATGTCTTGCTTTTAAAAATTTATTTTTATTTATGTGTACATCTGCATGCTAGTATGCATGTGTGCATGCGGGTGCCTGCAAAGGCCAGAAGAGGGTGTCAGATGCCCTGGAGCTGGAGTCATGAGTGGTTGTGAGCTGCCTGATGTGGGTTCTGAGAACCATATACTTGGGTCCTGTGCAGGAACAGCCCATGTTATAACTATTGAGCCATGTCTCCATCTCCTCATGATGGAGCAGGCCACGGAGAGGAAGACAAGATGTCAACCAGGGCTCCCATTTCCAGGGAAAGTCTTTGAGCAAGGAAGCGCTTCTAAAGTTCACCCATGCCATCCAAACATTGGGGAGTTCTATTTGTCAGTCAAGGTACAAGGTTATGATTCGTTTGGTTCAGCAGTGCATTGGTTTGGTGTATGATTTTACCCATTTTGGTCCATGGCATTCTAATCCTGGGCCTTCCAGTGTCTGGGTGGGCTTGGCATGGGCCACATTCCTCTGCAGAAGAATTGGGCAAAAGTTACATCTGCTCGCTGCATCCTGTTTTCCTTGAGAAGAGAACATGCCTGTTAATGAAATCCAGGACCCTGGCCATCTTCTAGGGTGAGGAAAACTGGGCTCACACAGTCACAGTGTTGTGGCGGGAATGAGGGCTTGTCCACTGGGCTTCTTCTGCTGCAGCAGCTTCTAGAGTTTGCAGCGTCTTGGTTTCATCTCCCCCCATACGGAGATTATTAGCACAGGGCAAATGTGTTTTTCTGTATTATGAGTATTTCATTTGAGCAATCCATTGCTTCTCAAGCATTCTTTAAAACTGGGGATCTTAGGACAGTTTAGAAAAGTAAAACCCTTTCAGCTGCTCCAAGCCACAGGACTGATAAAAGCAGGCTGCTTGAAGAACGGCTGCTGAACACACACATGTCCGGAGGAAAGCAAGGGGTGGTCCGTATTTTCAACAGATGCCACAGTGGCTCTTCATTGAGTAAAGACCTAAACTGTTTAGAAAGATGGACTCCTTCTGAGGAGGGTCACTCACTAATGCCTTCCTTCACCCCCAAGCTCTGTGGCCTTCTTCCACACAGAGAGATGCAGTTGTTCTGTGCACCTGGTAATAGAAGGATCTGGAATCTTGTGGACACAGTTACTAACTATGGCAGGAGCTCTCTGAGCTCATCCTATGGACTGGAACATGCTGAGATCTCCCTGTGTGTTAGGGAATACTCAAGGCACTTTGCAATTATAGTCTCTTAGTTAGGTTTCCATTGCTGTGATAAACACCGTGACCATAAGCAATGTGCAGAGGAAAAGGTTTATTTTGCTAATACCTTCCTGTCACAGTTCATCACTGAGGGAAGTCAGGGCAGGAACTCAAGGCTCTTAAGAACCTGGAGACAGAAGCTGATGCAGAGGCCATGGAGGAGTGCTGCTCATTACCTTGTTCCTCATAACTGCTCAGCCTTCTTCCTTATAGAACCCAGGACTTCTTGCCCAGGGATGGCACCCCCACAGTGAACTGGACCCTCCCATATCAATCCCCAATCAAGAAAACGCACCCCAGGTTTGCCGCAGGACAGTCTGGTAGAGGCATTTTCTCAATTGAGGCCACCTCTTTCCAAATGACTTTTGCTTGTGTTTCATTGACGTAAAAACTAGCCAGCACATGTAGTAAGTCTGTTAGAGGATTTGGTTTGGGGATCTGAACCCACAGTTCTTATGGCATACTGACTCTAGATGGACTCAGTCGATACTAGCAGTTTTCTACCTGTAAGAATTAAGAGAAATAACTATGTCTTCAATATGTTTCTACTGCATCAGCATTTAAAATATAGTATCTTGTTTCATTTCCTTAGTGAAATAAAATAATGCCTGATCCATGTACCATGTGTGTCACGCCTGACAGATGGCCTTAAGGCGAACATGCACCCGGCACTGTAAATGCTGAGCTCTAGCTGGATCCTGGAGGAGTTACACACCAGGAACACTGGGTAGCTTTAGTACGACGGGTGCTGGATTGGGAAGGACTGGGGAAGGGCAAGGCTGTAGTGAGTAGTTGAGGGTACACAAGGTAAACCCAGCAGGATTTGCCATGAAGCATTTTAACGTTAAATTCATGTCTCTTGCCTGGTAGAAGCCCAGCTCCTGGTCTGGCACTGTGGTTAACAAGTATCATCAATGCAAACAATAATTAAGAAACCTTGCAGAGGTTTTGTTTTCCCAAGTCTGGAGGCAAACCAAAATATTTATATGGTATTACCTACAATGAATGATGAAATGGAAAGACAATTTTATAAATTATTAAGGAATAAATAATCAAGGGGTTAGAGACATGGCTCCAGGACTGCTCTTCCAAAGGAAGAGTTCCCAGTACACACTTTTGACAGCTAACAAGTAACTCCAGCTCCAGGGAAACCTGACGCCCTCTTCTGGCCTCCACAGGTTCTTCATTCACATGAGCATACCCACACAGACACACACGCATGCACATAAAGTAAAATTAATTCTGAAAAGATAATAAATGGTAAATTCTCATTTGGGTCTTAGAGGAAGGATGGAAGACTTATTTTTTCTTACAATAGAAGATATTACAAGATCATTGGGTAAGATGATCAAAAAACATGCACAAAATGTAGGAAAAATATTGAGAAGTCTGTTGAGTCACTAGTGTACAAAAATATTCTTATGAAGATTTCTATTTGTGGCACTTGTAATTTGTATAACACTATGCTAATAATTCTAAATAAATATTCACTCTCACAGCCAAATTTCTATTCTTCATCATGTATTAGTTTCTCAACAGAGTGTCTCTAAAATGTAAAAATATCACCTTCCTCAAGACTTGAAGCTGTGCCTAATGGTATTGTTCACTCACTGGCTTAGGAGATATAGTTAAGAATGCCCCTCCATCCCCTGCTGCACACATACTGAAGTCTGCACTATGGCGTCAGCAAACAAAGGCCTTCTCCTCGCCTCCCCCTCGGTTCAGCTAAAACCCTTCATCACTTGCCTCACTCTCCAGTCCTGGGCCAAGGAGAAGCCAAGTTGGAAATGTGTAATTACCACAAGACCTTAATCTTAAATGAGAGGCAACCCAGAACTGACCCTTATTTTGAGATCAGAGGGACAAACAGCAGGTGGGGACTGAGGCACCAGGCCCAGGAAGGTGTGCAGGCGGACCCGCTAAGTGTTGGCTTCACTGAGGCTTGTTTTTAATTATTTGTGGTGAGAATTGGACTAGAAGAGATTTTCTGCTTTTTTTTCTTTTCTTTCCCTTTCTTTTCATGTGTGTGTGTGTGTGTGTATGTGTGTGTGTGTGTGTGTGTGTGTGTATGTGTGTGTGTGGAGTGTGCGCATGTGCACACACGTACCAGGGAGTGGGGAACAGGTGCACGCCTATCACAGTGCGTATGTGGCGGTCAGAGGAAACCTAGGAGTCAGTTCTTTCCTTCCACCTGTGCTGTGGGGCAGCCTCTCTTGCTTTTACTGCTGCACCACAGAGGTTCCTGGAACTCAAGCCCCAGGCTTGCTAGGTAAATGCTTTTCATCTGCTGAGCCATCTCCCTGCCCAACAGTTTTTTTAGACAAACTCTTTAATTGACTTGGAAATTGCCAATTTGGCTTAGGTCCAGGGAGCCTCTCTCTACCTCCCCTGTACTGAAATTACAAGTCTTCACTATGCCTGGCTTTTTAAAAAAAGATTCATTTTTATTATTTCTAGTTACATGTAGGTGTGTGGGTGTGTGCATGTGAGTGCGGGTACCCATGAAGCCAGAAGCATCAGATCCCCATGGGGTTCGTATTACAGACGACTGTGATCTGCCCAACAACGGTGCTGAGAATCAAACTCAGGTCCTCTCCAAAAATGGTACAGGCTCTTAATTGCTGAGCCATCTCTCCATCCCCCATGCCTGCCTTTCTATACTGCTTCTGGGGACCCAAACTCAGGTCCTTCTGCCTGTGTGCATCACCCACCGGGCTACCTCCCCAGCCCTCTGAAACACGTAATTCTTTATGCTAATGGAGAAATTTAACAAAGCTGATTTAGAAACCATGTATTAAATCCTGAACTAATCCAAATATAAAACTACCCAGATCCTCACAGGTCAGACCCACCATTTCCCTGCAGTTTTAAATGTGCCATTATTAAGGGAAAATGTAAAAATGTATTACCAGGGTTATTTTAAGAACCCCTGCTGCGGGTGTGTGAGTGACAGACTGTGGAAACTGGGTTCGCTTCAGCTGGAACTCAGGCCTGACTCAAGGCAGCCTCACTTGGTTTGGTGGGAATGTCATTCTCTTTGGTGAGCTACAGTGTTTGCTTCTGATCTTCCCTTGAGTGGATAAAATGTCCAAGAAGGTTTTTCCCATGGTAGAAAAGTCAAGGACTTCACTTTATCCTGAAGAAGAAGACCCAAGGAGTGTCTATGTGCCTTGGGTAGGAAAGGGAATGTGTGTGGGTATAATTAGTGTTCTGTTGCCCTTCAGAGACTGGTCCATCACTTTTCTTAATGTACTCTTAGAGAAGACAGACAGTGCCATGGCCTGGCAGCTTCTAGATTGCTGTTTTAGGCAGGGAGGAGCTGCTGAGACCTGTAATTGTGTTTCTGTTTAGTTTGCAGACACTTGTTAGGCACAGGGTATGGGTGCATGTGTGTGTGTGTGTGTGTGTGTGTGTGTGTGTGTGTGTGTGTGTGTGAGAGAGAGAGAGAGAGAGAGAGAGAGAGAGAGAGAGAGAGAGAGAGAGAGAGAGGAGAGGGAGAGGGAGAGGGAGAGGGAGAGGGAGAGGGAGAGGAAGAGGGAGAGGGAAAGAATCCATGTGCAGGTGCACATGTACATGTCTGTGAAGGCAGGGGACAACCTTGGCTTTCATTCTGCAGGGACCATCCATCTACCTTGTGTTTTTGAGACAGGGTCTCTCACAAGCCTGGTTGGCCAGTGAGTGCCAGGCATCCCCCAGTCTCTACCTCTGCAGTGTTGTATTATAAATGTGTGCCATCTAAAGGCTTCTGGGGGTAGAGAGGGTCCATTTTCTTTAAGGGTGTGGCTCCTGGTAGTTCAGGCACACTCCAGTGGATGTCCCCATGCCCAGATGTATATGGACAACACCAATTGGAGTTGATGGGTTATGAAAATAATTTTGTTAAAAGGAGAGCGTGAAGTTGGGGGGGATAAGGAGAAGGGGTAGATATGGGAGGAGTTGAGAAGAGTTGGGATCAATGTGATCAGAATACATTGTCAACAAATTAATCAAAATATTTATTTGATAAAAGAAGGAAGCATTGAAAAATGAACAAATAACAAAAGAAACATAAATGCATACCACCATGTCCAGTGTTTTATATGGAGCTGAGATACACAGGTCCTCACATTTTTGAGGGAAGTACTTTATCCATATAGCCATCTTTCGCCTCCAAATATAGGACTCTCACGTGACCACATATCATGTTCATATTTTATTCTCTAGAACCTATATAATGCTTGGAGGAAATGGTCATTTTGATATCATAATGCAAAAATACATACAAAGGAAAAGTGAACCACAACCTTTGACTGGCAGTCAGGAATCTCGAAAGTTATGTGGTTCTAGATGGAGGGCCAATCTCTCAGCCCATGCTGGGCACTCTTATTTTTATCAGGACCATTGTTAGAAAAACTTCTGTGGTCATCATTCACAGGGCCATTCTCACGACCTGCTCTTCCCTTCTGGAGGGCAAGGGGCCAGTCTGTGTGCCGTCCCGTTTCCCTGTCCCCTCTGTCTACCTGTTTTTCTCTTCTGGAGGGCAGGGCCAGTCTGTGTGCCGTCCCGTTTCCCTGTCCCCTCTGTCTACCTGTTTTTCCCTTCTGGAGGGCAGGGGCCAGTCTGTGTGCCATCGTCCCATTTCCCTGTCCCCTCCAGCTGTGGCCTTGCTTGTTCTCCACCCTCCCACAGCCTCCTCCCTCTCATGAGTTCATGGGTCAAGAGCCCCAATCTCGAGCCCCGGGGCTTCGGCATTGAACATAGTAGGTGTCTGTTTCTTATTGCTGGTGACAACTAAAGATTTTTCTGATACTCACTGTTTCTTGCAGTCCAGCAAAGTGGCGTCCCTGGGAACCTTGAGCCCTTCCCCACACCTACAGCCTCGGAGTTTGCATTTGTCAGGACCCCCAAAAAGCATTTACCAAGAAGGGTCTACTTCTCTGCTATGATTTCAGTAGGTCCCTACAGGCTGGATCCGCCACTCAGGAATGGGAGGATTCTCAGGGGAGCTGCCCCAGTGTCACCAACATCTTGTGTCACAAAGCTTGTACCCAGCACACTAAGCTTGGCGGGGGACTGTGCTCTGGCTAGCCGCCAGTCAACCGAGGCAGTTTCCGTCAGGGCAACCTCCCTAAGCTTTTCAGCCACCATTGCCCATCTCACCCAAGGATCTGATTCTCTGTGAAACACACACCATTAGTCACGTCTCCATCAAAGTCTGCCTTGACACATGCAGGCTTTAATCCCTGCTGGGCTCTTTGTACCACAGCATCCCTTAAAATGTGTGGCTTCGTCCTCCATGCTCAGTGCCAAGTATGTGCATGCCCAACAAATTAACACATTCATGACAGTTATTTGGGGAGTTCTCCTCAATCTCTCAATGTTGTTACTTTTGAAATTTTTTATTCACACAATTAGTATAATAAATATCTTCTCTTTACATGTTTATTATTTATTTATTTTGCTTGCACATGGGGGAGAGAAGAGGCCTGTCATGGAGAGCATGTGGAGGGGAGAGAACACTCATGAGAGTGAGTTCTCTCCTACTGTGTGGGCCCCAGGGACCAAACTCAGGTCTTCAGGCTTGGTGGCGTGGTGGGTGAGCGAGCACCTTCACCCACTGAGCCCTCTCAGCAGCCCATCCCCCATCCTTGTCCAATCTTCCTCTTTTGTTTTGAGGAACTCAATTTGCTGAAGCTCAGAAAGGACTCACTAGACTTTGCCCAACGCTGGGCATTGACTTTAAGCTGCTCTGAGTGTGCCCTCTCGGACTGGCTTCTGCAGTTTACTGAATCCTAAGGCAGTTTTTAAACCCTGGCTACTTTCATCTTCTAGAATTCTCAGTTCCTGTTAGTGATTAACACCCCTAAGTAATACTGTAACAACACACAGTTCTCTAGACTAAGTTTCTGACCTTTCCAATTGTTTTCTCACGTTTTTTCAGCCCTTTGCCATCTGAACTTGGCATAGAGGAAAAAAGAAGAAAACATTTCCACTGCCTTCTGTGTCTCATGCTGCTTCCTGTTGCATCAAAGCGCAACTTCTTCATCAGACCGACTTGCGGTCCTTAGTGCCTGGACCCCTTTAGCGAGACGTTTGTTTACAGCAGAAACCTGGTGGTGTGAACGCAGGGCTGCTTGCTTTCAGTTTTACTCTCCAGCTGAGCGGCCACAGCACCAACTGTCTGTCATCGAAGACTCTTCTCATGGGCTTCTTGGTCACCCTTGATTGTCTCTAATCAGTCCACACATATTTGTGTCAATTGAATCTCCCTTGGCCGAGCCTTCTGTGGGTTCTCTCCCTGAGTCCTCACACATGTGTGAGGTGACCACAGGACTTCCCTTCCCCATTGAGATCAGACACTTCTTCTGTGTGCCTGGTGCACACACTAGACAGTGCCTTGCAGATCCATTTCATGAGAACATGCATGGATCGGACCGGGTCTCTCTCATAGCCCATTCTACTATTGCATACTTCATGCCCTGGCTCCTATTTAACTAATTAATTATTTTTTGGTGTGCGTTTATGATATCTATGAGGATATACATTTGTGTGTATATTCACGGTATGTGTGAGGGTACATGTGTGGGATTGGGGATGTGTCTATGGTATATGTGAGGGTACACATGTATGTGTGTGCGCATGGGTTTTTCTGGTATGTGTGAGGGTGTGTGTGTGTGTGTTTCGCTTAGGCACACTAGAGAACAACTAGACAACTTTGGGTATCATTTCTTAGATGCTATCAACTCTTTTTTTAAATAACTAAAACTTTATTGAAAAGAACTTTCAAATGAAAAGCATTACTCAGTGAGATTAGTCAGACCCAAAGTTTATGCATCTCACTGAACTTCTGTAGATCTCTTCTCTAGGGCCTGCCTGGCCAGAGTCTCACATATCTGCCTGTCTCCATATCCTCGCAGGGGGTTGTCCATGGAGGTCACTAATGGTTGTGAGCCACCATGTGGGTGCTGGGAATCCAACCCAGACCCTCTGCAGGAGCAAAAAGTGCTCTTAACCATTGAGCCACCTCTCCAGCCCCTGGGCCACATTTTAACTCTTGTGAGCTCATTTAAATGCCCCATCTTCCTCTCGCTCACTGCCTCTCTTGGAAGCTCATTCATATGGCCACTCACCAACCTTTGGTGTATGCCTTCTCACTTCACGATTAGACTGAAAACTCTCCAAGGGAGCCGCTATCCACATCTGAGTCTCCCCACTCCGTAGCAAGTGTTCTCAGTATACATGCTCATTTTTGTGCTGTGTTACTTGCTACTCTCAATTCACTGCTTACAAAAGCAAAGGGGCAGGCTTGGGAGCCTAGAATACGTGCCTTCTTGCTATCAAGCATTACTGCCAGAGCTCTGCTACCTATAGCTACAGGTGTGCTTCATAGCATTCCGGGCTTGGAGCGAGTCTGGAATGATCCACCCTGTTGCTGTCTACAGTGTGACCTCCAGTCTTTCATTCTGTGAGTCTGAGGGTGCTGCACTGAGTGGAAGGGGGGGGGGTTAAGGCTTGTTATTCTTTCATACATTGCATTTGTCTTTGATATATTTATTCTCTTGTCCATCGCTTCAGACAATATGATTCTGGATGCTCACGGAACTCATAAAGTCAATAGCCATATTGTTTAGGACAAATACTGGCCCCTGCTACCTTCCTTTGTATGGACTGTGTGTTGTCTTCTGCCACTGGAATTGTTGAGGAAGGGATGGGAGACTGTTGAGGAAGAAGAGAGAGTTAGAAGACTTCCTGTCTGAAAGTGTGCAAGTGTCCTTGTCACAAAGGCGACTGACTCTTTCTGGAAAGCCCTGTTAGAATGACACATTCAGAACAACTGCGTATGAAGCCTCCTAGTCATATGCATGCTTAACAGGAACAAGCCGGGAGGGTGTTTTGGAAAGCCCTTATCCCTCTCTTCCACCACGGTGTTCTCAGCTCCATAAGGCAACACCCATGCACACACAGACTGCGCACCAGGACCTGTGTGTTTCCTGCTCTGCCTGCAGGCAGATCACCACCCAGTTCCATCTGGATCATCCCTGTGATGCTCCCTCTCTGAGGAAGGCCTGGAGTAGCCACTGACATCATTACATCCCTCAGGCTTTGTGTGAGTTAGTTTTTCTCACCACTGTGACAAAAGGACTACACAGAAGCAACTTGAAAGTAAATAGATCCTTTAGTTTGGGTCCATTGTAATTAGGAAGGCACGGAACAGAGGCCATGGCCACTCTGGCAGGGAGCCTATAGCAGGACTTGTTCACATCTTGAAAAGATATGGACAAAAGGACAAGGGGGCAGACTGCTCAAGCCAGAGCCAAAAGCAGCTGCCACCTGCAAGGCTCTCCCCTTGTGACTTATTCTGCTAAGGTGGCTATGGTCTGGAAGATTTCACAACCTTCCCAAATAGCGCCACCATCTGGAGATACAGTGTTCAAACATGAGCCTATGGGGGACGCTCCACATTCAGAGCAAACAGCAGGTGTATAGGTGGAGGTTTCTCTGTCCAGCCAGCAACTCCCAAATACCCAGCAGCCACTTCCCAAATAATTGACTCAGAGACTTAATATTACTTATAGATGTTTGGCCGATAGCTCAGGCTCATTACTAGCTAGCTCTTACATTTACATTAACCCATTTTTATTAATCCTTGTTTCATCACATGGCCCATGGCTTACCTGTTCTTTCACATCTTGTTTCTTGGGCGATTCACAGCATCTGCCCTGACTCTGCCCTTCTTCATCTACCTCTTTAGTTTGAATATATTGCCTAACCTTATTCTGCCTGACTATTGGCCAAAGCAGCTTTATTTATCAACCAATGAGAGCAACACATATTCACAGCACACAGAAAGACCATCCTACAGCAGCAGGTATGCACCACCCTAGCTTTTACCCACTCTGTGGAGTCAGAGGAAAGGAAAGAAAAGTTTGTATCCTTAGTCTTAATAGTCTGACACTTTTCAGAAAGACAAGACACTTTTCAGAGAGACAAGACTCTTAATTTGACACTCCATTGGTTAGCTTTTTAAACTGCTGAAAACATTTGTCTTTCAAGATTTTAATGATGGTTTTGGCGAGGGTGCTTGTGGCCATCATATAATCACTTACACTGTTCCAGACATTACTAGGCATTTTCACGAACTAAGAGTGTCACCTCTCACTCACTTACTAATGAGATGCCTGGAGAGTCCCCAGGGCACAAAAGGACACCCAGTTTCTTTTTAATAATGATTACTTTTGTTACTTTACAATTTCACAATGCATATAATGTGTTCTGACTACTTCCTCTTTCTGTCTCTCTCTAATCTCCCACCCACCCCACCCCACCTCCGTCACCCTTCCCTATCCCACCAGTACATGACTTGGTTTTGTGACCCATTCAGATAAGCAGGGCCACCCGTGTGACAGTTGAGTTGGTGGCATCCAGTTTCTTAACAGTTCAATGTTATCTTCTTGAATCACAGCTATAACTTTAGCTCCCATAAACCAAGTCCATTGGTTTTGTCTCTGCCAATGTTTAATAACAACTTCCCTTTCCACCTCCTCTTTTTCTTTTTCTTTTGGTTTACATATGTATGTATTGCATGTATGTGTATGTTGTTCATCTATGTGTGTGAGAGAGTGAGTGTGTATATGAGTGTGTGTGTGTGTGTGTGTGTGTGTGTGAGAGAGAGAGAGAGAGAGAGAGAGAGAGAGAGAGAGAGAGAGAATGCACGAGGAGACCAGAAGTCAATGTTGAATGTCTCTTTCTATTGCTCACTCTCTCTCTATTACTATTATTATTATAGAAAGAGTCTCTCTCTGAACTTGGAACTCATCAATTAGGTTAGACTTGCTGGTCAGCAAACCCCAGGGATCCTCATATCTCTACCCTCCCAGTGATGGGATTATAAAGAAGCACTGCCATGCCCAGCCTTTTTATTTGACTGCTGTGAATCTGAGCTCAGGTCATCTTGCTGACATGCAGACAACACTTTATTAACTGGGTCATCTTCCCATCCCTTGCAACTCTTTGTATATAAAAAACAACTGGCCTAGGTATCCAGTATCTATGTGAGTCATGCTTTGCCAATCAAAACATCTCTGTTCTCTGAATATTTCTTCAGATGTTCATCTTTTACAAGTTCTGGGAAGGGAAATGAAAAACAATATGCAGCCTCTGATACAAGTTTAGTTGTTATGACCAGTGTAGTAGCAGGCTGCAGGAGGGGCTTTGCAGGCAGCCCTGGAAAGCTTGGGCACCAGTCATTAACAATGTCATTTCTAGTAAATCCTCACTATGATATCGCCAGGGTGTCTTGTGCTACTTGGCTCTTGTGCTCTCTGAATGGCAGGGTTCTAAAGTCAGAAGAAAATGGAGAGATTAGAGGGTCAGGTGACATACACTGGTTCCAAGCTGAACTTAGACCAAATTCCCTGAGGTCAGTGTGCACTCCATTGGAGTAACCGGGCCACTCTAGTGAACTTCACACCTGTGTTGAAGTTCTTCTCATTGCTGTGACAAATGTTGGAGACAGAAGCAACTCAAGGAAGGAAGGCTAATTTTGACATACAGTTGGGTTTACCATCGATTGTTGCTAGAGTTTTCCTGCCTGGCCCACGGTCAGGGCAAATCTCTCTCAGGCTGGAGAATTTCTCTCCAGCTCCCGCCACCAAGTCCCGCCAGTCCCAGAGCCCACTTATAAAATAAACACACAGACTCTTACATTATTTAAACTGCTTGGCCATTAGCTCAGGCCTGTTATTGTCTAGCTCTTACTCTTATGTTTAGCCCATTTCTATTAATCTTTACTTTGCCACATGGCTCATGGCTTACTGGTACCTTACATCTTCCTTGTCCTGATGGCGGCTGGCAGTGTCTCTCTCTCAGCCTTCCACTTCCCAGAATTCTTTTCCTTGTCCCGCCTATACTTCCTGCCTAGCCAATGGCCAATCAGTGATTTATTTACTGACCAATCAGCAACACACTTGACATACAGACCATCCCACAGCACTCGATGGTGATGGAGAAGACATGGCGGCCGGCCAGAGCTAAGGCGGCTGGTCTCACTGACCCACAGTCAGGAAGCAGACACATGCATGCTGCTCTTTGCTTGTCTTTTCTCATTCAGTTCAAGGACCCAGCCTGTGAGATGGGACCTTACACGTTCAAGGTGGGTCTTCCCTCTTCAGTTAAATCTCTCTGCACACACCCTCACACACACATCCAGAGCTGTGTTTCCCTGACTAGTCTAAATCCAACCAAGCTGACTGTCAAGAAGAGTAGTCTCAGTGCCCGTGTTCCCCTTTGTTCCATATAATCTAGGAACACATCAAATGTCTTTCACTGTAGAATAGGTAGAAATGAATATTAAAATGAACATTAAAATGAAATGATAAATATTAAAAACAAAACCCTTGTGAGGAGTGGGAATATAGCTCAGTAATGGAACGCCAGCCTAGTGTCTGTGAGGCCTGAGCTTTAATTCTCAACACCAAACACACAAAAATTGCCAAAGTGGTTATTTACCCACCTCTCTAGTGGTGGGAAACCAGTACCAGGAAGGCAGGGCAGATAACCAACTTGAATTTTTTCTCAGTGAAATGGGCAAAGAACAGCAGCCAGGCTTGGGGACTATAGTCTGATAGGTTTGAAGACACCCTATTGACCATACCTGGCTGTGATATTCTATACTTAATCTTCTGCATGAGTACAACACTTGGTTAATTAAAAAATGTGTTTGCTTGCATGCCATTTTAAATCTCAAAACTGCCCCCTGAAAGGGTATAACTCTCCATCCCATTTTACAGATGTGGAAATGGAGGCCCAGAAAGATGCACCCATCCACCTAAGCTGTAATAGGACCATCCATCCACTGAACCGCTGTAACGTATTGCGAATTTATCTTCTCATCTTTCTAGTGTTTGTAGTTATTATGCTCTTTCACTGCTTACTGCATACTAAGTCTAAGATAAAAATCTGTGATCTAGGGCTGGAGAGCTGGCTCAGCAACTGAGAGCACATGTTGCTCTTACAGAGGACCTGAGTTCAGTTCCCAGCATGCACATAGGGAAGCTCACAGTCACACATAATTCCAGCTCCAGAGGATTCAACACCCTCTTCTGGCCTCCTTGGGCACTGTACTGATGTGCACAAACCAATTCACAGACATACACATGTGCACATAATTTAAAGATGTCTATGTCTATCATATTTTCACATACTAGTAGCTAAACTGTGGATGAGGTGGGGGAAAGCCTAGTCCTCACTTTGAAAGTTAGAACGTTGGAGAATTTCTTCTTTCAGATCACACTTCTTTGAGGGTTTTGCCTCTCCACCCCATCTCAATGGAATTCACTGTGCACCGTGTCCGCTTTTCCTCTGTTGCTAGTGGGAGCAACCTCTCTTCTGGGCTTGTGGTCTTGTTAATCCTACTGGCCGAGAATAAGACCATCACCACAATTTAAAGCCAAATGGAGGCAAGCTTTAATTAAATACTGGCCAGGTGGATGGGCTCTGGCCAGGTCCATACCCAGTTTCCCAGGAAAATGGCCCCGAGTCACGGTTTGTAGGGGCTTAAGTATTTCCCATCAGGTCCAATCAGGGGCAAGTGTACATCCTGATGTATTTCCTGCCTGTGAACCTCCCACCCACATGTAATTAAGCACAGCCAGTGCAGATGGGTCAAACAAAGTTGTTTAGGGGAGTGAAAACATGTGGCTTGTTATTGCCTATCAGCAAGAGCCTCCAGCATTCAGGAACTATCTGTCCTTGGGCAAGGGGCTTGCAGATAAAAGGCATTTTTGTTTCATGGATCCCTAAGGCATAGTAATTAAAACTTAAAATGTAACAGGCTCCCATAGTCTGCCCTCTTCAGGCTATATCACCATTCCTAGGAAACACATGTTGCCATTTACAAATGGCTGTGTGTGCCATGCTGGCAATAGTGGGACAATCCTAGAATCCCAGCACTTGAGTCATGGAGAAAAGAAGGGTCAAGGGTTCAAGTTCAAATACCTGGGCAGCCTGAGTTACAGGAGCTCTGCCTCAAAATAAATAAATAAATAAATGAAAGCATAACAGACAGCTAGTTGCTGTCATTCTGTGATTCCCCCCCTTTCCCGGAGCTTCAGGTGCCCACACATCAGTGAACACAAGCATCTCTATATAAGAAGGGCAGGTCTTCACCCTGGGGACCTAGAAGGCATTTATTAACTTTGCGTGCCCTTCCCATAGCTGCTTAATCATGCGTCTCTGAATAAAGGCCTGAAGAAGAAGAAAGGTGCTTCAGAGTCAGGACAGGAGTAAGAGAGACACCCAATGTGTCATCAGATTGCTTGGATAGAAAACAAGATGGAGTTGGAAAGGTAGCACAGCTTCTGTACAGCTGTGACATTTCCAAAGGACATGGGATAAAGAATGACCCGAGAGACTGGGGAGATGGCTCAGTGGTTAAGAGCACTTGCTGTTCTCAAGGACCTGAGTTCAGTTCCCAGCACCAAGCCCAGTGGCTCACAACCACCAGCTCTCGGGGATCTCATGGCATCTTCTGACCTCCCTGTGTGCTTGCACACACACATCCATAATAATGAAACAAATCCCTTTTGAAAAAGAATGACTTTGGCTAGCAGACAGCGCGTGGCCTGCCAGTTTACCAAGCTAATTGGCACTCCCAATTTTCCACAGATTGCTTGGCTGAAGCGTTATTATAAAAAAGGAGAAGTTGAGTCATGACATTTTGTTTAATTTGGGTCAAAATATGAATTAAACGAGCTCTGATGACAGTGGCTTCATTCTCCCCTGTCCCACTAGTCCTCAGCAGGGTGAGTTTCCTGTGGTTGGAGTGAGCTGGAGGGGCCTCGTGATCTTTCTTCCTGCTGCAGACTTTCCATTAAGGTCAGGCTTCATTAAGTAATGACTGGATTAATGGATTTATGTTAGAACTGGCAACGTTTTCCTCAAATTCTTAGGGATTTTTCACTGTTATGTTTTATGTACTTCCTTCTTTAAAAAGATTGCATATTTTTAAGTCTTCTGGAATAACCCTTTTTATGTAATCCTTACAAACTATTTTTACATACTGATTCTTTTATTAAGGAAGAAGCCACTGTTACAACAACAAGAACAACAACAACAACAACAAAACCCTAAATTTGAACATTTCAGAATGACCCTTCTTCAGATTGGGATAAAGGTAGTGCACAAAGGCTAAAGAAGTGAATGAAATTGCAGGGATATAGTGCCTTAAAATGCATCGTGTTTGTGTTCTATCTGTGTGAACTTGCACCTTTTCTGAATGACAAGTTCATTCACGGCTGTCACCTCTGAACTGAAGGACCATTTTCTGTTGAATAATAGGAAGGTGGTAGAGTCCATGGCCATCATGGCAGGTAGTGTGGCAACAGGAAGGCAGGTGTGATTCTGGAGTAGTAGCCGAGAGCTAATGTCTTGAGATAACCACCAGGCAGAGTAGATCTAACCCACCCCCTGAAACCCCCTCCAACAAGGCCACACCTCTTAATCTTTCCCAAATAGTTCTACCAACTGGGAACCAAACATTCAGACCCTATGGGCACCATGTTCATTCAAATTACCATAGGGTTCCAAGAAGCCCAGGTAGGCCTTGAACTCTCTGTGTAGGTAAGAATGACCTGAACAACTGTTCCTCCTGCCTCTGCCTACTGGGTGCTAGGATTACAGTCTTGCCCCCACAACCAGTTTCTTGGATGCTGAGGATCAAACTCAGAGCTTTGTACATGGTAGGCAAGAACTCTACCAGCTGAACCACATCCCCAGACCTCAAGACACATTTTCATTTTAAAAATTATTTGTATTTAATTTATTTATTTATGTATGTGGCTGGTACACATGTGTCCACATGCATGTGTAGGTCAGAAGACAAATGCAAAACTTTTGGAAGTTAGTTTTTTCTCTCCTTTTCCTATCTTTCCTGGTGCTTGAACTCAGGTCATCAGGCTTGGAGATAACTACCTTGACCCACAGAGCCATCTCACTGGCCTAAGAGATATTACAGAAGTTCATCTTTCTCATGGATGGGAAGGGACTCATAGGGCTGCATGTCTATGGAGAAGCTAGAGGCAGTTGATGACTGCTGGGGTGATGAAGTTGCTTTCTTTAGGTCTGAAAACCATGGTGTGTTTCTCAGGCTACAGTGCATAGCCCAACATCCACATGCCTTCAGATCCACTATCATCTATCTATGTAGTGGGTAGCCATTTCAGCTTTGATCTGGAAGTTCCAACCCCCATTGAGACTTTGGCAACTGTCACGCCTACAAGGCAGGGCCAAGGGAGGTGCCTGGAGACCCGAGATCTGGATGGGCCAGCGCTCTCTCTCTGTTCTGGGACCCTGGACAGTGGAGGTGGACCAAGCAGAGCTCCAGAGAACACCGCTGGACTGCGATACACCTTCCCCAGACCCCGCGACCTACCTATCCCTTAATTTGTAAGTTACATCATTAAATAAATCTCCTTTTAACTACGTGGAGTGGCCTTAATAATTTTACCAATATCTGGCGCCCAACATGGGGCATGAACCCACGACCCTGAGATTAAGAGTCTCATGCTCTACCGACTGAGCTAGATCTCGGGTCTCCAGGCGCCTCCCTTGGCCCCGCCTTGTAGGCATGACAGTTGCCAAAGTCTCAATGGGGGTTGGAACTTCCAGATCAAAGCTGGAATGGCTACCCACTACATATCTGTCTGTCTGTCTATCTATCTATCTATCTATCTATCTATCATCTATTTATCTACCTATCTATATCTATATCTATCTTTCTATCTGTATCTATCATCTATCTAATTCTATGTATCTACCTGAAAGTGGACATAAGGTAGAAAGATAGGGGAAGGACTTAAGAAGAGTTGGAACATGAGAGGTGAATTTGACCAAAACAAGACACATGCATAGAAAAGGAAACAAACAAACAAAGAAACAAACAACAACAAAACAACTAAAAAGAGAAGTTCAGCTTCATCAGGACATTCTCCAGGCCAGTCTTTCTTCAAATGAATCTGTTTGTGTCCTGCAGTCTCTGTGAGGACTGGCTAAGGAGTTCCACCGTTTCAAAAGATCACAACTAGCAGAACTCATTCTGAAGAATTTGCCCAGAGTTATCGTCTTCAGAGAAGAAGAATGTTCCCAGTGAAAAACAGCCCTGGAGTCATGTGCTTATATTACCTACCTCATCCCCAAACAGGATTAGAGGCTGAGTCATGTAGGAAGACAGTTTGGATTGGGCCAGACCACACCTGTGTAGAACTCTGGAGGTGCTATCCAGACACTCAGAGAAGTGCTTGTAGGCAGCTGCTCACTGTCCAGCTCTGATGAACTTCTGTCTGTTAAATTTACCACTCTGTAGAGACTGTCTTTCTCTCCCTCCCATCTGTGTTTTTAAATGCTATTGTTTTTAGAATCATCTATTTTATTTTACGTGTATGAGCATTGTGTCTCCAAGCATGTATGTGTACCATGTGCATGGCTGGTGCTCAGGGAGGTCAGAAGAGGGCATTGGAACCCGTGGATCTGGAGTTACAGGTGGTTGTTGCAGGGACTAGAACCTGGGTCCTCTGCAAGAACAGCAAGTGCTCTTAACTGCAGAGCCATCTCTCCAGACCAACTTCCTAATGTGTGTATGCGTGTGTGAACATTTGGATATACATGTGTGTGAGGGTAGGTGTGCCTGCACATGTGTGTTCATTCCACTGCAGGCCAGAGAACAGCTTCCAGTGTCTTCCTTAGAAATGCCTTCTACCTTCTTTTTGAAACAGGCGCTTTCATTGTCCTGGAGCTCACTGAGTAAGGTAGACTGGCTAAGAAGTAAACCCAGGGGGCCTTCTGTTCCCACCTCTCCAGCCCGGAGTACAAGCCCACCCCACCACGTCTAGCATCTTTACATAGGTTCTGAGAGTCCAACTCAGGTCCTTGTGCTGGCAGAGTAAGAGTGTAACCAACTGAGCAGTCTCCTCCCCAGCCCCAAGAATGTGTCCTTTGCTGAACCGTATTTAATTTCCAACCCTGGCTGTACATCTAAATCATCTGAGAAGTTTTAAAGTAATCGCACTGCCTGAGTCAACCCCTAAGTTCTGGCTCACTGGTCTGAGCAAGGCCTTGGCTGCATCTCAATCTTAAAAAAAAAAAAAAAAAAAAATCCCTAGATGCTTCTGATGTGCAAGCCAGGATTAAAAACACTGATTCAGCCAAACCCAGTAAGAGTACAAATAAGTATGTGTCCAGGAATGGCAAGGTATTTAGGCAGGGTCCCGCAGTAGAGAAATACCATTTCCTGGGATCAGCAACTCCCATTCATTGACATTCCAACAAAACATGAACAAGGCTTCAGAACAGAACTGTGCAAGAATAAAGATTCTTTTATTTTGGAGACATCCACAGAATGGCAGCTTCCGCGGAGATGGGGTGTAGCTCAGTTGACTAACATGTGTGAAGCCCTGGGTTCCATCCTTAGTAAGGCATAAACTGGGTGGGAAAGCAAATGCGTGTAACCTCAGGTTTCTGGAGAGTGAGGATTCCAGGATGAGAAGGTGATCTTTAGCTATACAGTGAACTGGAGGCCACGATTTCCTGCTCTTGATGCCTACCTGGGAGATCTGCAGGAGGTAGAAATGGGGCAGAGTCTCTCACTGAACCTGGAATCTGCTGGTTCCTTTAGGCGAGGCTGGCTGGCCTGCTCACCCCCAAGAGCTTCCTGTTTTTGCCCCCCAGTGCTGGGATTACAGGCATGTACTGCTGCTCTTATTTAAGTGGGTGGGTGCTGGGGATCGAACTCAGGACCGTCATGGTTACAGGACTGGGGTTTTACTGGCTGAGCCATCTCTCCAGCCCTTTAAACATTCTCTGAAAATGACAACATGTAGCCATTGGTTATTGAAATCTTTTCAAATCTCACTCTTCTTAGATCCTAAGAGGGCATGAGAGGGACAGATTAAATTCTTTGTTCCTCTCTCTTCCTGTGTCCTAGAATAATAGACAGCTTCTATCTGGTCATCTAAGGCTGACAGTAACATGGCTGAGTAGTATACTCTAACTATCCTGCTTTGTTGGAGGAATGAATGTCCAGCCAGGACATGTAGGATTTTAGCTGTCCACTGTGAAGGGCTCTAAAAACAGTGTTGTGGGACAGGGAGATGGCTCAGTGACTCAGTGAGTTACAAGTGCTTGCTGGTAGGCTTGCAGACTTGAGTTCAAATCTCTAGCACCCCTGTAAAAAGTCTGGGTGGTGGTGACTGCATGTGTTTGTAACCCCAGTGCTGTGAGAAGCAGAGAATGGGGGATCACTGGGGCTTGTTAGTAGACAACACACACACACACACCACAACGCATATACACATACACCACACATACAACACACACATATACACCACACACTCACACATACACATATACACCATACACTCATACATACTCACACACACATACATACACATGTACACACACACCACAACACACACTCACATATACCATACATACCACACACACATATACATAACACACTCACAATACATCTATACACCACACATTCACACACACACACACACATACACCACCCACTCACATATACACATATATACCACACACACACACACATACACACTCACACACATATGCACACATACACACCACAAAACACACACACACACACATGCATAACACCACACACATATATCATGACACACACGTATACACACATGCACACAAGCACACACAGCCCACAACACACACACACACACACACACACACACACACACACACACACACACGCAGGCACACACCTTTGTAGAAGGGCTTTAAGGATAGTGTTGGTGGGCTCGAGAGGTTGCTCAGAGGCTCACATGCTTGCTGTACAAGCATGAGGACTTGTGTTCAGACTCCCTAGCACCCACAAAAAAGCCAGTCACGGCAGCGTGTGTCTGACAGGAGAATCCTCTGCAGCTTTCTGGTTTCCCTCAAGATGGAAGGCCAGGCCCTACATCCCAAGTTGTCCCCTGACCTCCACATGCTTATTTCTGGACACACACACACACACACACACACACACACACACACACACACGGAGGTGAAAAAACAGCATTGTTTCATGGGAGTAGAGTGTGTGTCCAGTCTCAGCATCTGCCTAGAGTAGTGGGGTTTATAGGATTATAAACAGCTCAGACTCATCCTGGACAGAAAAGCAAAAGGTTGGAACAGTTTGGGATGAGAAGGAGCACAGGGAAGGCTGTGGGAGGGGGTGGGTTAGAACAGGGCATGGTGGCCTGATTGCATGAGAAAGCCATGCTGAAACTCACAGCTTTGTATAGTAACTTTAAAAACCTGTCCTGGAGACACAGGAAAGGAGAGAAAAGGTTGTGGAGGGAAGGTGGAGACATCTAGGGCTGAAGAATGCCTGCTTTTAACTTGGCTTGACTTTTATCAACATGTCCTGTGGAGAATTGGCTTCCCTGGGGCCTTGGGGTTTCCCCTGTGAGCTGCTCACCTCCCTTTCTGTCCTGGGAGCTCAGCAGCATTGGTAAGCTGTGGCTGAAACCCTACAAAAAGCCTTGCATTACAAAAAAAAAAAAAAAAAAAAAAAAAGCCAATGTTTTCTCTGAAATATTAATTTCCTTGCTCTAGGCTGCTGTGGACTTTGACTGGAAACTTAATCTCAGTGCCTCAGCTCTGCATTATGTTTCTGTCATTGAAATGAGGCTTAACGAGAATTACTTGATACCTTGGCAAGCCTCCTTATTTTAAACAGTCTTTTATCTTGGGGCCAGGGATTTGCATTTGGAGAGGTTAGGCAGCTGACTGCAGCCCTGGCAGGTTGCAACTTGTTGCCTCCCAGACCTTGTTGGCCCATTTCTCTCACTATTAGACCCTTCTGGCCATGCCACTCAGGGCTTCTGGGTTTAGCAAGGAATGCTAGTCCCTGTCCTTAACTGTCTTCTGCTTTTGCTCCACCAGGGACACCAAGGCCAGAGCCATCAAGCCACCTAAGCCACATTCCCCAGGGGCAGTGCTTTATAGATGACACCCAAGGCAGGAGCAGATCTCTTCCCCCTTCTCCAGAATTCTGCTCCATTCCCAGCCCTTCCCTACATCTATGACCTCTCTTCTCGACGTCTTTGTTTATCATTGTTTTTTTGTTTTGTTTTGTTTTGTTCTTGCTGTTTTTATTTGCTTGCTTGCTTGTTTGTTTTGCGACAAGGTCTCATTCTGTAGCCCAGGCTGGCCTGGAACTTCTTGCCTCCTGCTTCCCAGTGCTGGGATGACTACCGGGAGCCATTTTTAACCCCAGAGAGTCTTCCTTTTCAGATCTCCCTGAAAACTGCGGCTGCTAGGTTGACAGTTCTTTGACTGACTGAGAGATTGTGTAAGTGGTTGTGAATGTGTACACATGTAGATGCACACGTGGGCAGCTGTGTATATACATGTATGCATGTGCATGAGCGTATGGAAGTCAGAATTAAAACCCAGGAACATTAAACCACCCTGGTCCGCTTTGGGAAGGCATGCCACATTGGCCTAGATTGACTGGCTGTCAAGCCCCAGGGATCTGCCTGGATCTCTTCCCTAGCACAGAGATTAAAATTCAACAGGAGGCGCTTCGTCCTTCTCCTCCTCCTCTTCCTCCCCCTCCTCCTCCTCTTCCTCCCCCTCCTCCTCCTTCTCCTCCTCCTCCTTCTCGTCCTCCTCCTCCTCCCCCCTCCCCCCTCCTCCCCCCTCCTCCCCCCTCCTCCTCCTTCTTCCATGGATTGTGGGGATTGAACTTTGGTCCATATTCGTGCAAAGTGAACACTTGGCCCTTGACCCAGTGAGCTGTCTCCCCAGCCCCTGGGAGATCTTTTCCTGATGAAAATCTCTCTATTATTGACCACATGTGACAAGTGGCTAGTGTGACACAGAATTGAATTTGTGATTTTATTTACCTATTTTTTTTAATTTTTTTAACGTTGGCAGTATTGGGGATTGAACCGAGGGCCTCAAGGGTGAGAGGTAATTGCTACCACTGAGCTACTGTGTCCAGCCTGATTTTACTTATCTTAATCTTAAGTGTAGTTTGATTCTGACTGCCTTGCAGCTTGGGATCCTGCCCTTGACCTCAGGACTTCAGGAAGGTGCCTCTGCCAGAGGCCGTTCTGAGGGCTCTCTGCCGTCTGGCTCCAGGGCTTGACCACCTCATGGCCAGCTCCTGAGGGAAAGAAACTCTCCTTGACTTCTAACCCAATGTTCTCTCCACTGCTAATTTGGACTGCTTAAACCTTGAGCTTCTTATCTTTTACAGATTATTTACACTCTTGTATCTGGATTTAACACCACCACCACCACCACACCATTGTCTCATTTCCCCCGTGAACATACTCCAGTTCCTTGGGCAACAACTATAAATACGATTTCATTTATTTTGAAGAGCAGATGAATTTGGCAGAAGAGAAGGACTTTTTTTCCTGACACCTGAAGATGGGATATGGGAGGAGGTTTCGTTGGACTTGGGGGAACGATCAACAAGTGTGCACTAAGAGGCTGCCAGGGCAGGACAGCCAATGTTAGAGAAGCCCGGAACAGCTGGAAACTAAAGCAAGTCTGTTTAAGCTGAAGAACGGACTCAGGTCATAAGTCAGAAGCAAAGTTAATGAAAAGGACCACTTAGAAGGAGTTATCAGGAATAGCCTGGGGCCATTCATCCTGTAAATGCTCACGCTTGGGAACCTGGTTTCTGCTTCCCAACACACAAAACTGGGCATGGCATCTGAGCCTGTAATCCCAGCCCTGGAAAGACAGGTGCAGGAGGATTCCTGGGGCTTGCAGGCCAGAGAGTCTAGCCAAATCAGTGAGCTTAAGGATGGGAGAGACTCTGACTCAAAAGTTAGGTGGAGGTTGATAGAGGAAAGCCCCAGACACTGACACACAGCTTGCGAGTGCATGCAGGAGAATATCTGTATACACATGAGAATATCTGTGCACACAGGAGAATATCTTACACACAGGAGAATATCTGTACACACATGAAAATATCTGTACACACATGAGAATATCTGTACACACAGGAGAATATCTTACACACAGGAGAATATCTGTGCACACATGAGAATATCTGTACACACATGAGAATATCTGTACCCACAGGAGAATATCTTTACACACAGGAGAATATCTGTACACACAGGAGAATATCTGTACACACATGAGAATATCTTACACACAGGAGAATATCTTACACACAGGAGAATATCTGTACACACATGAGAATATCTACACACACGAGAATATCTGTACACACATGAGAATATCTGTACACACATGAGAATATCTGTACACACATGAGAATATCTTACACACATGAGAATATCTCTACACACATGAGAATATCTTACACACAGGAGAATATCTGTACACACAGGAGAATATCTGTACACACAGGAGAATATCTGTACACTCAGGAGAATATTTGTACACACAGGAGAATATCTGAACACACATGAGAATATCTTACACACATGATAATATCTGTACACACAGGAGAATATCTGTACACACAGGAGAATATCTGTACACACAGGAGAATATCTTACACACAGGAGAATATCTGTACACACAGGAGAATATCTGTACACACAGGAGAATATCTGTGCACACATGAGAATATCTTACACACATGAGAATATCTGTACACAGGAGAATATCTGTACACACATGAGAATATCTGTATACACAGGAGAATATCTGTACACACAGGAGAATATCTGTACACACAGGAGAATATCTGTACACACAGGAGAATATCTGTACACACAGGAGAATATCTTACACACAAGAGAATATCTGTATACACAGGAGAATATCTGTACACACAGGAGAATATCTGTACACACAGGAGAATATCTGTACACACAGGAGAATATCTTACACACAAGAGAATATCTTACACACAGGAGACTATCTTACACACAAGAGAATATCTGTATACACAGGAGAATATCTGTACACACATACAACATAAGCACAAGAATTTAAAGTAAAAGCAGCCTATGTGGTAAGGTTATATTTGAGCAGAGGTTGGAATCAAGGCACAAAGAGGGGAGTCTTGGAAGTGAGAACACTGCAGTGGAAGGGAAAACAGGATGTGCGCCCCAAAGCTGTGGCTTGTCACCTCCTGCCTTCAGCTCACTCTCTATGGCTTCCGATAGTCACTTCTTTTGCATGTATTGGTGCGTGTTTTTACAAAGGACTTCTCAAGAACTGGGATCCAGGTGGCCTGACTGGTCTGGATGAGAACACGATTAAGTTAAAGTTGATAGAACACTTCCTACCCAAATACATTCCTTAGTCACCTCCAGCCCCAAGGGCAGCCCTCTCTCCAGCATGAGGTAGGTTTCCTGAGCAAGTTGTCTGAATGAGGGTCAAAGTGAAAAGGTCAAAGTTAAGTTGATGGTAGAGCTTCCATAAAAAGGCTTCTTTAGAGGTCTGAAGCAGAGCTGGGGTGGTAGCTCAGTTGATGGATAAAGTGTTTGACATGCAAGCATGAGGTCCTGAGGTCCTGAGTTCAATCCTCAGAACCCATGTTAAAACAACTAAAAACCTGGGTGTGATGGAATTCTAGCATTGAGGCAGAAACAGGTGACTTTCTGGGGCCCATCATCCAGCCAGCCTAGCCAAATAGGTGAGCTTCAGGCCAGTGAGAAACCTTGTCACAAATAAGTGTGTGTGGGGGTGTCATCTGAGGAACAACCACCAGGATTGTCCTCTGTCCTTCATACATGTGGCTACACACACGTGAACACACATTTATAAGCACACAGGCGCCTGCATAAACATTTCTATTCTTTGTTGTTGTTTTTTGTTTTTTGTTTTTTCAAGACAGGGTTTCTCTGTGTAGTTTTGGTGCCTGTGCTGGATCTCCCTCTGTAGACCAGGCTGGCCTGGAACTCACAGAGATCCGACTGGCTCTGTCTCCCGAGTGCTGGGATTAAAGGTGTGTGCCCCCGCCGCCTGGCACCGTTTCTATTCTTAATAAATGAGCCAGCCTCGGGTACTTTGCCACCACAGCTCAAATGAGCTAAAACAGCAGCTTTAGTGGAATCCTCCTGGGTCGTTGCTGTTTTACTTTGTTTTGTTTGTGGTGGGTGGGGGTGAGTAGCTGAGTATTCCTGTTGGAGGGCACCCTCCTGCAAGTCACACTTGCTTCCCTCAGAGAGACCTTTATGCTGTATGCTGCAAATCATCTTCCTGTCAGGACAATGAGTAATGCCCAGGGAAGGCAGCCATCAGCTCACACTTTCTCATCTAAGCACTCTGTGAGAAAACAAGAAAATCACCCAATTTAAGGGCAGATTCTCAGATTTCATTTCAAATTTCCTGCCCTTTGTTGTCTTTTCTTGACGTCTGAACAATGCTGGAGACTTGGTTCTTTTTCCTTTCACTTCCTCTGCTTAGAAACCACACAGGGGAAGGTTCCAAAGGGCCCAGTGTTATCTCAGAAACCGAGGTGGATCTGAACTCACAGGCTGTCTTCCAAGGCCAGCCTGTCAAGCAGATTTGACTGTTGGAAATGGCCATTGTCTTAAAACCACACCAGGGCCGCACAAAGAACTGATTTTGCTTTCATTTCCTGAGAAAGGACCGCATCTCTGGACTTTGATTTGCGTTGAGACGAGGGAGAGCAGCTTGGCTACGTGGTATTCAAGAATGGGATTCACGTTCAGTTTTGACTGTTTTTTTTCCACTGTAAGAGTTTATTAGGGGAAGGGGAACAGAAAGGATGTGCTTGGGCCTATGGGAACGATTGTGCAGAAAGAGCAAGAGTCTGTGGGGGTTTTTGTTTGTTTGGTTTGGTTTGGTTTTTATTTTGTTTTTAGAGACAGGGTTTCTCTGTGTAGCCCTGGCTGTTCTGGATCTCGCTCTGTAGACCAGGCTGGCTTTGAACTCACAGAGATCCGCCATCCTCTGCCTTCTGAGTGCTGGGATTAAAGGCGTGCGCCGCCGCCTGCAGTTTTGACTTGTACTTGCACTGGTATTTGTTGGCCGGGCTGGGGATGTGGCCCAGTGGCTAGAAGGCATCCCCAGCACACATAGAGCTCTGAGAGTCCAGAACTGCTGGAAACTGGGTGTAAGCAGTGGCACACCAGCCGGGGACTCCAGCTCTCTGGGGGTGGAGGCAGGAGGAATAGAAGTTGAAGGTCATCCTTGCTCTATAGTGTGTTCAAGGCCAGCCTGAACTACATGAGACCCTGTGTCAGACAAAGCAAAGGAAGACAACAATAACAACAAAAATGGGATGGCTGGGTAAGATGGCTCAGTGGGTAAAGCTGCTTGCTGCCTAGCCTGTTCCTGGAGTCAGCCTACATGATGGAAGAAGAAAACCAAATCTCACAGCTGCGTTAGCACTATGGCATGCAGGTCCACACGTGGACACACACAGTAAATAAATATTAAAAAAAAAAAAAAACAGAATCTAGAATTTAATACTAAAAATATATCGAGCCCATATCAGATAGTAGAACCAGGGCTGGAATAACCATCATTTCCCAGGAGTGGACAGTCCTTCCTCAGGATGCTTACAACTGGTTGTCTGGGCCAACTTGAGCAAGTTGCTAAACCACAACCCCCGCCTCTGGGAAACAAGAGAGCAGACATCAGTGTTCTGCAGACGCTCGTCAAACGTAATCAACTCATTGATTATGAACTAGATGTTTATGTGCAATCACCCCTGGCTTCATCACTCTTTAACATTCAAGCTGAGGCCAGACGGCATCAAGTGGACGCTGGCACTTCTAAGACTGAGGGTGTTTGAAATTCTCACTAAATGACTGACTCTAAACTGGAGCGTCCTCCTTTGCCCTGGAAAAACAAAAACTAAACAAAACACACACACACACACACACACACACACACACACACACACACACACACACACACACAAATAAATAAATAAATAAATAAATAAATAAATAAATAAATAAATAAATAACAAAACAAAACCAGAGGAAATGCCTACAGCCTCTGTGTGGAAAGTGGTCCTTTGTCACTTGGAAGAATTTCCCTTCCTCTGAACTCATGATACCCAAATGACATTGTGAGTTTAGTCTTGAGAGCATGCTCAGTTGCAGTGATTCAGTTTGTATGTGAGCCTTGGGTGGGGGTGTGGACGTTGTAGAGAGGGAGTCTATGCAACGAATAAAGGAAACACAACAACATACAAGGACTCACTTGGGCTCCATGGCCTCCCTTCTTCTCCTCTATGTACGTGCGTGAGTTAGTGTGAGCATGTATGTGCTCTCCTGAGTAGAGGGCAGAGGACAGCTTTGGGAATTCGCTCTCTCCTTGTACCACATGGGTCTCAGCCACTGAACTCTAGGTGTCAGGCCTGGTAGCAAACGTCTTTATCTGTGGAGCCATCTTGCCTGCTTCACGTCGTTTTGTGAGTCCCGGGCTTACTGCTTCAGTAGGCTGGCTGGCCAGCAAGCCCTGGGGACCTGCTGTCTCTGCTTCCCCAGGACTGGGATTATAAACCAGCACCACCACACTTGCCCTTTTTATGTGGGTTTTAGCGATCAAACTCAGGTCCTTATATTTGCATGGCACAATTACCCACTGAGTCCTCTCCCCAGCTCCCTTTTCTTACAGGCTAATCCACAGCATCCTATTCTGTTTGGCTGGGGCTGAAACACTTACCTTTCCTAGCTCTTGGGAGTTGAATTGAAAATGTTGTCCAAAATAAATAGACCTTAAAGATCCTCATAGACAACTGACCTGTTTGGTTCATGAAAAGACACAGAAAGTTGAGTGGCCGATTGCTCAAGCACCCAAAGCCCGGTTCGGAGCCTTTTCTACTTTAGCTTGCTTATAGTTCCAGGCTGCCCCTCTCTCCTCCAGAGCAAATCAGAAGGCAGTATTATTCAGTTAGCCTTCATACAAGGAAATGGCTCGAGGAGAGAATAGGGAGTTGTTTTCTGTCTGTCTGGATGAGCAGAACCCCTCTTACCTGGATGCCCGAAGATGTTCTACTACGTCTGTCACCTGCATTCTTTCCAAGTCTCTCGGTGGCTGTGAATCTAAGCCTTTCTTTAAGAAAGCTGAACACAGTATAACTTCACTTCAGTATTTCAGAACCCCACAGTTTAAAGGTGCATTGTTGCCTTGTCCTGTTTACATTATCAACATTCTAATGAGCATGTTACCAAGCAGATCAGTTCTCACCTGGTAAGTGTTCGAGAAGTCAGTAGAGGACCTCACGATCATGGCTCTTAAGTTGTCAGTTCCAAGCTGGTTGTGAACAATCTAAACAAACAGACGACAAATGCATCTAGGGACTGTACTCAGGACCTCATGTGTGTGTGCGGTGGATGCTTCACTGCTGAGCTGTGTCACAACCTGCGCACAGTTCAAAACAGTTGCTTTGGTTCTAGAAGGGTTGTTTAAAAGCCCTTGCACATACTTATTAGAACACAGAGGCCGCCCCTTGTAGAAGGGCCAGATGTGCCTTACGTTCTATCTAGAACTTCCCCTATGCTGCCCCTAGACAGGGTGGGACCACAGGATTAGTTTCCTAAATTATGATTTTATATTCTATCTAAAACTTTCATGAATCTGCTAACCTCAAAGACCCCTCCCCTCCAAGCTCAGCCACCCCCTCCCCTCTAAGCTCAGAGCCCCCTTCCTCTCCAAGCTCAGACACTCTACCCTGCTACAGTCTACAGCAGCAAGGTTCACTGGGCTGTTGCTAGGTGTCTTGTCTCAGCTCCTCCTGTGGTGGATGGCCAATTTTACTGAAGGAGATTCATTTGAAATCCATCTGAGCACATCTCTCTGTTGAACCTGGGAAGAATCTTTATAATTTATGGTTTTATTTTACCTGTTGAATGTTTTGAAGTACAGTAGTAATAGAACATACTATGCCGCCATTGTCTGTCCACTCAAATTTCCAGAAACATTTGTCAGGGTCCTTAAACTGCTGCCTTCCATTAACACACAGTGACAGATTTACCATGCTCTTCATTATCTTGTCATTCTTTTTTAATTCTTTTTTGATTTATTTGTTTTCATTAGTATGAGTATTTTGCAGCATGTATGTAAGTGTAACATGTGCATGCTTGTGCCTGTGGAGGTAAGAGAAGGTCAGAAGAGGGCATCAGATCTTCTGGACTGGAGTTACAAATGATTGTGAACCATCTTGTAGATGCTAGGAATCGAACCTGGGTCTGCTTCAAGAACAAATGATCTTAATCACAGAGCCATCTCTCCAGCCAGCCCCCTCTTGTCATTTTTTTCCTATAATTTCCCTCATGGAGGGACTGTTGTATGGAGCATTACTTACCCAAAGAGAGGGCTGAGGCATGCTTAGAGCCTTCTCACACATTCTTCTTGTGTGTTCTCCATCTGAACCCTGAAAGGTGCCTTGTCATTGCTCAGGAAATAGAGGCTGCAGGAAATTGAGTGGATGCTGTCCATGGCCCCACAGGAAGTCCAAGGCTGAGCATGAAATCACTCTAGGTATAGTTAACTTTGTGGAGTTGACACAGACTAGAGCCATCTGAGAGGAAAGCCTGGTTGAGTAACTACCTAGATCAGGTTGGTCTGTGGGCATGCTTCTGGGAGATTGTCTTGCTATTAATTAGTGCTGGAGGGCCCAGCCCACTGTGGATGACAACATCCCTAGGCATGAGCCTGTGTAAAACATCATGCAGCATCCTCCATGGTTTCTGATATGAGTGAGTTCTCCAGTCAGAGTCAATGCTGCACGGAATAGCAAACAGGCCTGCCTTCACACTTGTGCTTGGAGTTCTCTCCCAACTTCCCTCAGTGATGACTGTGGCCTGGAAGTATAAGATGAAATAAACCCTTTCCTCCCTAAGTTGCTTTTATTCAATGTTTTAGCATGGGAACCTAAAGAAAATTAGAGCGACTCTTTGTCCTCAGAGTGCCTGGGCTTCATTCACTGTGCTGCTCTACTATAATCGTCTTCTAAAGAAAGTGAGATGATGACCAAGGACCGATCTCTTGTCTAAGAATCCCACCGTTAGGCTTGGAATTTAGTCTAGTACATAAGAGAGCTGTGGGCAAGCATGAGGACATGATTCAAATCCCTAGCACCTACGGAACAAGCTACAAGCTACACTCCTAAGAGTCATTTTTTAAAACTTCTCTCTGTCTCTCTCTGCCTCTCTGTCTCTCACTGTGTGTGTGTGTGTGTGTGTGTGTGTGTGTGTGTGTGTATAAAGGCCAAAGGTCAGTATTGATGGTCATACCTTAGGAATCATCCACCTTAAGAGTTGTTTTAAATGTTTAGTATTTTCCCCATTATGGTGTCCTGATTTGGGAACCTATGACACCAAAAGGAGGGAGAGAGAGAGAGAGAGAGAGAGAGAGAGAGAGAGAGAGAGAGAGAGAGAGAAGGAAGAAGAAGAAGAAGAAGAAGAAGAAGAAGAAGAAGAAGAAGAAGAAGAAGAAGAAGAAAGAGAGAGAGAGAGAAAGATTCTCCTCAAATGCCCAGATAATCTAAATCCCTTCATTTTCCATACCAAGGGAAAGCCAGGAAACTGTACTGCAGAGGTCTTGGAGTTGCTTGGGTTCTAAACAAGGAAGGAGGGAAATGAAACTCCAGTTCAGTTATTTGATGTTTGGGACTTAAAAGAAAATGATCACTTTTCCGTTCACCTAGTTTGTTTTATTTTATAAATGGCTTCTTTAAAATGTCCTTGTCAAATATATTTTTAAAAATCTTCAGGGACAGCCAGGGTTTCCCCTAAAGTACCTATTGGATTAATCCATCTGAAATACAGATAATTATTCCTTAATCCCTAAATTTACTTGCTTGGTGAATACAAATTTGTGTTTATGTGCTTTTCTTGAAAGAGCTGCAGAGACTATTAAATTCATGAGCTATTAATGGAAGTTCCTGAAACCCTCCCAGCCAAATTCTCTTGGTAGAAGCAGTCCCATAAGCCTGGGTGCACATGCAGAAGCAACTGCCCCTCTACTGAGCCCCTTTCCAGTAGCCTGTATTGTAGTGTATTTTAGCTGGAGCCACAGGAAGATGGTTTACAAGTGATGTATTCATCAGCCTTGAACTTGGACATTTTAAACCAGGCATAGAGTTTATACAAATTTCTCTACAGACAACTAATGAACTGTGCTTTTGAGATGGATACGATCTGGGCGTCTGCTTTTGTTAGTCCACTTCTATTGGGGCTTTTCCCTTTTCCCTTCCAGTCTTCTTGCATTCTGTAACTCTGATTTTTGCCCACAGTCAATACTGTGAGTAGTGGACAACCCTAAAGTATCAGTATGACCTTCAGGTGAGAGACTCAGCCACCTGGGGACCATTGCCCAGGGATGGAGCTAGGCAAGGATGCTCCAAAAGAACTTGCCTTTGCCTCTGGGTAAAGTTACTGGGTCTCCTCATTGGCCAAACTTCCAGAAAGCTTGAGGATACCCAACAAGTGAGCATAGTCCAATGAAGAGCAGCCTCCTGCAGCAGAGAGGCAGGAAGTGGGGGTGGAGAGCACATCCCCAGGGCAGCAGAAGCTGTCCAGCCCAGGTGTCCACTCTGTCCCCCTGTCTGCATCTTGCTTCTTTCCCTGAGTGCTGTAGCTTGGGCAGTGCCAACTTACAAAGACAGAGCTGTCTCCTGCTTTTGGTCCACTCTACTGTGTTGTTTGTGGGGGCCTTGTACATGCTGATGTTGCATTGAAACTGTCAGTGAGTGGAACACATGCCTAGAAGTGAAAGAGCCAGGTGAGAGGCTATTTGCATTTGCTCTTTTCATAGATACTGTCAACTCGCCAGGAGTACAGGCCTACACCCACTCTGTGAGGGTGTTTCTGCCCCACACCTTGGCCAGCTCATTGTGGGATGTGACTTGCTCATCTTTTCTTTCTTCATCTTGCTTTCCCTCTTTCTTGCTTATTCTTTCTCTTTCTGTCTCCCTCCCTCCCTCCCTCCCTCCCTCGTTCCCTCCCTCTTTCTCTTTCTCTCTCTCTCTTTCTTTCTCCCTCCATTCCTTCAATGCCCCCTTCCAATTTTCCTCCCCATCTTCCATTTCCTTCCTTCTGCTCCCCTCTCTCTTTCTCTCACTCTCCTTAAAAAAAAAAAAAAAAATTGAAATAAGGTCTCAACCTATAGCCCAGGCTAGCCTGGAACTTACTATGTAGCTCAGGCTGTCTTCAAGTTCACAGCAATCCTCCTACTTCAACCTCTTAAGTTGGTAACATAAGCATGAGCCACACCATGCCAGACTTGGATGATCTTTGCCAAAACAGGGCAAGTGAGGTCAGTGCCCACTGTAGCCTGAGTTTCTCTCTTAGTTATGTAGTTCCGAGGCTTTAAGTCCTTCCTCTCTGATGGCAGGAACATGAGCTGCTACTAAAACCTTTCCCTTTCACAGCAACAGGAGAGAGGAGCAGCCCCAGGGGGCTGGGCCACTCGTTTTTAATGACCCTTGATTCTTGCATTATTCATTGAGATTGTTTCACTTACAACGCTGGAAACATAAGGCACTAGCATTTCAAATAGATTTTAGAGCATTAACTGTCATCCTTGAAAGGGTTTAACAAAGTGTTAATAAAGTATTTTGCATGTGTATACATACATGTTCATGTATGTATATTGGGAGCAGAAGATAACTCTGGGCCACATTCTGAAAGAACGCCATTCAGCTTTTTTTAAGACAGGGTCTCTCATTGGCCTGCAGATCACCCACTAGGCTGGCTATGCTGGCTGCAGATCACCCAGTAGGCTTTGCTGGCTGCAGATCACCCAGTAGGCTTTGCTGGCTGCAGATCACCCAGTAGGCTTTGCTGGCTGCAGATCACCCAGTAGGCTTTGCTGGCTGCCAGCAAGTCCCAGGCGTCTTCCTGCCTTTGCCTCCCAGCACTGGGATCAGAAGTGTGCTGTTATGCTCTGCCTTTTTACATGGGACTTGAGGTTGAACTCAGGTCCCCATGTTTTGCAAAGCAAACACTTTACTCACTGAGCTGTTACTTAATAAAGTGCTATGACCCGGCCTTCTTAATAAACTACTATGACTACAAATCAGTTGTGCAAGAAGGTGAACGGATACCTCTGGCCACTGGTACCTTCCTGCCGCCTCCATGGTTTCCCAGTAAGCTAAGTAATAGCTGCCTAATAATCACAGGACACTGCCACCTGAAGAAACATGCTCCACTCTCCCACATCAAACTATTTTAATTACACAGGGAAATGGAGTCAAACACATTTAAAAACAAACAAACAAAAAAAAACCCTAAAACTCAATGAGGAAGCATTTTTGCATTTGTTGGATGGACTGCAGTAACTGGCCACCATAGTGGGTAGAAAAGGGAGTTTTTGATTCCCACTGACTTGCTTCTTTGCTCTGAGTGCGAGGTCATGTGACTGGCCAGTGGCCTGGTCCCACCTGGTCTCCTGAGCCGTGGGTGTTAGCTGCCTGCATTGCAAACCACATCGCTGTCTGCCGGATGGTGGCCTGGGTGTCTGACTCTGAAGTGCCAGCTGCAATTAAAATCCATCCGAAGAGTGAGTCTTTCAGTGTGGGGCCAGATGGTGAGCTGGCCTCTGGGCCTGGGATCACTTAAAGAGGCCGAGCTCAAGAGAAAAGCAGATGGAAAGATCTGTGAGAGGAGACACGCCTGTGAAATGCAAGGAATCAGCCTTCCATTTTGTCAGCTCTAAAATCCACAGAGAAAGGGGAAAATGGCGAGTCTCCATGCTGCCTACAATGATCTTCTACCCCAGAGGAGAACTTCCTGTGTGTGTGTGTGTGTGTGTGTGTGTAAGCCAGAACACAACTTAAGGTGTCATTCCTCAGATGACAGACCGACATTAAAAAAAATTATTGTTTGAGATAGGGTCCCTCACCCCTCACTAGTTTGGAGCTTGCCAAATAAGCCAGACTGACTGGCTAGCAGGCTCCATGAATATGCCTGCCTCCACCTCCCCAGTGCACTGCCCTGCCCACGTTTTTCTTCCTTCCTTCCTTCCTTCCTTCCTTCCTTCCTTCCTTCCTTCCTTCCTTCCTTCCTTCCCTTTCCTTCTTCTTTCCTTCCTCCCTTCCTCCCTTCCTTTCTTTCTTTCTTTCTTTCTTTGTTGTTTTTTTTGGGTTTGTTGTTGTTGTTGTTTTGTTTAAATCATGGGGTCTGGGGACTAACTTTAAGTCCTATGCTTGCTAGTCAAGCCCTTTAATGACCAAGCTTTAGTCCCCCATTTCCCATTCAGCTTTAAATGAAACCTTAGTCTTGGTGCTGTCATGAGGCTATTTTGCAGATGCGATTGGCAGCTGGAGTCAGTTGGTTTTAACTACAGGAGCTTGCCCTCCATCATGTGACTCGGTTACACACTAGAAGAGTGAACACTGTGGTTTCCTGGGGAAGAACTCTGCCCAGAAACTTGAGCATGAGCTCCTGTCTGGTTTCCATCCCTCCAGTCTACCCTAAAAATGTCTGATGCACCAGCTCCTACAGCTCTGTGAGCGGGTGCACTCCCTACACCTGCAGATTCAATATTTCCCTGGAGGGCTTCCTATGCATATTAATATTTGACAAGCACAGCTTCAAGGCATAGTGAATTCTATTCATGGCTTGGTGCGAGTTATTCTTTGAGACGCTTCGCCTTTCTTTAACTGCATCAATGGCAATGATATTCTGAAATATACAGCACTGAGCCAGAGATCACAGGCGTCTTTGGAGTAAATGAGCTGTCAGGTTCTCCCCAAACTGGGCCCATAGTAGGGGAGTGCATGAATTCAGAGTTATATGAATGAATAGGGCTGTTGAAATGGATCATCGGATATAAGTCCTTGTACAAACCCGAAGATCATAGCTGGATCCTGGAGACCCGTGAAGAACTGGAAGAGAGAACTAAGTCTACAAAGTTATCCTGTGCCCATGCTAGGACATGCTGTGCCCCCCCTCACATACACAATTATAATAAATAAAGAGAACCAAGTTCAGTTACATGAACACATGTCTGGCAAAATGTTAAGCAGTCTTGGTGAAATCCTGATTTCCCCCAGCCTTTCAGGCCACTGGTAGACACCATTTCAAAGACATGGACCAAGAAATCTTACTCCTAACTGAAAAATCTGACTCCTTCTTAGGCTGCTCACCATAGACTCTTAGACAACAGGACTATTCTAGAAGTCAATGCCGCCATTCAGGGTCAGAACCTAGTGCCTCAGGCAACGAGTTTGGGGAAAATATGAGAGTATGATGGTGTAACCTTGGGTGAAGGTTTTGCTATTACTCAAGGGCTTGTTGGAAGAGAAGTGAAATGTGGTGGGCCTTGTGAGTCTGTCACATGCTGTGACAGCTGTCCCTGTTTGCAGGCCAGAGTGAGGCTTTCTAGGTGAGAGAGCCTCTTACTGGAACTTCTTTTTTCGAGAAAATTTTGAATAATTAATTTGACTGCTAAGGGTAGAAAACTCCCTAAGGATGGCCAGCTGCTAATAAGTGGATCTGTAGCAATTAAAATGTGTTGCCTTAATATTAGACTGTTTAACTAAACACCGGAGAGTAATTCAGCTATCGGATTGGAAGGCATTTTGAATTTTGGTTAGAGGTTGTTGAAGAGTAAGTTACGTTGTCTTGGTGATGGTGGTTTTTTTTTTTTTTTTTTTAGTGTGTGCACATAGGAGGTATATAGGCATATGTAGGTAGACACATGTAGTGTGTGTTTGTGTGTGTGTGTGTGTGTGTGCGCGCGTGTTCAGGCCAGAGGATAACCCTGAGTATTGTTATTCAGGCCCAGTTTGCTTTATTTAAGAAGTGAGGTCTCTCATCTTTCTGGATCTCGCCAATTAGGCTAAGTTGGTTGGCCAGGGAGCCCCAGGATTCCACCTGTCACTGCCTTCCAGCACCAGAATGACAGCTGTATGCCACCATGCATAGTTTTTGTTGTTGTTGTATTGTTTTGTGTTTTTACACAGGGCCTGGGGACTGACATTTGATCTCCTCAGGCCAGAAGTTTCTTGGGGGTTTTAGAATTATATCTTTGTTCTGAGCTGTTTCTCTAGATGCATTTCCTTGCATTATAATCCATTTGGCTCCTGACATATCACAGATTAAACATAAGGAATTACTGCCTGATGCTAAAGGGCGTGGCTGGTGTAGTTTCTTCCTATGGACTGAGATGGCCAGTATGACTGTCTCCACCCATCCTCATGAGCTTACCAGGTCTTTCGGGATACTTGAGGACACAGAGAGAGGCTTGGGATGCTTCACTTGTTGCTTACAGGCTGCCAGGCATCTGTGGACCTCTTGAAACATGAGTCAAAGCTGATGTTTCTCTGCTCCCTATCCCAGAGTGAGTTCATAAAGCTTTTATCAGAACTTGAGCCCCACACAGATGGTGAACAGTGTTGTAGTCTGAACATATCTGTCTGACTACACAGTTTCACAAAGGCCCCGAGGGCTGCTGTCACATAGAGGAAAGAGGATGTTGGCCTAAAGAAAAGTCTGAGGTTTATGGGCTTCTGGGGACTGATGTTATTGTTAAAGTGGGCATGTCCTCTCTCAGCTATAACAGCTATTACTGGGTGGGGTGAGTTGTAGCAGACGTGCCTCAAGTTAAGTTTACAAAAGGAAGCCAAGGAGGTAGTAAAGGAGAAGGAGGAGGAAAGAAAATATCCTGGGCAAACCTTGACAGTGGTAGCTTTTGCTTTGTTGTAATGGTGGGATAAAGTAAAAAAAAAAAAAAAAAAAAAAAAAGCATGCCCCCAGCCAGATATTGAGATGGTGTGCTGTAACTCCAGCCTATTTTTTAGTACACACAGTGCACTGAGCAAGCACACATTCCCCTTACCCACTGCCCTCCTCCTCCAAATGCCCGTGCTTCCAAATGTGAGGTGTGGGGTGCTGTTTGCCTTCCCCCCAAATTCAACTGAGATACTGTCCCTTGGGCCTCCTCGGAGGGCAGCATGCATTCTGCATCTGTGCATGTCTAGGCCCTTGTCAGCTCAGACTGCTGCAGAGAGAGGGATACACCAAGAGTGGTGTGCATTGCTGTCCTAGGCTCCTCCCCTTCTCTGCCTTCCTCTCCCTCCCCTCCCCTCCCCTGCCTTACTCTCCCTCCCCTTCTCTATCCTCCTCTCCCTCTCCTTCTTTGCCCTCCTCTCCCTCCCCTTCCCTGTCCTTCTCTCTCTCTCCTCCTTTCCCCTTCCCTTCCCATTTTCCTCCCCTCTCTCCCTTCCTTCTTTCTTCCTTTTCATTCTTTTCTGTATTTCCATGGCCCCTTCTGTTTCTTCCCTGTTAGGTATGTTTTCCAGGCCCCAGACCCAGGCACTTCCCCCGTCAACACACCCGCCTGGCAGGGCTGCTGTCCTCATTCTCATCTGCTTTTCTTGCCACTGTGTCACTCCCGACTTTTGTCACTTCTCTCCCACATGTAGGCTTTGCTAGCCAAGAACTGGCCAACCTGGGAAAGGAGATGAGCATGAGCTAACCCTGTCTTTGCAGGCTGTTTTCCCAGGGGAACTCTTCCCAGTGTTGTTGAGAGGCTTTCCTTCAGCACCACATACATTGTGTAACTGTTTGTAGGTTTTGCTTTTGGTTTGGTTTTGAGACAGGGTCTCAATGGAGCCCATGCTGGTCTTAACCTCCCTGTGTGACCAAGGATGATCCTGAACTTCTGACCCTCCTGCCTCCACCTCCAGGGTGCTGGGATGAAAGGCATGTACCCATGTGTTCTGTTTATGTGGTGTTGGGGGAAGCAGAACTTGAGCTGGCTACCAGCCGGGTCGAGTCACAGACTCAGTCGCTTGTTCGGCATTTGTTGTGCACTCCCCCATTTCCATTAATTCTGTCTCGGTGATCTTAGTCTCCGCTGCTCATCAGAATCAACTGGGTAGCTTCAAAATCTCCCAAGACCTAGGGCTAGAGAGATGGTTAGTGGTCAGGAGTGCACAGTTCAATTGCAAGGGCTGGAGTTCAGTTCCCAGAACTCATACCTGGGATCTCACAACCACCTGTAACTCCATTCCCAGAGGGGCTCCAACTCACTCTCCCAAAGGTAACCCACAGCCACATGAGCACAGAGACTTTTCTGTTGCTGTGACAAAACATGACCATGGCAACTTATAAAAGAAAGAGTTTAATCCGGCTTATGGTTTTAGAGGGTCGGAGTCCACGGCGGTGAACAAAGACATGGTGCAGGAACAGCAGAGAGCTCACATCTTGATCCACAAGTAGGAGGCCCAGAAAGCACACTGGGAATGAGCTAGTTTTCAAACCTCCACTGCCCCCCGTTTCTCCAGACTGAAGTGAACCTCCTAATCCAGTTTCTCCAGACTGAAGTGAACCTCCTAATCCAGTTTCTCCAGACTGAACTGAACCTCCTAACTGGTCCAGTTTCACCCAGTGGAAACCAAGGATTTCAGTATAAAACCCTGTGGGGGTCATTCTCATTCAGCCCACCACACCTAACACAAAAATAAAATCAATCTTCAAGAAAAAAAAAACCTAAAAATCTGAAACCCAGTGGCCAGGCTAGCCTCCAGAGCCATTCAGTCAGGACACCCGAAAGCCACTCAAGTCTTTGCTGTTTCTCCATCTGTGTTGACACTGCCCTGTCCACAAAGAGAAAGCTGATAACACCCTAAGATCTTAAAATGCTAGGCTGGATTCCGTCTCCTAAAGATTTGATTATCTGTTGAGGAGACCACCAGAGCCCCCTAACCAGCAAATAATGTGTTTTTAGAACAGAGCCAATACCAAGAAAAGAAAAAAAAAATAAACCTGACTGTAGAAAATTCAGTCTTCTGTTTCTTTATTTTATTATCTTATAGGGAAATCTAAAGGATCAAATGAATTGTTTCACAAGTGGATCCAAACATAACCATTGCTGAAAAAAGTATATCCATTGTTGTGTTGGTACCAAATTTAAACAAGGCTCCGGGCTCTTGATGCCTATATTTTTAGCTAAGCAGAACAGGCTGGGAGACATTGAGGATTTCAAAATAGCTGCTTACCTAAAAATATACTTCCTGAAATGAACTAGAGACCGAGAGGGATGAATGGGCTCGCTTTCTTCCCTTCTGTGTTTACTGTCACCACAAGAAAGCAGATCTTAACAACATAAGCTTGTATTTTTAGAGACCCAGGAAGCAGGTGTTGTGCCCAAGCAACAAAAAAGGTCACAGGGTGAAACGTTGAGGACAGAAATCTAAAACTCACATCAGGGAGAGTGACTGGGGGGCACTGAAGCTGGTACCCTCTGGGCAGGACAAGCGAGCACAGGGAGAGTACACGGCGCCCTTCTCAGGCCTCTCCCAGAGGACCTCTTGGAGAAGCCCTTCCCAGTTCCTGGGGCTAGCATCTGTCCTACAGCCACTTGCAATCCAAGGGTCTAATCTCAGTGCAACAGAGAACACTAGTCGATTCTCCTCTGTTTGGTTGAATCCGTAACAGGTTTGTCTTACTCCATCAACTCTGAGCCATGTTTCTAATAAGCTCCATTCCTCTCTGCTTACCGACTGCATACAAACCTGACCAGCCGCCTCCCATGTCTGCTGCCGTGCTTCCTCACCGTGGTGGACTGTCCCCTCAAAATGTGAGCCCGAATAAACCCTCCTTCCTTAAGTTGCTGCTTGCCAGGTGTCTGGCCAGCAGCGAGAAAAGGAACTGAAGTAGATGCTGTCTATACGGCAGGTGCCTCATCATGCACTGGAGACGCTGTGTTTAAACAAGGCAGACTGAGACTCCTGGAACTTCCGCGTTGGTGGACAGGTTAGAGGGAAGTGTGTGACCCAAGAGCTTGGCCAACAGTAAAACAGAATCCTGTGGTAGTCACTAGTGGTCATTTTAGGATGAAGGGTGTCATTTAATCAGAGACCAAAAAGGGTGACAAAGATGTAGAAATAGAGACTAAAAGTTAAACTAATGTTTTCCTACAGGCTACCATAGCCTCCAATGTAAGGAGTAAGGGATGAGCAAGCGACAGTGTGAGGAGATGTGGTCAGAGAGGTGCTGGGCCACTAGTGGATCCTTAAGGTGCAATCAGTTTTCCACGTAGGGTAGGGGCAGTGGAGAGGGGCAGAGGGCAGTGGTGGAACATGAGAGAGCGGGCCAAGTGTGGGGAGTGAGAATCTGGGAAGACATAAGCCCGTCCATCTTGTTCCTAGCCTACACCTCGAGAACTGTCAGGGCCTTTGCACAAGGGATGGGTCCACCAGTGCCTTCCGCCCCTGCTCCACTGCCTCTAGGTGGACAACTGACTCCACCTCAAGGACCTGCTAGTGGCCTGCCACCTCTGTGACCACAGGCCCCCACTGCAGTCACCCCAGTTCACTCACCCTTCATTCCTCACCTTGGAGGATGTGGCAGGATGGGAGCCATCAGTTCAATCCTTCCTTCAGCTTCTACCACTTGGTGTTTCACTTTGGTGGTGACCTCTCTGCCCACTGGGGTGATGACCCTTTTCTAGTGCCTCTGTCTTATGCCCACCTCCATTTTGTTCCCCTCACCCTGGTCTGTTTTATGTATTTATGTATTTATTTATTTATTTATTTATTTATTTATTTATTTAGTTAGTTAGTTAGTTAGTTAGTTAGTTTAGACAGGGTCTCATGTAGCCTGGACTGGCTTCAACCTCACTATACAGCAGAGGATAACCTTGAACTTATGACCTTCTGTCCTCTACTTCCTAAGTGCTTTGATCATGGGTGAGCACCTCCATGCCCAGCTTACACAGTGCTGAGGATGGAACTCTGAGTTTCTTGATAGTCAGGTAAATACTCCAGGAACTGAGCAACATATCCAATCTCAGTAGAACAAACTTTCTTCAGAAGAACTTGGAATACCAGGGCAGTGGGCCAATCTGTGTCTTCATTGATAAGGTTTTTGTAGAATTTGTGCTTTATGTCCATCATGGGCAAAGCCCGAAGCCACTATGCATCCCTAGCACCATTCCCATGCAATGCACATTACTTCTTGTATGAATCTTAGAATTTTATTCTGATACGGGATTTCTTTTTTATTACCTTCCTCCACATTCTTTCTTTTACTTATTTATTATGGAGGGTGCATACACATGGCATGTCCCTTGTGTGGAGGTCAGAGGGCACAGTTCAGGAGTTGCTTTGCGCTTTCTCACATGGGACCCTGGGACCTAGCTCGGGCCATCAGGTGTGTGTGGAGAGGGATAACCCTTTGCTCTTCCTTTCTCTGTCCTCAGTTAACAGTGACGTGATGACCAGTGACAACGGGGGAGCAGTCAAGCTTCCGCAACTGTGTAAGTTTTGTGACGTGAGATCATCCACTTGTGACAACCAGAAGTCCTGCATGAGCAACTGCAGCATCACGGCCATCTGTGAGAAGCCACACGAAGTCTGCGTGGCTGTGTGGTAAGAGGGCCTTCGGGGAGAGGGAGTCTTGCTTTTGTATTACTTTACATGACCCTGTGACCAAACACCTGACCAAAGCGGCTTTGGGATGAAGGGTCCGTTCTGGCTAACAGCTCAAGGGGGAGCTAGTCCATCGTGGCAGAGAAGCCATGGCTGACAGTCACATGGTGTCAGCATTTAGGGAGCAGAGAATGAACCAGCTGGAAATCGAGTGTTCAGACACCTGAGCCTATTGGGCACATTTCACATTCCAATCATAAACTTTGTTTTCCATCTTTGTAAGTCATGTATGCTCGTGGCAAGAGTCACTGTTTGTGTCCCTCAAATGTGGATACCAATATTTATGCCCCCCCATCTGATTTCTAGAATACTTACCTTATTATTATGGTTTGAATATGAAGTGCTCCCCCACCCCACAGAGGCTGGTGCATTTGAATACTTAACTCCCAGGTGGTTCAGTTCACTTCTCAGCACCCACATGGCAGCTCATAACCTCCTGTAATTCCACTTCTAAGGATTCTGATGCCCTCTTCTGGCCTCTGCAGTAAGCACACACATGGTGCACATACAGACACCCACAGGTACACACAAAATTAAATCAATTCATTTTTAAACAAATACAATGCACATGGAGAGCCAATCACCTGTGCATTTCTCAAAATGTACACCATGCCATTTATCATTTGATCTCTAGGCCAAATTAGTCTCCAAACATATACATGGCAAAAAGATAATCCGTTTCCAATACCATAAATTATTTCTACTTTTCTGTTCTGGAAAGGTCATTCTCTCAACTATTTTAATTATTTGTTTTCTGTCCCTGCCCCTTTCTCAAATTTCAGGAACTTACATTTCAATTAAGATCTTTCTTCCCATGTTGTTTTTGGAACCAGCTATTGGCATGAAGTGCCCCTGTTTCTCTCCCCCTCCTCCTCCCCCCAGTCCCCCCCCCCCCCCCACAGAGTGACTTGTGGCCAGCAAGCACATGAAAACAGATCATGGGCTTTAGAAATGGCTTAGTCAATAAAGCGCCTGCTATACAAGCATGAAGATCTAAGTTTGATTCCCTGAAACAGCCAGATGTGGTGACATGCACTTGTAATCCCAGTACTCTGGAGGCAGAGACAAGAGCATGCCCGGGGCTTGCTGGCCAGCCAGCCTCCCTGAATTGGCAAGTCCCAGGCCAGAGAGATGCTGTCTTAATAATCAAGGTGGACATCTCCTGAAGAACAGCACTTGAGGTTGACCTCTGGCCCCATGTGTACATGTGTACAGATACACATATATGCACACACACATGCACACTAAAGATTAAAAAAAAATCTACCACCATGTTCCTCTTTACGAACTCTCTGGTTAGACAGGACACCAACTCTGCCACATATGCTAGAGGCAGAAGGCACAATGTGAGCCTGTAGTACCCCAGGAGTGGGAGATTTAAATGAACCAGGCCCTCAGGAACCCACTTTTCCACACCTTTTTTGTGTAAAGATTCCAGTAAGGATAATGCTTAAGTTTTCAGGTAGAGATACCCCAAGGAGAGCTATCTCATTTATAATCATAAGTAGGCTCTGAGATGAGCAAAACGTGAAGGGAGATAAGCAAAGTTGATGCAGGAGAGTATGGGACAGTTTAAGAACATTGAAGAACAGGAAGTGACTGCTGTTAGTGGAAACTACTTCCTGAGGAATGGACAGACTTGACTGTTCTATCCAGAGATTCTCCATTCGTTCTCTCTTTCTGTTCTTCTCTCTTCCCCCAATGACCCTCTGCACCCCAGGAGGAAGAATGATGAAAACATTACACTGGAGACCGTTTGTCACGACCCCAAGCTCACCTACCACGGGTTTGTGGTGGAAGACTCCGCTTCTCCCAAGTGTATCATGAAGGAGAAGAAAAGGCCCGGTGAGACTTTCTTCATGTGTGCCTGCAACGTGGAGGAGTGCAATGACCACATCATCTTTTCAGAAGGTGAGCTCTCCTCTCAGGTTGAGTCCTCCAGGAGAGCCTGCTGCAGAGCTCTGGAGCATGCTGGGAGGTGTGTCCTTTCCTCCGGGGGATAGAGCTCTCAAATTTAATTCCCTGGGCTTCATCTCGATATCTGCTCTAGGAGAAAGAAAGAGTAGTTTCTTTCTCCTAGAGCAATGGCTCCCCAGGTCTGTTCTCAGAGCAGCAGCAACAGCAACTGAGCATTTGTTAGAAATGCAAATTATTATTATTATTTAAAATTTATTTTCTCTCTGTGTGTGCATAGACATGTAAGTATATGCACAGTGTGTGTGTGTGTGTGTGTGTGTGTGTGTGTGTGTGTGTGTGCCAGAAGCCAACCTTGGACATTGTTCCTCAGCAGCTATCCACCTTGCTGTTTGAAGCAGGGTCTTTTACTTGGGGCATGATTAGGCTGGGCTGACTGGACAAAGATATTGTTCTATATGGAATTATAGATAAATAATGAGTGTAGCCAAGTATGCTACTGAGATATTTTTAATTAATGAATTAATTAATCTGAATATTTATTCACTTATATTCACTTTTATTCACTTTAGACAGTCACTATGCTGCTCAAGTCAGCCTGTAATTCACTATGTACAACCCAGGTTGGCCTCAAATACGGAATCCTCCTGCCTTAGCCTCCTGAGTGTCAAGACTACAGGAATGATTACTCTTGACATCAAGATGTTTCAAAACATTCCTTTTATTCATTTACTATTTCTATAAAATAAAACTCCCTTTAAAAAGCCCAGTTGCTGGAGCCTGATGACTGTGTACCATGGATCGGCAGCTCCACAGTCCAGAAAGTACCTCTCTGCAACTCCCAGTAAGTCCCTCATGGCCTTTGGCACTGAGTTCCTGCTGGGGCTCTTATTTTTGCTTTTTAAAATGTTTTTATTTTCCTCTTGTGTTTTCTGTCTTCTGGTTAAGATCAATAGCCATGGCCTTGACACAAATCCTTTAAAGAATAGATATTGGGTGCCTTCAGTGTCTGAGGGCATGGTGTTACTGCATTATTCAACCTCCAGATGCCCCAACCTCTGGATGGATGGTTGGTTGGATGGATGGATGGATGATGAATGGACAGACAGACAGACAGAAAGATTGGCAGGTCCTTTTCACCTGTCTACCTGATGCATGCTGGACCCTCCAGAAGAAGGGACAGATTACAGAGAGACTTTGTCATCTAGTCAGAAATCCATCCAGCTATGAATACAGACCAAAGCAATATCATAAACTTACATAAAACTTTGTGCAATGTGGTTTTTTTTTGCAATTTGTTTAGTATTTTACTTTGTGTGTGATTGATCGTGTGGCTCTCCAGTGTGAGCTTTGTTGTGTAGATGACAGCATGTCAAAAGGCTAGGTATGCCTGGAAATGTTGAAAAGCTAATATCTTTGCTTACGCTGCCATCAGCCATAAGGCCAGGCTTTGTGAGATGCCTGGGGGCTTCAGTGCATTCCGCACTGGCCAAGGAGGAGGAGGATGAGAAAGTCTTTAAAGCATAGGGAGCAATACCCTGAAACTGCCCAGTTCTCACAGCTGCCGCTCAGCACATCTCCTTCCCAGCTCGGAAGATCTCTTTAGCTGCAAGATCTGAGAACCTACCCAATACTCATCTAACTTCAGAATGCAAATTAGAAGAGGGAGCGTTATGATGGCCAGGTGACAGCCATCCATCAGGCAAGATGTGGTGGGTGTCGGGACAGAAGTGCTGACTACGGTGTAGGAAAGGAAAATGTTTTCAAGAGCAGCGGCCTGGTGCCTGGGAGATGGCATGCCAACTTTGCAAGACATTTATCTATTTCATTTTTTTGTTTTTTTCTATGTGTGTATGTGGTACGTGTGTGTGTGTGTGTGTGTGTGTGTGTGTTTATGCATATCTACACACGTGTGTGCACTTGTGTGTGCACCTGCATTCAGAGGCCCAAGGTTTACACTGGTTGTTTTCCTCTATCACTTTCTACTGTGTATGTTCAGGCAGACTCTCCCTGAACTCAGAACTCACCTCTGGGCTCATCTGGCTAGCCATCTCACTCTGAGGACTTCTATCTTCGCTTCTAGAGCACTAGGATTCCAAGAGGGTTGGCACAGCCACAGCAGCGGACTTTTGTGTGGGTTCGGGGATCTAAACTCGGATCCTCATGCTTTGAGTGCAGCAAGCACTTAGCCTGCTGAGACATCTCTCCATGCCCCCTGCAAGACACCTACTGATCATCTCTTGGTTGAGTTTGTTAGTTCCTTTCTTATCCCATCCCTCTCTTCCTTCCTTCCTTTCTATCTAGATAAAATCTTATGTATCCCAGGCTGGTTTTGAACTCACTATATAGCAGAAAATGACTTTGAACTCCTGGTCCCCTTGCTCCACCTCTCAAGTGCCAGGATTACAGGTGGGCACCAAACCTACCCAGCTTTTATGAGTCTATTCGTGACCTGAACTCCAGTCCTTAAGTTTAAGCACTTTATCTGCCAAGCCACCCCCCAGGCCAGCCTTGCTATTTGAGACAAGGTCTCTTGATGGCCCAGAACTTGCCAAGGAGGTTAGGCTGCAGTGAGCCCCAGGGATCCTTCTGTCTTTGCTTCCCTGATGCTAGAATTCTAAGAGTGTTGTCTGGCTTCAGGTCTATTCTGGCATCTGGTTCTACAGCTAAGTTCTGGCCAGGCCCTGCCAACAGAGCATCCAGATGTCTGGGTACCACACCACAGCACACTGGGAAGGCTTGCTTTGTTTTAATATGTGCTTCTCTCAGTCTTCTCTTTTCTCCCCACATACCTTCCCCAGTCAAAGGGAGCATGCTGAGTCTAGGGTTTCTAATCAAAGCTAACCACAGCCCTTATGTTGCTGGATAATATTACAAACTAGGCACGCTGTTCCCCGGTTTGACTCAGGATCACAGCAGGAAACTGTTAAATAAGAGTGGAAGGGCTTGCAGGGCCTTTCAGATCAGTGACTGGAGCAATCATGCTCTGGACCAGGCCTTCCTGCTTCCTTACTGCCACAAAAAGCTTGCTCAGAGCTCCATGGCCTTCTCTCAGTGTGGCCATGCCATGCTTTTGAATTAGTGTTGTGATGGCATCTCCAGAGTCCCCAGCAGCTGCCACAGAGCCCATTTGTGTAAAACATAGCTGTCCTAGTTAGGTTTCTGTTGCTGTGACAAGGACCATGACCAAAAGCAACTTACGGAGGAAAGGGTTTTGTTTGTCATACATTTCTCATCACTAATTCATCACTGAGGGAAGCCAGGGCAGGAACTCATGGCAGGAACCTCAAGGCAGGAACTGAAGTAGAAGCCATGAAGGAATGCTTCTGTTTGGCTTGTTCTTTATACTCAGCCTGCTTTTTATATATACTGCACATCAATAATTAATCAAGACATGCCCACAGGTCAGTCTGATGGAGGTAATTCCTCAGTTAAAGTCTCTTCTTCCCAGATGCCTCTTGCATGTGTTAAGCTGACAAAAAAACAAAAAAAAAAAACAAACAAACAAACAAAAAAAAACTACACAACATAACATCTCTTGGTCCAAGGGGAATGAGACTGTTTGTTCTGAGGCAAGTAGGAATGGGCATGATCTGGAACCAGATTCAGGTCGGCCTGGAGAAAATGCTCCATGGTGGAAATGGTTACATTAGCCTTTTATAGTGGTAGTACAAAAGGTAGTTAAATATCGAGACTTAGTAAATACATTGTTGGGGGACACCAAGCTGGCTGGTTCTGACACAGCAGAGAAACCTCTCCAGGTTATTTCATGCTCTATGTGATGCCATTCTTACCTTCTGGCCTAGCGGAACCCAGGGGCCTGCTAGCTGCTGAGCTCATTCCAAAGGCTTCACCTGATCCTCAAAAGATGCTGGGTCAGACTCTCAGGTGGGTGGCAAACAGTGATTAAAGGGGAGTAAAGATAGCCCGAGATAATTGTCAGTTTGCATCTGCAGCATTTTAACTCCACCATGAGCAAGATCTGATGGACCAGTCAGTGGCCCTTCTGATCTGCAGCACAAGGGTAGCTTTTCTAGAAAACTCCAACTTAGCTGGGCAGTGGTGGCACACATCTTTAATCCCAGCACATGGGAAGCAGAGGCAGGCGGATCTCCATGACTTTGAGGCCAGCCTGGGCTACAGAGTGAGTTCCAGGAAAGGCACCAAAGCTACACAGAGAAACACTGTCTCGAAAAACCAAAAAAGAAAAAAGAAAAAGAAAACTCCAGCTAACATGCCGGCCTTACCCATGCTTGGTAAGAGCATGCTTCTAAATAGGACAGACAAGCTGTGTGCCTCCAGCATCTGCAGCGTCACAGGGCCTCGGGGACACTGAAATGTCAGAAACACCTAGAGGTAGGGGTGAGGGTGGTCACTGAAATGATAACTCAGCGGTTAAGAGTGCTGCTGATCCAGAGGACTGGAGTTCTGTTCCCAGTCCCCAGCCCTGGTGGCTCACAACCATCTGTAATTACAGTTCTGGGGGAGGGAGCGGCCACCTCTGGCCTCTGAAATACCTACAGCCATGTGCACATACACATACACACATAAATGAAAACAAGATCTTAAGATAAAAGAAGCAGTAGGGGGACTCGCCCCGGAAGGTAGAACCAGAGAGGGCTTTACTAACTTCATGCTCACTAAGGTAGCAGGACCCAGAGCAGTCATTTTGGCCAAAAACAGAACAAAAAATACCCATTTATTTGGTCCAGTCTGGTAATAGACTAAAGGGAGCATCCTGTGGATAAACTCTTCAACTGTAAACATGTGAAGAAATTGGGATGTCTTTGCAGTAAGCGTTTCCACAAGCACTTCAGTATTTCCTAGAAAATGTATGTGTTTATGGCATGTATGATGTGTGTGATATATGCATGTGGACCATGTGTGTGGAGGGATAGGCATTGTGTGTGTACACGTGGAACCTGGAGGTTAATGTTCGATGTCTTCCTCTGTCACTTCCCTCCTTATTTTTGAGACAAGGTCTCTGATATTGAACCTGGGGCTCACTGTCTCAGTGAGGCTTGTCAGCCAGCAAGTTCAAGGAGTGCTCTGATCCCATGACCCTGTGCTGGGGTCATAAGTGCACACCTCCACACTCAGCTTCAACCTGTACCCCCGCCCCAACGCTGGGGTCATAGATGCACTCACTCCTCCACACCTAGGTTCTGTGTAGATCCACTCCCCCCCATTCTGGGGTCATAGATGCACACCTCCACACCTAGGTTCTGTGTAGATCCAAACTTGGGTCCTCATGATTACATAGCAAGCAGTTTACCCACTCATCCATTTTCTCAACCCTACCTTAAAATATTTTAATAGACATGGGAATTATATATATTTGGGGAGCAATGTGATGCTTTGTGTACGATGTGACATTTAGATTACAATATATAACTTAAGTACATGTATAACCATCTTCAGTACAATTGGTGTGTCACTTACTACAAACATTTACCATTTCATTGTGTGAAAACTTCCAAAGCCCTCTTTAGTAACTATTTTGAAATATTCAATTCCTTTTTTCAACCCAGTGCCTCTACTGTGTATAGAACATTAGATACCATTCTTCCCACCCACTGCTCTCCTGTGCAATTGGCTGGTCTCTCACCATACCCTTCCCAAGCTCCAGAATCTACTACTCCGTTCTCTACTGCTGAGAAGTTAACCTTTTAGTTTCCAGGTGGAAGAATGCACACATTTGTCCTTCTGTGTCTGCCTTATTTCACTTACCATATTTTTAGCACCATGCACACTACTGAAAATGGGAAAATTTCATTTTTAATCACTGAATGATGTTCCGCCCAGAGTGTGTGTGTGTGCATATTGTTGCATAACTTTTCCCGATAAGAGGAAAAGGCATCAACTACAGACCAAAGTATGATTCTACCAAAGTCCATTTTGGCAAAGTCATGAGTGTATCAGGCTTGCCTACAGAGCACTAGTGAGGAGGAACTTACAGGATCAAGGGTGACCTCCAAAACAAAAGTGTAACCCCCAAATCTCTCCCCAGCATGGATGACAACTTCCCAAGATGGGAAAAGATGGACACCCCCATGTAGCAGGAATCTTAAATGGTCTTATTAATAAAAATCAAACCTGAGGCCAGTTATTAGGGTGAATGCTGGAAGATCAGAGAAGCAGAACAAGCCACAGCCACCTCATCTTGCCAGTTCCTCAGCCGATCATGTTTCCTCAGACTGGAAGCCTCTGAGTCCTCATCCAAATGAATCTCAGCTGAACTGCTTCTCGAAAGCCTGAATGCTTAACCAGCCTAGTTCCTGATTTTCACTCCTTATATACCTTTCTGCTTTCTGCTCTCACTTCCTGGGATTAAAGGCTCACTTTCTGGGATTAAAGGCGTGTGTCACCATGCCTGGCTGTTTCCAATGTGGCCTTGAACTCACAGACATCCAAATGGATTTCTGCCTCTGGAATGCTAGGATTAAAGGCATGTGTACCACCATTTTCTGGCCTCTATATCTAGTGGCTGTTCTGTTCTCTGACCCCAGATAAGTTTATTAGGGTACACAATATTTTGGGGAACACAATATCACCACATCCCCAACCACATTTTATATATAGCATAGACTTTAGTGACTCCAAACACTGAGACCCTGTGCAATTGGAGTGGAAGGACATATAGAAAGAAGTGGCTGAGACCTCATTCGAGGGTTCAAGGACCATTCCCATTTCCTCCTTCTATGATGGAAGTCAACAGGCTCCATCTTGAGAGCCTCTTAGGTCATCACAGCTTGTCTGTTGAATGTAGGGATGACTGATGGGCTTAAAGGCTAGCATTCCACAACATAGGAATATACACATTCACATTTTGCTCATCCATTCATCCATCAAGAGACTCTTAGTTTCTGTGTCTTGGGCATTGTCCATGATGTTGCAATGAAGATGGGCATGCATGCTCTCAAAGTCTCTCTAGATATATTGGTTTTGCTACCTCCGGACTAATGGAACATACGGAAATTCTATTTCTAGTTTTATGATGACCACCATGCTGCTTTTCATGATGCCTATACCAATTTCCTTTCCTACCAGAAGTGTATGACAATTCTCCTTTCTCCCAGTTTAGCAAATACTAGTTTTGTTTCTTTTTAAATGACAGTTATGTATTTGTGTGGCGAGATGTTCACTGCCACTGTATGCATGTGGAAATCAGAGGACAGTTTTCAGGAGTAGCTTCTCCCCTTCTACCAGGAGAGCCCTGGGGATGGAACTCAGGTTGTTCGGCTTGGCAGCAAGTACAGCTCCCAGTGCTTGTGTGGGATGAGATGGTATTTTCCTGTGCTTTCGATTTTCATTTCTCCAATGATGAGTGATAATGAGCATTTTCAAATTCAGCAAAAGCAACTTTTGAGTCCTTGTTTGTGTTCCTTTACCTGTGAGAATGCTTCTTCTATTTTCTAATAACAGAGGACATCTAGGCATGTTTTTGGGTTGCCTTTTACAAGCTGCTCTGCACACTTGGGTCTGCAAGAGAGATGTTCGTTGGCCCAGGAATCTCTGGGGATGACACTGTGGCACTGAATTGAGTTTGCCTGAATTGTGTGGCTTTCCAGTGGTTTGTGATGTATGCTGCTGGGGCTTGGAATGTGGAGAGCAAGAAAATGAACCACAAGGAAGAAAATGAGGTGGCTTCTAGAAGCTTCCAGATCCCAGTGACTATTCCTGATCATCCTACATTTGCTTCCCACATGGAGAAAAACAGCTCATTATTCTGAAACGTTAGAGGCACTGTGGGCATGTAGGAAAGGGGGTTAACATTGGAGGTGAATCCTAGACATCCAACAGACTGGGTATAAGGTGAGCTCCTCTGTGCAGACAGGACGGAACCATTCCCAAGGCCCAGACTAAGAATGTGCAGGACCATCATGGTGATGAGGGCTTTGCCAGGTTGGAGCCTCCCATTCAGGTGTTCAGGGGGCCAGATCCTTTCAGACTTACCTTGTTTTCCAGTAGTGACTCTTCTTTTGGAGACAAGGTCTCCTTATGTAGCCCTGGCTGGTCTGGAACTCACCATGTAGGCCAGGCTGGTCTGAAAAATCACAGAGATCCATTTGCCTTTGTTTCTAGAGTGCTGAAATCAAAAGCATGTTTTAAAAGCGCCATTACTGGAAAAATAATCCTTTCTCTTTAATTCTCTAATGAATCAGCCATTTGAGACTAGCTATGTTGGCAAACTCTGGATTAGATTGAGAGACCCTACCGCATAAGGTAGACAAGTGATGGAGGATGGTTCCTGACATCCACCTTGGGCCTTCACATGTGCAGGCATTCACACATATGTACCCCTCCACATACTTGCAAACATCTACCTTGGACCTTCACATGCACGGACACCCTCACACATGCCCCACCTCACATGCAAACATGGATACATACATGCACACACACACATGCACGCGCGCGCACACACACAGAGAGACAAGAATGGTGAGCTTGAACGGGGTGCTGTGAGGATAAATAAGCTGTGGACTTTGAGAATGTCCCACAGCAGAACAAGCGTACCTGGAGCTATGTACGGTTCCCATTGGGGCACTTGGGGGTGCTAGCAGGTGACTGCAGGCCATCACAGGTCATATGTTCTCCCCAGCCCTGATGTTTTCCCATCTAAGCTGTGCTAAGGTGAAAAGCAGGGCGGGCATCACAGATAGTCTTAGCAATGGTTTGATGTTCCAGAGAAGGCTGTAGAGGATGCTGTTCCCTGCAAGATACTTACTTCTGTTAATGTCAGTTTTGGTTTGTTTTTTGTCTTTTTGTTTGTTTGTTTGTTTGTTTGTTTGTTTGTTTTGACATTGCAGAATGGCATTGCCATTTATAGAGTTCATGGATGAGAACATTACTGTGGAGTTACAAAATTAAATTTCAAAAAATAAAATTTTGTGATGGGGGCTGGGGACATAACTCAATTTGGAGAGTGCTTATCCAGCATGCATGAGGCCCTGAGTTCAATCCCCAACATGACCTAAACTCAAGGATGCTGGCACTCACCTGTAATCCCAACACTCAGGAGGTAGAGACGGGAGGATCAGAATCAGAGTTCAACACCAGCTTGGGCTACATGAGACTTTGTCTCAAAAAAACTGTAAGTGTATAATTCAGTGTTGGGATGCTTGTAATGGCTCCTCTTGGCTGCATGTGGTCATACCCAGGGCACGACTGAAGGCTGGATGCTTCTCCTGACGGAAGCCAGGAGAAGTTCCACATACTCTCTACCTAGGAATAATTGTTCCTCTTTTTAAATAATAATTTATTTTTTGAAATTACAATATAATTACATCATTTCTTCCTTTCTCTTTCTACTCTCCAAAATCTCCTATGTACCCTCTTGCTCTCTTGCTCAAATTTCAAATTCCTCTTCTTTAATTTAATTGTTGTTCTTACTGGAGCATGTGCACACACAGGGGCACATGGACATACAAAATAAATAATTATTTTTAAAGAAAGAAACCAGGACTTTCCAAACCACTTCTGACTCCAAGTACAGCCTTTCACGACTCTGTAGAGAAGCGGACCATTTCGTGACCCAGCTCTGTGTACTGCTGACCTCAAGCTGCCTGCAGGCTTTAGTAGTTAGCAGGGAGACACACATGGGCTAACCTGAGATGCTGAGAGAAGGGTGGAGAGCAAGGACTCCTAACCACAATGCTTCATTCCTTCCTCTCTCGTGGTAGAATTTCTTTTTAAACTAAAACAGCCTTTTGGTTTGTGAGCCTTGCTCTAGCAGGAAGACAAATGATTTTTTTTCTTTTCTTTCTTTTTTTTTAAACAGTATCAGACATGTGGTTTCCTGTCTATGTTTAACTTTGCTAGCAGTACATCTCAGCCAGCTGGTTCCCTCTGGGCCCTTTGCACCCTTAACGGTGGTGCTGCCCGCCATCCAGTCAGTCTGTTCTGAGTGTACCAGATGCCTTGCACACTTGACTGTGTTCCAGTGCCTTTCCAGTGAGAAAGGTTTAGAAGTCCTGCCCCCCTCACCCTCCGGAACACCAAGCTCATGCTGAGGCTCTCCAACCCCAGCACTGGGCAACTGGCTTCTTAGAAGAAATTCAGGGTTTTGTGTTTGAGTTTTGTTTTGTTTGTTTTCTTTTGAGACAGATTCTCATATAACCCAGGCTGGCTTTGAGTCTTTTACACGGTTGAGGATGACCTTGAAGCCCTTATCCTCTTGCCTCTGCTTCATGCATGCTTAGATTGCAGGCCTGCACCACCATGCCCAGTTTATGACCTGCTCAGGAGCCAGCCCAGAGCCTCACGAATGCTAGGCAAGTCCTCCCAGTCCTGACCTTGACCTTTCTGCTTCTCCTGCCTCTGCTTCTCAAGTGCAGAGACAACTGATGTGCTCCACTAAGCCCAGTGTTGGGGTTCTGGGGATCAACTCAGGGCTTCCTGCATGCAGGACAAGCAAGCACCTGAGCTGCATCCTGGTCCTTCTAGATCTTGCATGCCAGCAATGAGAAGAACAAGTGGCCCCGCAGCAACCCTGAAGACCCTGCTCACATGTTGCCTGCGGATTGTGCACTCAGCCCTCAGAATAGCTGCTTTCCAGCTGTGCATATCTGTTTTGAGAGGAAACAAGGCAGGTTTGCTTTCTAGACTAAATATAGAATTTTAAAAAAAGAAAAGAAATAGGTGTAGAAATATGGTTGAGAAAAATTGTTACAATAAGAAGATTATGGATTAAAATTGGTAGAGCTGTCTCCCAGAAGACCACTCCGTCATCTGAGTGGTGACTCAGCACTGAAGGAGCCTCTGGTTCTATATAAACTTTGACTTGAGAGCATATTCCAAATCCTTCAGCACAACCTGAGTCTGGACAAAGAAGAATCTGAACTGCGTTTCAACTCAGTCAGGCCTAGCATAGGAAGTATTTGAAGTAACTTAAGGTAAAGCAGCTCTCTTTTGTAAATTATCTTTTCCCTTAGCAGGTGTTCTGAAGCTAGACATGGTGGGAGGTTGCTAGCGTGTACTTGTAGAACCCCATTCTCAATGAATAACTGCAGAGGGTGTCTAGTGTGTGCACCGCCTGCCCTGGATTCATACGCTGGATATGAGTGGTTCCTGCAACAACCGGACCCTGGGGCTGGTACAGCACTGGCTGCAGATCTATGTCCCACCCAACTTGCCCATGTGTGTTTCACAAACTCCACACACACAGGCGATAGCAAATGGTTGGTGTAAGACCATGTTTGCTACTTTCAGAGAGTCCCATTGTATAATAGGCTTAAAAAAAATACTCCAAGAAGCTGGCAAACTTTGTGGGCTGACGTTTGTTTCTAACCAGGCTAACTTCCAGAGACTGTACATCCGAACTTCTCTCCATACAGCCACCTGGCTCTTGAAAGTCTTTTCTGAGAGTGAGCCGCTACTCCTGCCTACTGTTGTATAACCCCCTTCTTTCCTTGTCATGTCGTTCATTGTGTCTGTTATAAATGATGATAACAGGCTGGGGAAGGTAGCTGGGTCAGTCGAGTGCTTGCCTTGCAAACGTAAGGACCTGAGTTGGTTGGGACCCTGGAATCCACCTTCAAAAGCCGAGTATGGTAGCATTTTCTTGCAATCCCAGCACTGGGGAGCAGAGACAGGAAGGTCCCTGAGGCTCACTTACCAGCTAGCCCAGCTTATTTCCCAAGCTCAGGCCAGGGAGAGACACTGTCTCAAAAACAAGGTGGGCAGCTCTCAGTGAACACCTGAGATGGGTTCTTACATCCACACACACATGGACATTTATGCATGATCCTGGCCCCCACACAAATACGCACATACTGCCCACACTCATATACATACTCCAGAAATGTTGACTTTTAATGAAACAATTTGTGTTTGTCCTTCTGATTTAAGGAAAGCTATATATGGGGCTGGAAGGATGGCTCAGTGATTCTGAACACTTGCTGCTCTTGGAGAGGTTTCAGGTTCGGTTCCCAGAATCCATATCAAGTGGCTCACACCTGCCTGTAACTCCAACTCCAGACAAATCTAACATATCATTTCATACACCGTGGATGTCAAATTTAGGTGTTAAATTTCTCCTGTTTTTCCAGGCCAGGCTGACATAACTGCCTCGGCAGCCATGCACAGCTCCCAGGTGCTCTCTAAGTTCTGCCTTAGCTGCGCTTCCTTCCTTCAGGGTCTGGCTTAACTGCTCCAGGACCAGGTAGCAGGAATGTTTTCTAATCCCCCGAGACAGCCCAGTGTGTAGCCAACACCAGGAACCACTGGACTCCAGAACGGTTGTTCTGCTAGACTCTGTGTCTCTCTTTGCGCTCCCTGCGTTGCCTGGATAGAGACATTGGTGGACCAAGAGCATCCCCACAGCGGAGACTAAGGAGAAAGAAAACAAGCCTCATAATCTCGAGAGGAACAGGATGATGTTTTCAATTAGCTGTAAAAAGTTAGTTCATTGAGGCCTCTGGGTCTGTGGAAAACACGCATCTGTGGCATTAGAACAAACCTTAAGAGTGTAAATGAGAGGTAGGATGACGAGGACCCAGGAGGCAGGGTGCACAGTTTATGGTGGTGGTTCTCAACCTTCCTAACACTGCCATCCTTTAATACAGTTCCTCATGTTGTGGCGACCTCCAACCATAAAATCATTTTCATTGCTACTTCATAACTGTAGTTCTTCTACTGTTATGAATCATAACGTAAATATCTGATATGTAGAATATCTGATATGTGACCTCTGTGAAAGAGTCATTTGACCCCCATGTTGAGAACCACTGGTTTACAGCATGATGCATTAGGCCAGTGCATCTCTGCTTTTAGGATTCCCGAGCACAGGCAGGGAAAATAACAGAAGGGCCAGAGCTCAAGGCAGCTGGGTCACAGTACATCGTGGGTCAGGAAGCAGAGGGAGATGACCACCAGTTCTCAGCTCACTTTCTCCTTTCCATTAGCCCGTAGAGCATGGCTCCTACAGTCAAGATGGTTCTGCCCACCTCAGTTAATCCAGTCCAGAAACCACCTCACAGATATGCCCAGTGGTTTGTCTTGTAGGTAGTTGTAGCTAGAGTTTTCCTGCCTGGCCCACAGTCAGGACAAATCTCTCTCACCTGCCAGTCCCACAGCCGCTCAGACCCGACCAAGTAAACACAGAGACTTATATTGGTTACAAACTGTATGGCTGTAGCAGGCTTCTTGCTAACTTTTCTTACAGCTTAAATTAATCCATTTCTATTATTAATCTATACCTTGCCACATGGCTTGTGGCTTACCGGCATCTTCACATGCTGTTTGTCATCGTGGCGGCTGGCAGTGTCTCTCTGCCTCAGCCTTCCACTTCCCAGCTTTATTCTCCTCCTTGTCCCGCCTATACTTCCTGCCTAGCCACTGGCCAACCAGTGATTTATTTATTGACCAATCAGCAACACACTTGACATACAGACCATCCCACAGCAGGTAGTAGTAGAGCCTGCCAAGCTGACAGCATTAACCATCACAAGGGGTCCCATAGAGACAGGATAGTGCAGGCTTCTTGGCATAAATACCGTGGACTAGCCAGTGAAGAAGTAGCCATACTCTATCCCTGTTGGAATTAACTGTGTGGTTAGTTCAAGGATTTTCTGTGTGACTCCTAACCTGGGCGTGTGTGCTGTAGGTAGTGGGGAACAGCTCTTGTTTTCAGGTAGCCTTTTAGCTTCAAGCCAGTGATCAGCTGCCCTTCCATGGGGTCAGCTTAAACCTTATGGCTCTGGTCCTCAAGCTGTTCTTGCTCAGATTTTAACTTCACAGTGACAAGCTGTTTGAGGTTCTCTGGCCGAAAGGCTAACAGTTCAAAGTTTTAAGCTGTGCCCTGGAGAATCTGCCTCTTTTCTCAATTTCCTAACTTCTTGCTCCTCCAACACCAAAGATCATGCTGCAGAGCAGAGGCCATATTGAACTCAACGTAAAGAATGGTGTGTGAATGTGAGTGTATGTGTGTGTGTGTGTGCACGTGCACGTACATGCATTGCTGCATGTATGAATGGAGGTCAAAGGACAATATCAGATATTTTCATACATTGTCCATCTTTTCTTTTTGAACTCAGCTCTCTTACTGGCCTGCAGCTCACCAAGTAAACTAGGCTGGCTGGTCAGTGAACCCCAGGGGCCCGAGTGCTGCTGTCTCCCTAGTGCCGGGATTGGAAGCACAGACCACCATTCCCAGCTTTTTAAACGTGGGTTCTGAAGGTTGAAGTCAGGTCTTCCAGCTTATAAGGCGAGCACTTTACCGAGTAAGGTACCTCCCCAGCACCCATAGTGACTTTGAAATATCCCATGTGGGGCGTTTACCCACCAACCCCATAGCTCCCCAGAGTTTCTTTGAGTGTGAGCAGCAGGAAATATTAGATAGAAGGATTTATATTGTGGAGATAAACAGATAGAAAATAAAGGATAGCCTCGAGAGGGCCTGGAACCTTTTCCAACAGCCCCCGACTGTCTCTGTCCCAGGGTATTTATAGAGACACCAAGGGGGTGGAGCAAAAGACCTCCCCCCCTCAGCACAGCCAAGTGCAGACCATCTCAGACACCTGCACTCAGGCCCATGGTCCTAATCATCCTCTCTATGAGGACCTGCTGGGTAAAGCCACGAGGAACCTGAAAATGGGCTCCCACAATCCCAGTATTTGAACTTTGTGCCAATTGGGGCTAAAATGGTGGACCTCTCTATTGTAGCTCTCAACTTGAGGTTTTACCCTCACCTCTCAGGAGTAAACCAGAAGAGGCGGTTGCATTGAACTGAACTTTATTCAAAGTAAAGTCAAGAAGAAACCCATGCAGAGGAGACTGTTGGGTAGTGAGGGGAGCTGGGGGGATGGCTTAGCTTTGAGAAATTCGCAGTAGGAATTAAAACAAAGCACACAGAGAGATATCCTCTTCCCTCATTACAGGAAAAGAAATATTCTCAAAATCTACCCAGAGTGCTTAGCAGCATTGTCACCATGGTGCCAGTTAAAGTTGTCCTGTATCTCCAGCCAGCTTACTCTCCTGTTGTTTAATTAAAATCATCTTTAATTGCTTGCTTGCATTTGTTTGCTTTTCCTGGAGACGATGAATGGGGAATCCTATCTCACTCCACACTCCTCTGCTGGTTAATTGACTGGAATGGGCTTGTGGATTGTTTTCTTGTTGGCCAGTCTGAACACAATTGTGCCAGCACTCTGCCAGTGATGCTACTAGGAGACTTAGTTTTAGGAATGCATCGTCTCTGGCAGAATGCCAGAAAACCTGCTCTAGCTTTGTGAGACATACTTCTGAAACTTTAAGGCATGAATGAGCCACCCAGGGAATATTCCAATACACACTCTGATGTAATGAAAATTTAGAACTGGGGCAAAGACTCTGCTTCCCAGTGAGCTCTTAGGTGATGTGCGCTCATGCTGCTGGTCTGGGGACCTCACTTTGAATGGTAAGGTACCAAAAGATTCGGCACCATGACAACAAGATGCTTAAAGATCCAGGTGATGGCAGCAAGATATATGAACTCTAGAACTGTCAAATATATACAGCACCATTGCTGAACTCGCTCTCTCTTTCCCTCTACCTATCTCTCTCCTTGTCTGTCTATCTGTCTTTCTATCTACCTACCTACCTGCCTACTTAGCTACCTACTTACACACACACCCTCACACAAATGTATACACATGGGCAAAACACATCTATGAGTATGAGTATATATATACATACATACATGGATATATATACATAGAGATACTTAGACAGAGATACATTAGTAAATTGAGCAGAACTGTTCTGGTTTGATTTCTAATGTATGATAAATACCATAGCTGAAGCAACTTGGGGAGGAAAGGCTTTATTTGGCTTATACTTCCAGGTCATGGTTCACCACTAAGAGAAGTCAGTGCAGGAGCCCAAGCAGGAACTAAGCAGAGACCATGGAGTGGTGTTGCTTACTTGCTAGTTCTCTGGGTCATGCTTATCTAGCTGTCTCATGCAGCCAGCCCCACCTGCCTAGGGATGGTGCTGCCCACAGTGGGCTGGACCCTCCCACATCTATCATCAACCAAGACAATGGCTTACAGACATTGCCACAGGGCAAACTGATCTGGGAAGTTCCTCGATTGAGTTTCTTCTTCCCAGGTGATAATAGATTGTGTCAAATTGACAATAAAACTGACCAAGACAAGGCCAGAGCATTTCTTTTGTAAAGACACTGTCAGCCGGGCATGGTGGTGCACACCTCTAATCCCAGTACTCGGGAGGCAGAGACAAGTGGATCTCTGTGAGTTCGAGGCCAGCCTGGTCTACAGAGCTAGTTCCAGGACAGTCAGGACTATACAGAGCAACTCTGTCTCAAAATAAATATATAAATAAGTGAAAATTTAAAAAATAAAGATACTTTCAGAATTTATCTTATAGTTTCTTCTCAATTATATGTGATCAGATGTTCTGTAAGGCTCGGACAGGTTTTTTCTAAAATTGTAGGAGCGTTTTTAGAATTCCTGAAGAATAGAAATTCTGCAACATTCACTCAGTCCTGTTAGCACTGTGAGAACTGTACATGCACACTTTGATGGTGAAATCATAAAACAAAACAAAATAACAAACAAACAAACAAAAACCTCAAACGAGTTCTAGCTCTAAGCATGAGGAAGAAGAGTTGCTTTTTGAGAGAAAAGGGAGGCAGCTGTCTAAAGGCAAGTTGGGGATCATTAAGAGGCTTGTGGGGTGCCTGGAAAACATACTTTATTATCAGACTGGTGGTTTGAAGATCGTTTGCCTTACAGTAGTTCGCTGATCCTGACACCTGTTTTATGTGCTTTTTTGCATTTGTGTCTCATTGGACTGAAATGAGGGGACAGAGAACAATCAGAATAGTAATTTTCAGAGGACAAGTCTCATTCCTGGGCTAAGAGTGTTGTTTGGGCCACCCTTATGTTCTAGTTTCATTTCTGTGGCAGTGATAAAATGCCTAACAAAAGGCAGTTTGTGGGAGAAACCTTTTATTTAGCTCATAATTCCAGGTTACAGCCAATCATGGAGGGGAATCAGCTAAGGAGCTTGAGACAGCTGGCCGCATCATGTCTACAGTCAAGAGGGAGAGGAATGAATGCCTGTGTGCCCATTGCTCGGTTACTTGTGCTCAGCTCCCTCCCTCCACTCTCATACAGTTCAGGACCACCTGCCTAGGGAATGATGCCACCCATAGAGGGCTGGGTCTTCCCACAACAGTTAGCTTAGTTAAGACAATCCGCTACAGGCATGCTTGCAGATCAAGCCTCTGTAGACGATCCCTCATTGAAATCACTTCCCAGGTAATTGTAGTTTCCGTCAAGTTGACAGTGAATGCTGACCTTCACACCTTGAGATGGAACATTTTAAATTCGGTTTGGTTTCGTTTTTTGGCCCCTATTACTTGCTAGGAAGTGTCTAATAGGAAATTCAACTTGACACTCTGAGCCCTCTTTTCACGCTATTGTCTCATTTTAGGGATAAGAAATTAAGATATGGGTGATGTGTCTGGGATAAGCGACTCCGGGTCTGAATGGCTGCACAGTCTTTGTTCCTCTGTCCCACCTCTCAGCGTACCTAGCACTGAACCTTCGAGATCATCTATAAATATTTGCTCTGTATGTGTCCCACAAGAAAGGCCAGATCTAGCTGAAAATGAGAAATAATTTGCCAATTTCAGAGTCCAAAAAATTAAATAGTTTTGAAAGATTTTTTTTTCATTTTCTTTGGTTTTTGCCTTAAAAGACAAAGATTAATATGCCATAAAATTACTCAAACTGACAGAAAAAGTCAGGGGAGAATGCCATGGTATACTCTTATGTATAATGATTGAAAAGTAAACAACTTATTTTCCAAATAAAGCCTTGTGTACACACACACACACACACACACACACACACACACACACACACACATACACACACACACACACACACACACACACACACACACACACGATAGAAACAAGTGACTCCCAGGCTCCTTATGTCCTCTGTCATGCCTACATCTGGTGCTAATGGCGAAAAAGAACTTAAAACTGAAACTCTGATTGTTTTGAGTCAAAATGACTTAGTACAAACAAATAAGGAGGTCACCACGGTGACAAGAACACTCTGAACGGAGGCCTGGGGGTGTTGCTCAGTTCGTATAGGGCTTGTTTAGCATGTCCTAAGGCCCTAGGTTCAACCTCTAGCACCCCCAAAATTGGGTATTGTGGTTCACGCCTGTAATGCACTCTGGAGGTGAGGCCGGAGGATCAGAAGTTCAAGGTCATCTCCAGCTATATATAGAATTTGAGGCTAACCTGAGCTATGTGAGATTCTGTCTCAAAAACTAAAGCAAAAACTAAAACAAACAAAAATTCTAAATGGATTACGTCTTGATAAAAACCTGGTGAACATAGATGAATTTAAGAGATGGGCTCCTATGTTAATATTTAAAGTCGTTGAGCAATTCTAAGAAAGGCATTTGGAGTGTAAATTCATTGGTGTAACTGTACACTAGGAAGGGATGTGGGTGGCAGTTTTCTGCTCACCTTGGTGATCTGGTGTGTATGTTAATGGAAATTACATGACATCTAGAGAGATCCTTAGAGAGATGTCCCTGAGTCTCTAAGTGCAAAGATGTCCACATGTCACCATGATCATCTGGAGCCACAGGATATGTATGCAACTGTCCAGGAAGGAAGTGGAGCTAGAATGAGATACACTGTGGGAAGGAAGGGCATCCTGTCCCAAGTCACTACCTTAATTAGGACTTTAAAATTGACAACGTTCATTTATTCACCAGCACCTACTGGAGGAAAGCGCTGTAGGGATCTTTGCTAAGTAAGCATGTCATGAGCAGGCCAATACCTACCTCCATATTGTAGGAAACAACCTGACTCAGGACTGCCGTAAGTAAAGCATACGATGTTTGTGGATGAGTCATTTAGTACCCACCTGCCAAAGCTCACTGTATGCTGCCTGTCTTTCCTGAGAAGAGAATCACAGAGGGCTTCCCACTGCAGCATGGAGCTCCTCCCAGACTAAGAAAGCTATGAGCAGAAACCCCAGTTGCTTATGTGGAAAGCCATGCACCACCCAGGCAGATCTACCTGTGGCATGTGCTACCCACATGCCAGGGTGACGGATCAGCCTTAAACCTGCTGTGGGAACGCTGTCAGAAAGGCCAGCACTCGGATACCTTCCCTTTTCCAAGGGCACTTTGTTTTTTGTGCATGTGCACTCTGGAATAATTGAAGTCAGATGAAGCCTGTAGAATTGCTCAGAGAGACTTGTAAACACGTGTGAAATATTACCATACTCAAATGCAATGATCTCATATTTTTATAGATGAGTATGTATTTCTATAATAATACATGGGCAGGCTCTAACACCAGATCTGAAAAGAAAGAAAAGCCGAGGTGTCTAAGTGATAAGTAAAGCATACATTTGTCAAGGCGTCTCTTCAGATATACTGTGATATGAACATGTCTATGATTTCTACTGGTGAGTACATAATCGTGAGTACACCAAACACTTAGAAATGATTCAAAGTACTTTTGGGGCCAGGAGTGATGGCTCAGCAGCTAAGAGCACTTACTGCTCTTGCAGAGGACCTAGGTTCATTTCTCAGCACCCACACAGCAGCTCACAACCATTTGTAACTCCAATTCCAGGGTATTCAGTGCTTTTTTCTGACCTCTGAGGGCACTGTACACACACAGTGTATGTATATTCACGCACACACATACACATGAAATAATACTCATCTTTAAAAATAATAAATGACACATTTTAGTTGAAGGTGAGGGAAGCTGAGGCCTTTGGCTCATTAAGTTCACAGAACCACTGGATTCCACTCATAAAACCCAGGCTAAGAACATTTGCTGTTATAAACATAGAGCCTCATTTAAAAACAAAACAAAACAAAAAAACAAAAACAAAAACAAAACAAAAATGAACCTTCAAAAAATTCCCCTCAGATCTCTCCCTAATTTTATGTTACATAAAAACTTTGCATGGGAACTAGTCCTACTAGTTCCACAGTGTGACTTGAGGCCCTGTATGTATGAGGCCCTGTAGCAGGCTCCTGAGTTCCTCTCTCATGTTAGAGCTTTTTCTCCTCGCAGGAAAAAAATGCCTACATAAGGGCAGTACCCCACTGTGGTTCAGAATTGAAAATGAGAAATGGTCTCTGTGCCTGTGGCATGGCCCTTTAGTTGCCCCACCCGAGAACGAACAGTATGGCTCAGCTGTTTAGAGCACTGGCTGCTCTGACAGAGGACCCGGGTTCAATTCCCAGCACCCACATGAGGGCTCACAACTATCTAAACTCCAGTTCCAGGGGATCTAACACCCCCTTCTGGCTTCCATGGGTAGCAGGCATGAATGTGGATGCACATATATTCATGCAGGCAAACACTCATACACATACAGAGAAAAATAATTGATCGTATCACTGAGCAGATGGCCACCGAAAATCTTGGTGTAGCCTCCAATAAAGACACACACTGTATTCAATTGAAAGGTTACTTAAAGCCAGTCTTCATCAGCTCCCACCAGTGTCACCGGTGGGACATTCAGACACTATGCCATACGGCTAAGCTCTGTTCCAATAGAGCTTGTGGCAAACATTGCTTATCGCCTGAGTCAGTCTTGGGAAATTAAACAGTCTGAACTTCAGCTTTCCTCTCTGGGACATGGGTCTTAAAATACTAACAGTTTCTACCCCGCGGAGTTTCCTCAGCAATTAAATACAAGAATTATGTAAGTTCTGTGAACCCAGCCAACACATGGTATGTGCTCAGTTTGGGAGTCTCTCTTCTTTGGGGGTTGGCAGGAAGAAACACTTTCTGTGACTTCTGGGCCCAGGAGACCCCTGTGTGGCCACATCTACAGCTCTGTGTCTGACAGAGAAGCCCAGAGGCCAACACGGGGCATGCCTGGGTGGCCCTTGTTTAGGTCCAGCCACATTGCAAGCTTCCTTCCGGCCTGAGTTGTTATTGTGACTCCCTTCGCCTCCTCTTTGGAGTTTCTAGATTGACAGATGCTACTCAGTCACTCCACACATGTGCAGCTTTACATGTAGGTTTAAAAAAGAAAAGAAAAAGGTCACAGGAAATTGGAGGGGAAAGTGATGCTTGGTTTCTGACCTTAAACCAGGGGGTTTATAGAAACTTCTGCAGTCAATGTCACATGTTAATTACAGGTTGGGTGCTTGCCTGTGACTTAGAAGAAATGGAAATGAGTGAGGAAACCTTTTCTGTAAGTAGCTAGGAATTAGACACTGATCAGTAGCAAATGAACAGTTGGTGCAGATGTTTTAATGCATTGGAGAGGCAGGTAATAATTGAAAGTCTGAATTGTATTTCCTTATATGTGGAAAGGAATATTCACAATGGACCAAAAGTAGTCTCTCCAAATTCTTCCAGTGTATTACAGGGTATTGAAAATAACATTTATGGGATGGGGGTGCTGTTTTTTTTCTATAAAAACAGTACCAGATAGTAAATCCTTTTGGTTTTACGGAGCAGAGCTGATCTTTATAGCAGGAAGGTCTCTATTAAGAGAATCCACAGACGGTCTCTCTCTCCCTCCCCCAGTCCCTCTGTTTAACAACCGTTGAAAGTGTGGGGGTGTCTTCATCACAAGGCTGTATGAAAACTGACTAAATCTGCCTGCTTTAGAATATAAGGCAATGTTCATCTGGCAGCACAAACAGGAAATCATGGAAGTGGTCTAGCCTGTGCCAGTGGCCAGGATATCTTCGTGGTACCAGATGACCTGACCATTGCCCCTACAGAGCTCCCATTGTCCTGAGAGGAATGTTCAGTCAGTTAACCAAACCAGTTTTATGCAAGGTGTCTCTGGAGAGCTGAGAGAAGCAAGCCTTCCCTTGTGGACAGGTCCACAGGCAGTAGGGATACATACAGGCTGTCATTTGCTGTGGCACCTAAATAGTATTTCATCTGTGACTTTAATTTTGCCATCTAGGATTATGTGTGCTAACTGTCATGTAGTTACCACTGCCCCTCAATCCCTGTCCCAACACCCACATTGGGTAGCTCAGAATTACCCTATAACTCCAGCTCCAAGAGATCTGATAGCTTCTTTGGCCTCTGAGGGCACCTACACACACACACACACACACACACACACACACACACACACACACACACACACTTGCACATAATAAAAAGATAAAATAAATCTTAAAGGATTTATGTTTTGAAGGCTCCATTACCCAATTATATATCTTTTCCTATTTTTTTAGAGATTTATTTTACTTTTCTTTTGTGTATGTGAGTGTTTTGCTTGCATGTATATATGTGCACTGCATGGTGCCCATGAAGGACAGAAGAGGGTGCTAGACCCCCTAAAACTAGAGTTAAATTGTAAATTACCATGTGGGTGTTGGGAATTGAATCCAGGTCCTCTGCAAGAACAGCAGATGCTCTTAACTTCGGAACCATCTCTCCAGCCCTCTTTTTCCTGTTTCTAAAGTGCATTGATGTATCTCTTCAGAGAACTATGCTTTTCCCACCCAGTTCCTGGAATTCTAAAGTTTCAGAGTTGATTTGATTTTGAGTGGCAGAATTCTGGCCTTGGAGTTCAGTCAGTGGATGCACAAACATTTCACTTGAAAACTGGAGTCACACGGGAGCTGATCATTTCATGTCTCCACATTCTCCTCCTTTTGCTTCGTTCAATGTCTCTGGAGTGACTGTGTCACATGCCAGTTAGGGACCAAGTTCCCTCTAGACACCTTAGTCATCTTCCTAGCCATCTGGTTTGAATACTCACCACTCCCCTAACCCCAATAACTGAAGTAGCTGAGTATTATCAATTGAATAATTACAAATCCTATGTCTGACATCAAATCTATCTCAATACCCTCTACCAACTGCTTCCCTCTCTGTCCCCTTACAGAGACATTCTGGAAAGGGTCCTCAGATATCATGTATTCTTTCTCCCTCCCATGGCATTCTTTCTGTGCCTCATGGGTGGTTCTCATCTGTCAGAGAACAACTCAAAGATGGTCCGTGCACCTGTACCTCCCATGTTTCTCTGAGCTTCCTCATGCCCCATCAACTCACACATTGTACCATGTACTTGGCTCCCTTCTGGAATGTCATATATTTTGCTCAGCATTTGTGTGCATGCCCTAACTCTTCCACTGGGTAGTGTGAGGACAGTGGCATGCAAATAGTAGACATTCAGGAATGCTGTGACTATAGAGTCAGAACCTAAGGCCTGCTCATTAAGGAGTACCTCAAGTCCAGGTGAACAACACATGCCTAGAATACTGGCATTCATGTGGATGTCTTCAACTATCCTCTGCCCATTATAGATAACTAATCATGTCCTTTTCCCAAGAGAACTAATAACACATGATCAAAGCTGGCAGATGAACTAAAGTTGCATATAAAGACATTGTTAGGTCTCGGGTGTGTTGTCTCCACCACAAGCAACCAAATGCATGGCAAAAAGAGGGACATTGAGTGGCCAGGAGACTTCCAGAGACTACTTCCAGGCCCAGAGCTGGTGTTTCAGAGTAGTCTGAGAGGGAGTCAGAGTGAGCAGAGGGAATTGGAGGTTAGGGTCAATAGAAACAACAGGACCGTGGCAGTCTCTGCAGCAGTAGTTCCCAACCACCCTAATGCTGTGACCCTTTAATACAGTTCCTCATGTTGTGGTGACCCCCAACCACAAAATTATTTTTGTTGCTACTTCATAACTGCAATTTTACTACTGTTATGAATTGTAATGTAAATATCTGTGTTTTCTGATGGTCTTAGGGAAACCCTGTGAAGGGGTCATTCAACCCTTGAAGCAGTTGAGACCCACAGGTTGAGAACCACTGCTCTACAGTTTTATCAGGTTCTATCTGGTTAGATTACTTTTGTATTGCTACGACCAAATGACTCGACAAGAATTAAGGAAGGAAGAGATTATACCGTCTTGCAGTTTGAATGGATACAGTCAGTCACGGGGTGAAAGCGGGCTGGCAGGACCTGACCACAGTGCATTCATAGGAAACAGAGAGCACACTGAAAACGAGGTTACACATCTCAAGACGCGCTCTAAAAGACCCACTTCCTCTAGGGAGTGAGGTTCCACTTGGTGAAGTTTCTATAAGCTTCCAGAGCATCACCAGCAGTTGAGAATCAAGTTTTCAAGCACGTGACCCTGGCAAGGCTCAGAAGGGGGCCATTTAACGCTAAATCACATGGCTATGTAAGCAACCATTTAAAAGCAGGAGTCATGTCACTTAATCTCTATCCCCGATCCTCAACCTTAGTCATTGTTCAGAACATTGTAGTTACTCAGTGCTGACTCTGCCGACAGGCACGAAAACACAGCCACACAGGAAAAGCATAGAAACCGTGAGATAATATAACACGAGGCATTTTACTAAGTTTTCTCGGCTTTTCTTAGAGAGTTGCGTTTAAGTAAACTTTGAAGAGTAGGAGATACTTGAGTGGATGATCTCAGACCAGGATTATCTGCGCTCCTTCCCACGTTCCCAGGTACCTGCTCTGTTGCACATCCAGGCCATATATATGTGTTTGTGTCTGCAAGGTACACAAGTGTGCACATGTATGCATGTGGATGCTAGTGGATTTCTTAGGAATGACCCTTTTTAGGACAAGGTCTCTCATTTGACCTGAGACTCACTGATTTGGCTGGACTGGCTGACAAGTGAGCCTCAGAGAGCCACCTGCCTCCATTTCCCCGAACCTGGAATTACAAATGTGTGCATTTTGACATGGGTTCTGGAGGTTTCGCACAAGTCCTCATGCTTGCAAGGCATGTGCCTTACTAACTTAGCTGTCTCCCCAGCTCCCCCTTCATGTACGTGATGGCTGATGAGGAAGAGACTTAGAACCAGTATCTAACAACGTCCTATGTATCGAACTTTGGTTGATACGTTATCCTTGGTCGTATCTGATTTGGTTTTACCTTGTGAAGGACATGGATGGTGTGCTAGTGTGTAGCATCCCTGGAAAAAATCACTATCTAGTGTCCATGGACACAGTTCAGATGCTACCGTGTGTAAATGTGTGATTGTAGACTTGCTTCCTGGTGGCTCACACCTCCCAAACCTAATCCTTCTCTCCTGCTTTATCTCCACATCAGAATACACCACCAGCAGTCCTGACCTGTTTCTGGTCATTATCCAAGTGACCGGTGTCAGCCTCCTGCCTCCTCTGGGGATTGCCATAGCTGTGATCATCATTTTCTACTGCTATCGTGTCCATCGGCAGCAGAAGCTGAGCCCATCCTGGGAAAGCAGCAAGCCCCGGAAACTCATGGAGTTCAGTGACAACTGTGCCATCATCCTGGAGGATGATCGTTCAGATATCAGCTCTACGTGCGCCAACAACATCAACCACAATACGGAACTGCTGCCCATTGAGCTGGACACCCTGGTGGGAAAGGGCCGCTTTGCTGAGGTCTACAAGGCTAAGCTGAAGCAGAACACTTCAGAGCAGTTTGAGACTGTGGCCGTCAAGATCTTCCCCTATGAGGAGTACACATCATGGAAAACGGAGAAGGACATCTTCTCAGACATCAACCTGAAACATGAGAATATCCTGCAGTTCCTCACTGCTGAGGAGCGGAAGACAGAGCTGGGCAAGCAGTACTGGCTGATCACAGCTTTCCACGCCAAGGGTAATCTGCAGGAATACCTCACAAGGCATGTCATCAGCTGGGAGGACCTGCGGAAGCTGGGCAGCTCCCTGGCCAGGGGCATCGCTCATCTCCACAGTGACCACACGCCTTGTGGAAGACCCAAGATGCCCATCGTTCACAGGGACCTCAAGAGCTCTAACATCCTCGTGAAGAATGATTTGACCTGCTGCCTGTGTGACTTCGGGCTGTCCTTGCGCCTGGACCCTACTCTGTCTGTGGATGACTTGGCCAACAGTGGACAGGTAAGTGAGAGCTGGTGCTCCTGACCCTGACCTCACACCTGGCCTCACCTCTACTCCTTTCTTTTATTTTCTTTCTGAAAATTTTCAATTAGAGACGTGTGTGTGTGTGTGTGTGTGTGTGTGTGTGTGTGTGTGTGTGTATTTGGATGTATATGTTTGGAGCCCAAATATATTCCTCCATTGCTACTCACCTTGTTTTGTGAGACAAGGCCACTTGCTTAAACCGGAGCTCGCCAATTTGGCTAGGCTGGCTGGATAGATAGCTCCAGGGATCCTCCTGTCTCTGCCCCTCTCTACACAGTGGTGGAATTAGAAGGGTGTGCCACCACAACCACCTTTAGCATAGATCCTGGGAACTGAAGTGCTATCTTCTTGCTTGTGTGGTAAGCTCTTTGCTGGCTCAGCCATCTTCCTACTCCAGTGATTCCATTTTTGAAGCATTGTCCAAGATCCACATGGAAACCCTTTGACTAAGGTGCACTGGAGGATTTCCTTCCCAGGTGACAGCTGATGACTGTCACAGCAGGCCCATCAGGAGCGTTGCTATTTTCCATAGCTGGCAAACAGGGCACACTCTAAAACCCTCCTGGAAATGAACTGAATTTGTGAAGTTTCTGCCTTGTCAGCACTCTGCCCATAGCAGCACACGCAGTGTGGAGGTCATCTTGCAGAGACACAAACAAGTTAATATGTCAGGTCAGTGACTCACAGAGTGCTCTGTTAAAAGGAAAAATGTCTTCTAAGACATGCCAATAAGAACTATTCTTTGGAACAATGGCATCAAATTATTTGACCTCTGTATGACAGAACAGTGATTGACACTGGATGAACTCATCTATGCTGCAGTATCAGACATTTCCGTTTGAAAAACTTCCCTTAGAAATAGCTTTCCCTTTTCCCTGCGGGCCTTGTGTTTGTTTAATGTCAATCATAAAATTGATCACAAGCCTAAATAACCAGAATACAGCCACACATCACATTCATGGAATCCATTATATGATTTGGTCTTTTCATATGACTTTAATTTAGCAGAGATTTATGAAATTATGTCATATGGGTCACAGGGTAAATTAAAATTAAATGGTCGTTAAGTGACCCAGATGGGTGGCAATTATTTTCATCATGAGTCTTAGAGTTTCATGAATGAAGAAAAAAAAATCTGATTTGCAAAACCAAAAATAAACAGGCAAGGGGATGGGGAGATGACTTAGCAGCTAAGGGCACTTGCCGCTCTTACAGAGTGTTAGACTAGGGGTTTTGACCAGGTTCCTTTTCTCTGCCAGTTAAAGAATGAAAAGATAGGAAAAAGCCTTGAGGGTGAAGGATAGGAGTGGAGAAATTGAACAACAACAAACAGGAATGGGAAGAATCAACAGTTGAAGAAAGGTGTTTATTGGACTGAAAAGACACAGACCTGTAGCAGACACACAGCAAAAAGGCCTGCAGAGCATAGAGGGGATGTGGAAACTAAAAATCAAGGCTTTTCTTGAGGGCTGGGGTTTGTCTTCTCTGAAGGGTCTTCCTCCCCTAATTTAGGGTTGGTCAGTTTGAAGAATGATAGAAGGGCTGATAGGCTCAACTGTTACATAACATGTCCTGACTGGGCCTTGAACTTGGTGACCCTCTCCATTCGGAGGCCTACTGTTGGGAGAAGAAAAGTTATGAGGCCTTTGTTTTAAGCTGCCAGGATCTTGTATCAGGTCAACGGGTTGAGGAAGAAGGCAGTCATTTTGGAAGTTCGCCATCTTTGTCACTGAGCCATGGCCCCTCTCACCGTCTGTCTGTCTTTCATGGAGTCTGTCTGATTGTTAGTCCCTCCAGAGGACCTGGGTTTTGTTCCCAGCACCCACATGGCAGCTCACGATTGTCTATAACTCCAGTTCCAGGGGCTCTGATGCCCTCTTCTGGCCTCTGCAGGCACCAGTCACACATGTGGTGCATGCAAAATACTCATCACATGAAATAAAACTAAATAAATTATTAAAAAATATAAGCATCTAAAATATCATAGATGTGGCCCTTGAGGTTATCTATAAGAATATTGAATAATAGGATGGCATATGCAGCCAGATTAGTGGCTCTGGACTGGGACCCTTGTTTGAGCGTGTTTTTAGAGTCTTTGAAGAGTTCTCAAAGAGAGGAAATAACAGTATGTGTTGTGTCTGCCTGTGTAATTCTCATCATTTAAAACAGCACTATGATTTTTTAAGAGAGCATCTGCACAGGGCTGCGGATGTAGCTCAGTCAGCAGAGTGCTTGCTTAGTGTGCATGAAGCCCTGAGTTTGACTCCTCCTATCATATAAAGTGGGCGTGGTAGTACACGCCTATAGTTCCAGCACTCTGGAAACGGAGGTGGGAGGATCAGTGGTTCAAGGTAATCACTAGCTACAGAGTATGAGGCCAGCTCGGGATACATGAAACTGTGTCAAAAAAAAAAAAGAAGGAAGGAAGGAAGGGAGGGAGGGAAGGAGGGAGGGAAAGGAAGGAAGAAAGGGCGGGTTAAGAAGATACAAAGTATCACATCTCAGGCTGAAGAGCTGCTACCAGTTGCTGGCTGCTGGGGGAGAAGGGAGAGGACTCACGCTCCTTCAGTGGTATAGCCACTGTTAGTTACCCTGGTCCTGGAAAGGACCCACCAACGCTTTTATGAGCAACACTAATCAAATGCAATGGATCATTTTAAAAAGACAAGGAAGTAGGTAGGGGACTTGTTAGCAAGAAAAGGTTCAAGAAACAGGCAGGAAATAAGAGAGGAGAGTGAGGGTGAATATGATCAAAGTAAATCATATACATGTATGAACTTACCTAGGAATAAAAGAAGAAACTCCCAGAAATAAACAAAACATCCTCCATGTATGAGAAACCTCAAGCTTAAGTCCCTTTAACAAGTTCCCTCAGAATTAAATTATGCGCTTCATTCTGTGTTTTGTTTTGTTTTGTTTTAAGGTGGGAACTGCAAGATACATGGCCCCCGAAGTTCTAGAATCCAGGATGAATTTGGAGAACGTGGAGTCCTTCAAGCAGACAGATGTCTACTCCATGGCTCTGGTACTCTGGGAAATGACATCCCGTTGCAATGCGGTGGGAGGTACGTACTTGGTGACAGTGCAGTCAGAGGTGGGTCCCCACTCCAGATGATGTAAAGGTGTCTGTCTCAGGCATGGTTCCAGGGTTCGGCACAGAGCAGTGAACGCCACGCTGGGAGGCAGTTGAGACCGTGTACTGCATAGCTCTTCCAGGATTACTCTGAACAGCCAAGGTTTCTAAGTGAAAACCCACATTGGGAACATAAGGCTTTATATCTCCTTTCATACAGCTATTTAGAATTACTTTTCTCTCCCCAGATATCTTAATATCTTGCAGGAGGTGGTCACTAGCAGCAGGAATAAGAACGATTTCTATTTACCTAAAAGATAATAGTCAGAGGAGCATCTGCCTTTGGTTTCTTCTCATTTGGATTTAAAGGACTGAAAAAATACTTGACTAAACATTTACTCTTGTAGATATGACTTCTTTTCCTCAAAACTAAACAGGATATGTCTATTTGGATTTTAAAACTCTGGGAACATTTATTGAAGATGATGGCTAGCCCCTAAGACTCCTTTCCCTTTCCTCTGGAAACCCCACAGTCAACTATCACCTTTCCTTCTCTTTCTTTGAGCATTCTCCCCAAGTAGAGTACCACAGCTCTCCCAGGTTCCCTAGTTCTCATCTCTGCATGCTGTCCATCAAGTCCTTCCCACTGTGACAGACTGCCTTAGGGTTTCCATCACTATGAGAAGGTACTGACCAGAAGCAAACTGGGGAGGAAAGGCTTTATTTCATCTTACAGGTTCAGTCCATTGTTCAGTGAACAGTCCATTGTCCAGGGAAGTCAGGCAGCTCCTCAAACAGGGCAGGAACCTGAGGTGGGTGCTGATGTGAAGACCGTGGAGCAATGCTGCTTACTGGCTTGCTCTTCATGGCTCACTTAGCCTGCATTCTTAGAGCTCCAAGGACCACCTGCCCAGGAGTGGTACTGCCCCCAGAGATCTGGACCCTCCCAGATGAATCATCAATCAAAAAGATGACTCCACAAATCAGTCTGCTGGGGGAATTTTCTCAAGTGAGGTCCCCTTTTCCAAAAGGACTTCAGCTTGTGTCAAGTCAACATAAAACTAGCCAGCACAGAGGCTGCCATTGTCTTGATTATAGATAACAATGGACATTCTTTGAGTGTTCTACTCATACTTTGTCTTGGGGGTATTGTTCTCAGATGACCAGAAAGAAAGACTGGTGGTTCTCTACATTCTGTCTCCATCACCCATTCTCCACTCAATGGTTTCCATCAGGTCTCACCTGGAGAATGAGTGCATCCAGCCTTGTCCAGATGAAGTCAAGCTTGGCCATCATTCTTGTTGACTTTTTGTTTTATAATAATATTAGACTTACAAAACAGCATCAAGAAGAACACAGAGAGCTAAGGAGGTGGCTCAATCACTAAAGTCTTACCACACAAGCTTGAGGACATGGGTTCAGATCCTTAGCACCCATGTAAAAGGAGGGTTTTGTGGAGGGTACCTGTACTCCTAGTGCTAGAGAGGCAGATTCAGGATGGCTAGGCAATTGACCCAAATCAGTTTGCTTCGGGACGAGTGAGAGAAACCCTGTCTAAAAACATGAAGAACAGTGTCAGCCTCTAGACTACACACACACATCCCCTCACAAACATGTCCACATACATATACTCACAATTAAACAATCAAACAAAAAATTTTAACAGAGATCTAGGTGTGTAATTCCAGCACTCAAGATACTAAGGCAGGAGGATTGAAGCAAGTTGTGGGTCAGCCTAGGCTATATCGTAACTTACAGGCCAGCCTGGACTGCAGAGAAGATCCTGTCCTAAACACACAAACCAATAAACAACTGTAACAACAACAACAATGCAGACACTCCAGCCCACCCACCCACCTTTAGTCCAGTTTAAAACTTAGCCTACATTCAAAAGAGAAGAGACGGTCTAACTGCATTAAAGCCATGACATTAACATTGGTGCAGTGCTCTGTGCTGACCCCTAGACCTCGCTTACACTCCAGAATCACCAGGAATGTGCTTTCCAGGAAGAGGACTCAGGTTAGGATTCGCATGGATCTCACTCAGCTGTTTCTGGAGTCTTCTATGACCTTAATACTTGTGAAATTGGAACCAGCACCTCAGAGCCTGCACCTACTTTGGGTTCTGCTGGTGTTTTCTCATTAGATGGAGATGACATGTCTGGAACAAGTACACCACAGACACTGTGGTGACTTCTCTGCACATGGAACCCAGGCCAGGGCTGCTGGTGTCAGCTAAGAGGTCTGACTGCCACACAAGGGAAGACTCTGGCTTGTCTCTGGCCTCACCTGTAAATTTGGGGGTCTACTGAGAATTCCCACTTTAAAGGATTATCACTGTGGTGTTTCCTCATGAAAATGTTTTTGTTTATTTTTTACCCCTTCTTAATTAGTAGGTGTATTACTCTGAGGGAATCTCTGCTCTTCCTCTCACTATCCCTTGGTACTTATCCATTATTTGTGCAGTTCTGTCATCTGGGAGCAATGGGTATTTCTTTCATTCTATAGATGTCCAATAATGTTATTACTTATTTTCTTGCTTAAATAGTGGTCTCTCTGGTTACTAACCCAAACTTGCCATTCCAACTGGACCCATTACTGGTTCTGAGTCCTCATCCCTTGCAGAATATGTTTGGCTCTCCATAACCCCAAGGAGGATCTAGGTCACCTTTTCCTCATCCCTTATTGAACCACTGTCCTCTATATCTCTGGCTTCTGTGGAGATGGTGATTCCTATCTGGCTGGCACAATTCACAATTCTCTCCTGGTTTCCTTCCTAAGAGGTCTTCTTCTACACTCCTAAAAGTAGCTCTGTGTGTGTGTGTGTGTGTGTGTGTGTGTGTGTGTGTGTGTGTGTTTTCCTCATAGTTAAATTTGTTTAATCAACTACTAGCCATCGTAAATGATTTTCTGCTTGGAAGCTTTGACAGCTCCAAAATGACTCTGTAGACTGATAGGAGTGGAGTCAAAGATAACGCTGTCCCCGACAGAATCAATTTACCTGGCTAGCAGTATCTTCTCCCGTGCTCTGGGAGCCGCCGTGCTTCTGTAAACAGCCCCTGAGATCATGTCTGGTCTCCAGTTCTAACAAGGTAGTCAGCCCAAGGCTCTGGTGCATTCTGCGTTCATTGTTGTCACTGACAAGAGCCCTTTCCTGTTGATATTTGCTGAGTGAGGAAGAAATGAGGCACACATGAGGTAGAGCCAAGCTCGCCAGCTTTGATGGTTTCTAAAAAAAAAGCTATGGGATAAACAAGTTTCCCTGTGGAAGGAACCAGGATCTATTTTCTTTAGTTCATCTCAGAAAAACCCTTTACAACCTTCTGTGGTAAAAAACAGGCAGGAATTGAATGGAAACCCTCCTGGCGTTCCTTTGTTTGTTGGTAACTCCCCACCCCTGATTCTCCAGTCTCCACTCTGACCACATCCACCCTCATGGACATCCCTAGATTGAAGCATGTGACATCATGTGGCACGTCCCTGAGAACACATCAGCCTCTTCTAAAAGTATCAGATTTGTGTGTGTATGTGTGCATGTGTGTGTGCGCACCCGTGGAGGCAGGAAGCCAACCTCTAGTGTCTTCCATGGTACTTCTCCACTTTGTTTTTTGAGAGAGAGTCTCACTGAACTTGGGCCTGTCTGATTTGGCTAGGCTGGGTGGCCAGTGAGCTCCAGGGACCCACCTGGCCCTGCCTTCCCAGGACTGAGATTACAAGTGCATGCCACCACGTCCAGCTTTTTTAACTTTGGTGCTGGGAATCCAAACTCAAGTACTCACGGCAACTGAGGTATCTCCTCAGACCCTTACGTCATTTTTAAAATGTCTTTTAAGACAATTTAAAGACCTTAAAGATAACTTGGTTAACCCAGAATTTATGTCAGAAACATTTATTTTCATGTGATTTTTATACATGGAAAGCACATGAAACATGAAATGTGTCCCCTACAGGCACAGGCTTCTGCATCCTTGTCTCTCCAGAATCACAAGTGGACAGGCAAGTCCAATTGTCACCCCAGAAGCTTGGAGTCTGCTAGAAAGACTTGCACTTTAAAAAAAAAAAAAGCACATGCTTTTTAAACATGTACACATATATGTTATATTTATCACCTTTCTAATACAATAGATAACAAGTTACTCTATTTGCTAGGGGACTTTGATGTGTAAGTGTAAGAGGGGAACTGTAGCTGATCCTTCTAAAGTGTGACCTTTACTGACATGATGATGTATGATTATTCTTTTCATCAGCTGTTGAATTCCAAAGAGAAAGGGTAATAATAATAATAATAATAATAATAATAATAATAATATAATTACAATAATAGTAAGCAGTAGTAGCAGTAGTAAATGCAGGCCCTTTGAGATGGCTCAGGGCAGAGGTGCTTACTGATGATCTGAGTTCAATCCTTGGAGCCTATGTAAAGGTGGGAGGAGGGAACTGACATTACAGAGTTCTGACCTCTACATACAAGCCGTGGCTCATGCACCCACACCCTCCCACAATAATAATTAATTAATTAATTAAAATAACAATGCAGAATATATTTCCTTAGTATGGCAATCAAAGATTTCTATTTTACCCCACAATTGGGTCAGCTAATATCCCATCTACATGAAGCAGGACATTTGGCATTATGTGACAGATGTCTCAGGACAATTAAGTCCTTCCTGCCTTACTTTAGGATTCTGTGGTGATGGTGAGTGTGACTTTCCTGTGAATGCCAAGCCCAGCCCCTTCATCACCTTAGGCTCCTCCTCCCTTCTCTGGCCCCTGCCCCATGCTTCCTCCTCACTGAGGATCTTACCATCAACTCCTTTCAGGACCTGTCTCTTGACTCTGTTTCAAGCAGTTTCCTGGGACTAACACTGTGGCATGAACTTCCCTGCAGTTAGGGGCTGTCAGTTATACAACAGCTGTTAAAGGTACAGCAGAAGGAGACAGGGAGCTAGCGTCCAGGCCAGCCTAAATCAGTGGATGCCCAGGTAGGAAGGCCTGCGAGGAGCAGTGTGGCTCAGGTGTCAGCCTGGACTCCGTGCAGAGCAGCCCAAGGGAGGGAGAAGTGCACAGCACAGCCCTGGGGGTGTTCCCCTCAGCATTACCAGGAAGACAGTGTAAACAGATGATAAAGAGTTAAGTCTGAAGCCGAATCTAAGCTTCCTTTTGCGTGCAGTTCACCACAAAGCTGCACAGACGATCACAGTAAGGGGAGAGTGGTGTGAAGAGGAGGAAGGTTTGGTCCAGGTTAAGAAAGCCCCCGGGGAATCACAGACACCATCGCCAAGGCAATCACTTCATCAGTGAACTGAATCCGCCAGAACCGCACTTGGGGCATGCGCAGTCAGCCTCCTGACGCAGATGAGAAAACCAGTGTCCAGGGGTGGGACAACCACGGAGCCAGGAGCCCTGTAGCCACAGGCCTTCCCTTCCTGGGACAGAGTCAGCCTGATTGGTGGAGAACAGGGAGAATGAATACCCAGAGTGGTGTGTGGGGGTCAGAGCCCCTCTGTGCATCCTGCACTGGAGACATAGCTCTTGAGAAGTACTGGATGAGGCGGTACTCCTTAGGGACCCCATTTCTGAAACTCTGCATCCCTGAATTTTCCTGTCTCCCTTGATGAATTCATGTCTGGGTCTCTCTGTGTGTGAGAGATCTTGTATGCATGTGTGTCTGTGTACGTGTGTGTGCATGCGCGTCTATGTCTGTGTGTGTGAGCTTGTGTGCATTCGTATCTGTGTATGCATACGTGTGTGTGTGTGTGTGTGAGAGTGTGTTTGTGTGTGTGTGTGTATGTGTGTGTGTGTGTGTGTGTGTGTGTGTGAGAGAGAGAGAGAGAGAGAGAGAGAGAGAGAGAGAGAGAGAGAGGGAGGGAGAGAGAGAGAGAGAGAGAGAGAGAGAGAGAGAGAGAGAGAGAGGGAAGACCAGAGGTCAACCTCTGGTATTGTTCTCAGGCAATGCCCACTTTTTTTTTTTTTTTTTTTTTTTTGAGACAGAATGTCTCATTTCCTTAGAACTTGCCAAGTAGGCCAGACTGACTGGTCAGCCAGCCCCAGGTATGCACCTGCCTCTACCTCCTCTGGAATGATAGGCATGTGCTGCCACACCTGGGATTTTTAATTTTGGTTTCTTCTGATGAAATCCAGGCCCCGGTATTTGCTAGGCAAGCATTTTAACGACAGTCCTCTTCCCAGCCCCCAGATCCCAGTTACCAGAGCCAAGACTCTTAGCCTCTGTGCATGGATGCCTTAAAATCTGACTGTTTTCTCCTGCTTTCTCCAAGGATGTAGTCCTTCATACATTCCTCCACTCATCCATTCGTTCACTCACTCAGGTGACATCTAATGAATGACTCTGTGTCCAGGCACTCTGCTCCCTGCTGAGGAACAGGAGTCCGTTTTTGTTTTTGAGGCATGGTCTTTCTAGGAAGCTCACAGAGGCGTCACCCTCACAACTGCCTCAGCTCAGCCTCCTGGTACTGGAATGTGGGGAAGAGCACTACACCTGGCAAGAGCAGAGGTCCAAAGGCTCCCTCTCCCCAGGCGAGCAGGTCTAGTGAGGAGTGAAGCTGGGATAGGTCAGCAGCAGATCTGGTGTCCAGCAAGGGATGGGTGGATGTGATCATTTTAGGAAGGAAATTACAGCAGACTTCAGACACTTTGAGCATCTCAAAAGATGCATAAGAGAGCAAACTGAGTTGTTCAAGGAGAACAAGATGGAAGGGTGGTTGGTGTGCCTCTGCTTTCTAATGGAGAGAAGACAGGAGATCTCAACTGGGCAAGGGGAGAACTGAGACTGGCTTTCTTCTACAAAGAACCTCTGTCCCAGGCCAGGCGGTTGGCCTGGGGTCTGGGCAAGCGTTTGCACAGTAGTGTGTGGGAGGCGGATGAGGGAGGTGTCTAAGGCCCCCTCTGGGGAATACAGCAGGCACCGCGTGTATTCATCCCCAGCCAGCACTGGCCCACATGCAGACCGACCCAAACCCTGGCCACCTGGACCTCAGCACAGAAGCTGACACACAGTGGTCAGTGAGCAAGGGTTTGACACAGACAGCTCCTTCTTGAAGAAGTATCGAAAGAACAATGGGCCAAGCTGAAAGGAAAAGGGAAGGAGGCTTGGAGAAGCTTCAGGAAGACCGGGATGGAAACCATTTGCTTTGACTGGACTCCAAGGCAGCACCATTTGGAAAGAAAATATAAAATCAGAGGAGCGCTGCCTTAGGGGACACTGTCCAAGTACAGCCACAACAGCTGTGGGACAGATGCTGATGGCCAAAGCCGTACCAGTGCTGTCTCGGGGGACAGGTCTGTGGTGATGCAGAGAAGGGCAGGCTGTTTCCTTTCAGAGGAGCTGGGGGACTTCCTGAGAGCAAGGAAGAGCAGCAGCGGCAGGTCCTCAGCCTCGGCAGTGGGGGAAGGGGAGGAAGAGAAAGTTCCAGGCAGCAGTAAAACAAAGGTCTGTTAGAGAAGGTGTGTTTTGAACAGTGTGGGGACACGGGGCATTCAGTCCGAGAACTCTCGGGATGGGCTGGTTTAGCTGTGGTGGAGACATCTGCTGTAGTCTGAGCACCCTGGATCCCGCAAAGAGGAACCTGAGTAAACACTGCACTGGTGCCATGCCAACCCCATCCTCCCCTGCTGTCTGTGGTTAAAGAATGGGACTGTCTTGTTCTTTCTCCACCCCCAGCCCTACCACTGCCCCACCTTCCCCAAAGCCAGAACACACAAGTGTTTGGGTGCACTGCAGGGAAGTCATACCAGGTAAGGGGATTTCGTTTTAATTAGTAGTTTTTACATAGCTTGTTTAGAAATTACCAACTGTCTCCATCTCGCAGACCCTAAAGAGCCCTTCCTGAGGGCCTATGCCAGAGAGGACCTCACCAAGGTTGGCAGGGAGGGAGACATTTGTCAGGTTCTCAGTGGGTGGGGTATTCCCTGGTGCTTGCTCTGGGCAGGATTGGAGGAGCACTTTCTGAAATGCTAGGAGGAGAGAAGAAAGTATAACAACTTCTTAGCAAGACAAAGCCAGTCTGCAGGGTCCCTGAGACTCCAGGAGCAGCTTGGAATCTTTTGTTTTCCAGCCTCACTTTTCTTTTCTTCTCTGTCTCTCTCTGTCTCTGTCTCTCTCTCTCTGTCTCTCTCTCTCTCTCTGTTTCTCTCTCTGTCTTTCTCTGTCACTTTCTTTGTCTCTGTCTCTGTCTCTCTCTCTTTCTGTCTCTCTCTGTCTTTCTCTGTCTCTGTCTCTCTCTCTCTCTCTGTCTCTCTCTCTCTTTCTGTTTCTCTCTCTGTCTTTCTCTGTCACTTTCTTTGTCTCTGCCTCTGTCTCTCTCTCTCTTTCTGTCTCTCTCTGTCTTTCTCTGTCACTTTCTCTGTCTCTGTCTCTCTCTCTCTCTGTGTTTTGTTTTCAAGACAGGGTTTCTCTGTGTAGCCCTGGTACTAGATCTGTAGACCAGGCTGGCCTCGAACTTACAGAGTACTGCCCCTGTCCCTGCCTCCCCACCCCCCCCAGGAGTGCTAGGACTAAAGGCCTGCCCCACCGCAGCCCAGCTGAGCCTCCCTTTTCTTAACAGTGAAGTGCAGGTGTGGGGTCACATCTCTCCAGACTGCTCCTCAGCATCCTCCGCCTGGCTCTTTGACACTCTTAAAACATGCTCAGTCACCTCCATTCATTTTCCTTTACCATGACCCAGCTCCCACTCCCCTGGCACATTTAAAGCCAATGTGCCAAAAGTGCTTGTTTCAGACCTGCTATAGGATAAGGAAGGAACTCAGAATGGGTCTAAGTGACTTTACATTTTTATGAAATTATTTATCGAGGAGGCACACGTGTGCCATGGGGTGCTTGTACAGATCAGAGGACAGGTTGTAGGAGTTGGCTCTCGCCTTCCACCATGCGGCTCTCGGGATGAATCTCGGGTCTTCAGGCTTGGCAGCAGAGGCCCTTACACACCGAGCCATCTCACGGCTGGACCAGGCGACCTCAATAGCAACGCGGTATAGCTAGAGATGTCCAGCTGGCCTCATTTGTCCTACAATTCATTTCTGCTGCGCTTTGCTGAAGCCTCTCTCCATTGAACTGAGGGTAACTCACCTGATCTTTTATGAAAAGTAAATTGAGAAGTGCTCACTTATAACCAATGAGCAATGGTTTAAACACCCTCTAATCTCACCAAAGCCACCCTTGTGAAAGTGATGAGAGGAGATTGGGTTTTTCTAGAAACTTTCATTTAGTGATTTTATGGGTTTAAACAAGTGCTTTTTCTAAAATATTTTAAGCACCGATATGAAAGATAAGTAGATGGGCAGAGTCCATGTGGGTTTAGCTTTCACTGAACGGGTGGACTGCAGTCTTCCAGGCTGGAGATACCAGGAGCTAAAGCAGTTCAGGCCACCAGTATGCTGTCAGTCCTCCATGCTGCTCCGTTCCTAGGACTATTTCATGTATGGTACAGAGTATGAGAGTCCGCCGATGACGTCAGTGCCCACGCACCAAGCACAGGATCCCTGCCTGAAAAACTTCTCCCTCAGAGGTCTGACCTCTGACCTTGTTTCTCAGAGTTCAGATTTTAACTCAGGGATCTGCTTCCTTGTTCAGAGCCAAGGGTGGACCTCTGACAAAACTTGAAGCAAATTTAGAACCAAGGAGCATTTAGAAAATCTCCCCAGGAGGGAATGGCCTTCCATGCACCATTCATGTCCCCAGGTTCAGAGAACAGCAGACGGGATTGCCTGAATAGCCACAAAAGTAGTAAGCAGAACCTCTGCTTTGGTGCCCAGAGCCGATGCTAGAGACATCGGCTGGTGGCAGGTATCCACACAGCCAGATTCGAGTCATCTCGGCACACTTGTGGGACACGAGAGAAGAAAGCAAGATCAGCACTAGGGTGTTCAAAATGAGGGGAAAGACCCCAGAAAGAAGAATCAACAAAACCCATGATAAGAAAAAAAAGTCTAGCATGTGTTGTTATCTGCCAGGGAAGCATACAGTGTGCAAAGTTGGCATTTCAGGGGTTAAAAAAAAGGTCAGTTTGAAATGTGTGCACAACGATACAACATGGCTCCAACAGTGGAGGCACCAGCCGCCACGCCTGAGCTCTTGAGTTCAAGTCCCAGGACTCATGTGGTGGAAGGAGAGAACGAACAACTCCCACAAGTTGTCCTCTGACCTCTGACCTCAAGAAGTGCACCAGAGCTTGTGCGCAGATGAATAAATAAACAAATGTGATGTGCTCACTTCAAATCCTGCCCCCACTCCTAACCTGAGCCATTACTGCGTGATGATTGATTGACTAATTTTTGAAAGGGTCTCACTTGTAGCCCAGACTGTTTGCCTAGAGGTCACTGTGTAGCCCTAGCTGGCTTCAGATTTACAATATCCCTCTGCCTCAGCCTCCCCAGTGCTGAGATGACAGGCGTGCACCACTGTAGCCTCTGAAAGGTCGCTTTCAAAGGACAGGCACCCACCAGTTTGGGGCATATGATCTTCTTTGACACACACACACACACACACACACACACACACACACACACTAACCCCGCTCCATTTTTCCATTTTAAACTTAGAAGGCAGCATCACCTTCAGATCCTCCCAGTGTGGCACAGACAGTTGTCTCTGCCAGCGCCTTGCAGATGAATGACCCCTGACCTCCCTTCCCCATTTTAGCCGAAGAGAGGAAGTAGGACTTTAGAGCACAGGAAGTCTCACAGTTCCCCAGATCTCAGGAAAAATAGGGGAAACTCGGTTAAGCTTCCCCTTGCTTTGGGAAAAAAATGTATGCCTTATCTCTGTTTCTGCCTGAGCATCTATTACATCATCTCTGCAGCCACCTTCTCCCACGCTCCACAGAAGCCTCCTTTGGCCCACACTGAACTTAAACATTAAAATAAGTGCTGTGATTGACAGCTGTGGCCAAAGCAACTTAAGAAGCGAAAGGTTTATGTAGACTCATAGCTTGAGGGGCCAGTCCATCATGGACACAGGAACATGAGGTGACTGGTGGTTGCGTTGTGTGTCCATCGTCATGAAGCAGGGAGGGAATGTATGGATTCAACTGGATTTCTCCTTTGTGCCTTTTGATTTAGTTTAGGAATGGAGCCCATTGGATGGTGTTGCACACATAAGAGCAGGGTCCTCTCTCCTCCCTGAACCTCAGGGACACACCCAGAGGTGATTCTCCAAGATGATTCCAAGTCAGTCAAGGTGACAATGAAGAGGAGCTATCGCGAATGACTTTGAGGGTTAGAACTTGGAGTGGAATAAGCCAGCCCGAGTCAATGATTCAATCATGGAAGTGTTTGCTTTGCTCTTTGGGCCTGTCGGCCATGAGGTGGACAGCGGGCCAGAGTGTCATCCTGATACTTTCCTCTCGTTTGTTGCAATGGCCTGCCTGTCATTTCTGAGCATGGGCATGAGACTGTGGCTTCTGGAACACTCTCTAAAGTGTTCCCTGGGAAGAAGAAAGCAAGGAAGCCTTCTGGACAGGCAAAGGCACCTCATCAGACCCCCATAATGCTGTGTGGTTCTGAGCATCCTTTCTACTACTCAAGGAAGGGCTTTGCAAGCTCCCTCATGGTGGAGTGGCAGAGTTATCTTCATATAGGAAGCTAAGCAGACAGAAACCAAAAAAGAAACAAGGAAGCTCTTCATGGACCAGCATTGCCAGAAGTAGGACCCAAGTGAAGATTGCGGGCCATTGTTTATTGAGGAGCAGGTCTCATGGGAAGCAGGGACAGTCAGGGAGAAGGAGCTGAGCTGTGATTTCTACACCATTCAGAGAGCCTGGCCTCAGCCTTGTCTCACAGAAGCTCTTAGAATGGCTTGCAGAGGCAAGAAGAAGATTGGCCTAGTCAACACACATGTCACCTTGAGATATGGCTGCCGATGGCGGGTGGGTGTCATGTCCAGGCATCCCCAGGCTGGGGTATTTCCATCAGCCCAGTGCAATTCTGCAGAGAAGGGAAGGCTTGAGGCCCGTGGCAAACACCTGCTCTGCTCTAGAGGACTTGGCTTGGTAAAGGGTGTCTAGTCAGGCAAGAAACACAGCCGCAACAGCAGCGAGAGAGTTAGAAACGGAGGGTCTGTGGCCCAATGCAGCATAGAACGAGCAATTTTTATGTCACACAAACCCCATGCCATCTTGACTTTTCTGTCCAGGTATAGTGCAACAAGAAAACGTGCTGTTGGGTTGGATTGGACCACGAGATGATCTGGAAGGGACGATGGTGGTCCCTTGGGTCACTCCATTCACTCCAGAGGAAGAAGAAGGTGATGAGCATGGTGTCTCCTCTGGAGCCGGCTCTGACCCCCCTAGCTTGCCCTCTTGCTTGAAATCATCCCAGTTTGTATTTACTGGGTGCTGTCTGTGTATAAAGCAAAGTTGAAAGGACCAAGCAGAGAAAGACACAAAATCCCACCTCAGTCTTCAGCCTCAGGATCAACAGTCTGATGGCGGATAGGGAATGGGAGAAGAAGTGGTATTTACGTACCCCACAAGTCAGATTTCAGAATTTACCCTAAGACCAGTGTAGATGAATTTCTTGGGAAGTTTGAAATCAAAAGGGGACAAAGAGGGTTTGTGTTCATCTCAATGTCATAAATGCAATTGCATTCTAAAGTATAATAAGAGAAAATTAAAAATCTATGAAAAATAAGCTACTAAAAATACCCTGTGGGTATTGATAACAAAGAAGGAGAACATAAAGTTAGGAACAGGGGAGGGGTCACTGGGGAGAGTTAGAGAGGTGGTGGTGGATGGATATAATCAAAATATAATGCATAAATCTATGAAAACCTCAAAGAATAAATAAGAATACTATTTTTAAAAATCAGCCAGCAAATAGAATGATAAAATAAGATCCTGACAGCTTTTCTACCGGGGTGAGGCTGAAAAAGGCAGACACAACTCCTGGGAAAAAGAAGGAGAAAAATAAAACAGGCTAGTGCTCTTTCAATTCCATTTGATCGTGGAAGCATCTTCCATTCTTAGCACAGAAGGCAAAGTACTGACATTTTTACTCATTAAGGAAAATTATCTTGAAGTTAAAGGCCAAAGATCCTGCATACTTTTGGGGAAAATGTGGAATGTAGCCCAGCCTTGCCCTTCAGTACTCTTCATTCCTTCATTCTCTCTCTCTCTCTCTCTCTCTCTCTCTCTCTCTCTCTCTCTCTCTCTCACACACACACACACACACACACACACACACACTTTCCTTCAATGGTATTGGTGATTGAACTTGAACCCAGGACCTTGTGCATGCTAGGCAAGTACTCTACCACTGAGCTACATCCCAGCCCCAGAACTTTCTCATCTTCCCCCTCTGAAGTTGTATACTGACTATAAGGACTAACCCCACATTTCTATCCCCTCTCCCTGATGTTCATCTCCTAACCCCTAGATAGACACAAATTCATCTCTGTGAATTTGTCTCTAAGGAGATTTAGCCCCTTCTTACTGCCATAATGCGATACTTGCCGCTGAGTCAGTATTGATAAAGGAAAAAGCTTTCTTTCGACTCAGGATTCTGGAGACAAGGAAATCCAGCAATGTAGCCTGGTGCCGCTCTGCTCCCCACCACAGGGTGAGGCGACTGGCTGGTTTCGTCTAGATGGGTTCTCCCTATGTATCCCAGGCTAGCCCTGAACTCATGACCCTCATGCCTCAGCATCCCAAGTGCTGGATGAGACCTTGTACTGCCACAGCAGCTTTAAACTGGCTATAATAAAAGATGCACTCTCCAAATAACCCGTGGAGGCATCAGCCTGTTAAAATCCATGAGGAGATTTATTAGGGAAGAACTTCCCTCAGCCAACTAGGAAGGTCCCACCTGGCCCTCCCTATTAGTACCTCATGATGGTGCTGAATCTCCAGTGAGTTCTGGGGAGACATTATGTGGAACCACATAATATTTGCCCTTTAGTATCTGACTTACTTCCTTTAGCAATGTCTTCAGGAACCATACAGGTTGTAGCTTCTTTCAGAATTTTGACTCTGTAGGGCTGATGTTCCCATGAAATTGAACACATTTTGTTGAATCTGTTTGTATACCATGGGCCTATGGAGGACCAGAAGATTTGTAATACATGTGGCTTTTAAAAAAGATTTTATTTTTTATTTTTTAATTATGTATAACTGTATATGAATGTGTGCCTATAAAGGTATGCACATGAATGCAGTGCCTATAAAGGCCAGAAGAGGGCATCAGATCCCCTGGAGCTGAAGTAAGTGAGACCCCCCCCCAACTTGGGTGCTGGGAGCCAAACTCTGGTCTCCTAGAGGTGCACATGCTTACTGCTGAGCTCTCTTTCCATCCCACAATATGTAAGGTTTTCCCACCACCAAAGAACCTGTTTCCTTCCTTAGAAATAGTATCCCCTCATTGAGCATGCCTGCATTGATGGGAAAGCTGGGTCCCTGTCTGCCTTATTCCCTAGGTATCAGCTATTAGCATGATGCCTAGAAGGACTGAACCATCACCAGTGGAATATTTCCCAGCATTCTTCCACCACCACCCCTTCCTTCTCATTTTATCCACTATTGTTAAAAGTATTTTAGCAATGACAGATTCATCCTGCCATTATTTCCTCACATTATCCAGCCAGGCACTCACCAAGCACATGTCTCTCAGCTGTGTGCTGCCCTATGCTCAACTGGCCTGTGTCTTCCTGTTTTCTTCACAGAAGTGAAAGATTATGAACCCCCGTTTGGTTCCAAGGTGAGGGAGCACCCCTGTGTGGAGAGCATGAAGGACAATGTCCTGAGAGACCGAGGGCGGCCTGAAATCCCCAGCTTCTGGCTCAACCACCAGGTAAGGAGTGCTGGCTGTGAAAGGTCAGAAGGCACATGCAGAGAAGTCTGCTTGTGGGCCATAGAGATTCTGGGAGATGGAGCTTAACTCTGAGTACAGGGTACCTGGTTCTCCGTAACCCTGTCAGGTTTGTGTCCCTAAGGAAAATTTCAATATAAGTGGATGACCCTGTTCTCGTAAGTTGCCCTCACCAGGCTTATACAGCATACACAGAGAGCTTTCAGATGACTACTGTAAGACACTGGCCACTGTTCCCAAGCCCTCTTGTTTCAGTGTTAAGATACTTTGCTAGCTTGTCTGCTGTGGACTCCTGTGCCTTCACATCAGGAGCCTATATCTCATTCCCTCTGGGCTCTGACTTTATTCTGCTGGGGTTCTTCAACTTCACAAAGAAATGCTTTGCAGTTGGAAACAAGCATGGTTGTCGGGTATCTGATGTGCTTGTATCTTCTGGCTGTGCACGGAGATGAGAGGGAAGCCCGTATGAGCATGCGTGGGAGGCCAGAAAATCAATGAAGAAGAGCTTGCTGGTGAAGGAGGAGGAGGCCAGCCTGTTGAGAGACATCCACACCACTCTCTGACATTCCTTCCAAACAATTGGAAGTTAAGGCTGCTCATAACAGAGGTTGGAAGAGAGGCGAAATAAAAATAGGTTGTGAATGAGAGACAGTTGACCACATGTGTGATATACTCAAGGAAGAGCCTCAGTGAAGAAAGAGCGTTTTTCTGTCTCTCTGGAAGAATGATTCTTTTCCACCCAGCAAAGCCATTTACCGCTCTCTTGGATGAAGTCCTTCATCCTTGCTGGCCATGGGTGCACAGGTTTGCCTAAAGGCACAGGGAATTCAAGTGAGAACCAGAAACAGCAAGCCAGGCTCAATCAGGAAGACAAATAGGGCAGGAAGCCTGCTCGGAAACCAGTCCTGGCCCAGAGCCAGCTCTGTGATCAAGGAGTAGGTGAGCCAGGCTTCCCAGGGTCAAGGTCTTCACCAGACTCTCAGACAAATTGTCTTTGGTTCTAAAAATGCAAGGCTGTTTGAAAAAACTCAGGAATTAGAAGGTGCAGGAATGGTGTGTTCTGCTGAAACTCAGTCACCATCTCTTGAGGTCTCTCCTGTGAAGTTCTTATAATGAAGCCGTTATTCATTATGATAAAATTCTGAAAAGAATTTGCATAATACATTTTTTTTCCTCTTAATGAGATTTGTTGCCCTATTGATTTCAAGGTAATGCTTAATATTTAATTTAATTTACTGCCTGTAATTACTGTGTCAAAACAAAATAAATGTTTCTGGTATAGCAACAATAACACTCTACTCTTAACAGGGCCATCAATCAATACCATCAGTTAGGTGAATTATGCAATTAATTCCACATCAAGAACTGGGGGTGGGGGAACTCCCCAGATGTTGTAAAAGTTGCTGGTATTGGCAGGCAAGTGCCAACTCTCCACAAGAGTGTTAGATGTATCTGTCCTGCATGTATGGAGGTCACCAGGGGCAATGCTGGCCTCTACATGGAAGGAGCTGATCTTATTTCCACCTCTCAGACTATTTACTTACCTTCTGATTTTCTGAAAGCACTTAAAATAGTAAGAGAAATTTTGATGCAAAATGAAATCCAGCCTGTGGAAGAGCACTTTGCTATCTGGACAACCTTTCCTACGTGGGAGTGACGCTAAGTGGATGGAGCTGTCTGGGGGAGGACAGGCTATAAAATATCTTACAGTCAGGTATATTTGGCATACAAAGACATCCATGTCAAAGGGCCTAGCTTAATGTCACTGGAGATGACTGGGGCATCTTGGGGTCACCCTTGGCAGTCCTGGGAGCAACTTCTGAGTCATTCTATGAGCTATGGACTTTACAAAGTGAACCCAGGCTAATGCCTGTCCCACTCTGGGCTTCGGTGTTCAACCCTGCTCAAACAGAAGAGTACCTATGATCTAGCCATGTTACATTCTGAAAGAATAAAACTCCAAAGGCCAAGAAAGGCAAGGGAAAGAGAGAATCCAGCCTAAGGTGGGAAACAAGGGTCTTTTAGAGCCTATAATAGATATATTTCTTACAATCTATACAATATGTGCCGCCAAGGGTGGATCCTAGGTACTGGAGAGATGGCACAGTTAGTAAAGGGTTTGCAAATGAGCATGCAAACCTGAGTTTGGATCCCTGGTACCCATGTAAAGAGCTGGGTGCCATGGTGTGCACCTATAAGACAAGTGTGGAGGAAGACATAACAGAAGGATCCCAAGTCAGTGGGCTCTGGATTCAGTGAGAAACCCTGTGATTAGTGAGCTCTGGGTTCAGAGATCAGCTAGCTCTAGGTTCACTGAGAAACCCTGCCTCAAAAACTAAGGTGGAGAGTGATATTACCCTTGGACACACATCTGCAAACGCATGACCACTTAGACTGAGTCCTACTCTGATAGGACATCATTTGATAATGATGTATTGATGCTAATTCCATGGAGACCACTCACTGATGACGCCCTTGGGACCCCTCCCTTCCTCTGCAGGGCATCCAGATCGTGTGTGAGACACTGACAGAGTGCTGGGACCACGATCCTGAGGCTCGCCTCACAGCCCAGTGTGTGGCAGAGCGCTTTAGTGAGCTGGAGCATCCGGATAGACTCTCTGGGAGGAGCTGCTCCCAGGAGAAGATTCCAGAAGATGGCTCGCTGAACACTACCAAATAGCTTTTTCTGGGCAGGCTGGTCCAACCCTCCAGAAGCTGCCCTCTCACCAAAGACCAGAGGCAGTGGGATGCTGTCCTGACTGATGCTTCTGGGAAACCAAGGACTTGCTCCCTTCTTCCCTGATAGCTGCTCCATGTTCAGAAACAACCGCAGCAACAGCAGCAGCAGCAGCAGCAGCAGCAGCAGCAGCAGGGGCTAAGTGACAGAGAGCATTCTATGCCTTGGACTTTGTCATGGCATAAGCTGTATTAGCACCTCCTCAGGAAATGAGATTGATTTTTACAACAGCCAATAACATTTGCACTTTATTAATGCCTGTATGTAAATATGAATAGCTATGTTTTATATCTATATATCTATATATGTCTATATCTTTCTATCTATAGCCATACTCTGCATGGAGACAAAGAAAAAGATCAAATGTTCCCGGGAAATTAGTTTTTTTTTTTTTTTTTTTTTTTTTTTTTTTTTTTTTTGGTTTTTTCGAGACAGGGTTTCTCTTATGTAGCTTTGCGCCTTTCCTGGAACTCGCTTTGGAGACCAGGCTGGCCTCGAACTCACAGAGATCTGCCTGGCTCTGCCTCCCGAGTGCTGGGATTAAAGGCGTGCGCCACCACCGCCCGGCGGGAAATTAGTTTTTATTGGAGAGCTCCAGAATGGAGCAGAAGGGACTCGGGACAGCATTAGCACTTGACAATCATACACGCAATGGTCCCCTGAATGTGGGGTTGGGGGGACAGTTGCATGAGAAGGATCCATGCCTCACAGACTGCTTTGGCCACAAAACATTTTGTTTTGCAATAATTACCCTCTACATAAGGGTGCTTTCCTAGCCAGGGAGCTAAGTTCCAGTCCACCACTATGTCCCAGGGTCTCCCATGTGCCTTGCTTTTCATTTTATCATGGACATTCAAGCCTAATATCTGACTTGTGAATCTTCAGGCTTAGCCTAGAAACTTGGCCCCATCTTTCCACTTTCATAAACTACCAGAATCAAAGAAGACAGTTTCCTCACCCATAAAATTGTCCCACCATCTACTAATAGATTGTGTCCTTTGATTTTCTTCTGTGCCTGAGCTACTATTATTCATTCCCAGCTGTTATCATTTGTTTATTGTGTCATATCCTACATCCAGCACCGCTGGCTCATTGTGTTTAGTTTTTGTCACTCTCCTGTTGGCGTTTCTAGCTTGCCATGGTAGCACCAATGGGTTCTATCTTCCCAGGTTCCCAAATCCCATGGCGGACAGGATTTGAATGACAAACACTGCCCATACTGTACAACTGTGTCCAGGGACACTTTGAGACCAGATTTTGCTTGGTCAGCACAATGTCTGAAAAAGTTGAGCTTCATTTTAAGTATTTGAGATGTGACAGAAAAAATCTTAATTCTAGATAAGGAGGGAAGGGATTCCTGGGTCCCTCTCAGAGGGCATCATTTACAGCAAGAAGGTATGACTCTGTGACACACAGCTGCTTCGTTTCTCACTGGTAAGCAGTCAGTCTTCACATTACCCACACCCACCTCAGTGTGGAAATGAAAGCTGCTCCCAGTCAAGAGCCATTAAGAAACGAGCATTCGGGAGCTGGAGAGATAGGTCAGCAAATAAAAATGAGTGCTTCACAAGCAAGAGAACATGAGTTCAATCCCCCAGAACCCATGAAAACAGCCATGTTCATTGGAACACACTTGTAATCTCAGCACTGGGGAGGTGAACATCTCTGGGAGCTTATTGGTCAGCTAAGAAGATTGTGTCTCCAAAGCAAGGTGAACAAATAACATCTATCCTGACAAATCACATCTATCTTTGACCTCTGACCTCCAGACATACATATACCACATGTGCATCCTCACATGCATACACATACTAGAAATGTGCATTCATGCCACCTCACTTTGGTAACATGTTAAACTGCACATACCTTGTCTGATGTTATGATTTGAAGCTGACCATGAATTGGACCTCAGAGGACCTCCTGTGCATCATTCCCATTAGGTCAAAGTCTCTTTTGTATGCATACTAAGTTCCATTTGTCTCTGCAAGAAAAGCTCTCTGCTCTATGAATCTTTCTTTATGGTTCTTGGTCTCTGCATGGTCCTAACCTTTGCAGAAACTATGAGGATTTGAATAGGGGACGTACAAGAGTCCCATGAAAAGTCTGGGAATATGTGTCCACTTGGATGAGAGCAAAGAATGTGCTGTAATAGGAAGCCTGATAATCCACCAACAAATGTGGATGTTGCAAGCAACAGCTTCTTTTTAAAAGTGTGTTTTTGAAGCTACTTATTTTCAACCAAATAGGAACATGATTGAAGGACCATCAAGGAGCCTTTTGTTCTGTCTGGACCATGGGAAGCCTCAGATCACAGGGGTTTTAGGATACATGGTCAAGTTGTGGGTGGGACAAAAATCTATGTACTCTGCCCCATGGATGTGTGCTGTGCAACACCTTGGAAATCCCCCAAACCCACTTGCACCTTAGGGCTTGCTGATGCCCTCCCAATAGCTGTTGTTCACCGCCCTCTAGCGGTGAATTTGTAGAATACTGGTCCACTAGTGGGATTTCTAGAGTTCAAAAGTGATCTCACTTTCGGGTCATCATCAGAAACTGGAACACAGTATCATGTTACTGTGGCTTGTTTTGTTTATGTCGTTTTTTTAATCTTATTCAAGAAAAAGACCAAGGAATAACATTGTTGTCATTCCTAAAAATGTTGACTTTTGTTCACTACTCTGCATAAAGGGAAGGTTTTATTCTTTTATTGAACACTTCAGCCATACTCATGTATTAAAATAGGAATGTGAATGCACAATATTCTTTTTATATCAAAATCTAAAGCACTTATTTTCATTCTATGCCATTTGTCTTTTATATAAATAAAAATGTCTAGTAGATCAAATAAATCAAAAGTTCATGGACGATCTTGGTTGGCCCTTGTTTTTATTCCCAGTAACTAAACCCACTTCCCACACTGGATTATTCTGTAGCATGGCAGAAAATGTCATTGAGAAATCTTCCCTGACTTTCTCACATAGGTTGTCTTTTCACAGTGTTGCGAGTGCACTTTTCCTGTGCACGGGTACACACCGTGTTCTGTCTGCTCACCTCAGATTATGGTGCCAATGACAAAGTACTGATCTCATCAAAGGCCCACTTGGCGAGCAAGTGAGTTAGCATGCTTACTTATGGAGTGTGGTGCAGGGTGAGTTAGAGGGGTGTAAATGACCCACCAAAGATGGCTTCCCCAAAGCTGCATAGGTTGAGCCCCCCTTCAGTTAACCTTCCTCCATCCATATACTCCAGCACATCCTGAGACCGTGAAATCACTTGGAATTTGACCAAAATTACATACATCTGGGAGGGAGGTAAAGGAAGGAATGGACAGACTCTGAGGAAAGGATTTGATGACCCTCCCCACCCCCACTCTGTGAGGGGATGGCGGCAGGCCCGATCTTGAAGGTCTCTTGAGGGTAGTCACAGCCACTCTGTTGAAGACGGCATTGGCTCTTACATTGGGGGTGGGGGGAGCATTCTACAACAGACTCCTCCAGTCCCTTTAAAAACAATCCAGGAGAGACAGGGAAGTTTTACAAGCATAAGGAAATGAGCTTGGCCCTCGGATCCCAGGCAAAAAAGCTACAGGTGATGTCACATGCTTATAATCCCAGCTGAGGAGGCAGAGACAGGCTCCTTGGGGCTTTCTGGTCAACCAGGCTCGCCTAACTGAGCCCCAGGTCTCAATGAAGAAACTATGTCAAGGTCTAAGGAACAGCACTGGAGGGTTCCCTCTGGCCTCCCCGCCCACATCTGCCTGTGTGCACTTGTGTTACACACACACAAGCACACACACAACTGAAAAACGATCCCTGACAGAAGCTCACTAATAAGAGATGAAGCAGTAGGGGTTGGCACCTTGCTGTCTCTTGTCATCCCTGTGTCCAGGCGTGGTGGCTCTTGGTGTGCCAGCATGGCCTCTCTCCCTATCCCAGGAACTGCTTTGGCCCATATGGCTATTAGTTCCAGGACTGTCACAGAGGGCTGCTCTAGAGAATGTGCATCTGCCCTGTGTGTTCCATCCTCTTACTAGCATGCTGGTGACTGCACGTGGTGGTCCACACAGAGCTTTGCATTTGTATTTTGAACTTGGAGAACCTTGCCTGCACCTTGGCAGATATTAAATTGCTACTTAGCATAAAAACAGGAAAAGTCTAGATACAGCATTAAAAACAGAGGGAAGGAGACATGTGGTACAGGCCAGGGGCTGGAAAGGATCTGCTTATCTGAGTGTTGGCAATATGAACAAAACACTTTCTCAATGATCATTAGCCCTGGTCCCCCATCAGGCCCAGGAGGAGGGAGCATGCCCACCTCCCAGGGGAAGAATTTTATTACCCATGTACAATCAGGGGCAAAGCCCAGTTATCCAGGAACCAGAATTTTGAGTAACTGAAATGCTTGCTTTTCTGTGTTTCATGTTGTCTCCTGATTCAAACTGGCCAGCCCAGTGGAACGGAGGTCACACCGTGGGATATGGTTGTCGTCTACATTTCCGTCTTTGTATCTGCCTCCCCATGTGTCTGTTTGCTCCAGGAGAACCAGAACATTCTCTCCTCTCTTCTTAATCTGCCTAGCATTCTCCTAACAAGGTCTGAGGAAATTCTTGATGAGAGAAGAATGGGGGGGATGAGTGGCTGAGTGCACATTTTTCTTCAGGTGTAAGCTGTGTGCTGGTGCCTGAGATGATTTTACAGTCTGCCAGCCATCAAGAGCATGGTTTGTTTTGTTGTTGTTTGTTTGTTTTAGCAAATATGCCTTTATTTCAGCAGGTATTAGAAAGAGTAGAACATGAAGCCTGGACTTTCACAAATGTTCTTTCTTGGATGATACACGAACAAAGAACTGGCTTTGTTTTTTAAAGTCTTGGGAGATAGCAGTACTTATGTATGGCAACCATAGAGGATGAGTTTAGAGGGCTGTCAATTCTTGTCTAAAAATAGAGACAGCTTATTTAAATCAGGAATGGAAGTGCCCTAGTGGGCTGAGGAAGGAGCCCTCCGAACTCTGACCATCTGCTCTCTGGTCCTTTACAGGACCCTCATGGTCCTTGCCTCTCCTACCTGAGGGGCCCCTCCCCACCCCCACCTTACTCCCTGCACATGCCTGTATGTGCATGCTCTGTTCCTTGGATGAAGCCCAGGTAAGGATGAGCTTCCAGTCTTTCTTTGCAAGCTGGCTTCCTTTGTATGTTCATCTGGATGTTTCCATTCAGTTCCTACTCCAGTTACAGGAGTATTCTAACGACAGCAGCCAGGTTCTAGAATCAAACTGCCCTCCTCAAATGCCAGTGAGGTTAGAGGCAGCAAGACAGAGGCCTGGAGGGCACAATGGCCTGACTCATGAGTTGAATTACTTTTCTGGTTGCTGGGATCAAATACCTGACAAGCAGGGAGGACGGGTCTGGGTTTTCAGTTCAAGGTGACACAGTCCATTATGATTGGCAATGAAAAATATGTGAGAGCCAAAGTTATGTTTTAAGTATTAATTACTATGCCTAAGAGATCCATGGTTTCATGAATGACTCTAACCTGTAAGCCCCTTGCCCAAGGACAGATACTTCCTGAAATGATGGAGGCTGTTATTTATGGAAGATAACAAGCATTTGTTTTTGATCTCCCTAACAAGCAGGGAGATTAACTGCACTGGATGTGTTTGATCACATGGAGACAGGAGGTACATGGGCAGGAAATATGTCAGGATGTATGCTTGCCCCTGATTGGATGTAGGCAAGAGGTACACAGGCAGGAAGTATGTCAGAATATACACATTGAACCTGGTGGGAAATGGGTATGCCTTTTTAAGATTCTGCAAAATGTGACTCGTCACCATTTTCTGGGAACTCAGGAATGGACTTGGCCAGAGGCCATCATCCTTGTCAGTATTTAATTAAAGCTTGCTTCAAATTTGGCTCAAAATTGTTTTGAGATAGTGGTCTTATTCAAGTTCAGTGGGATTAACAGATACAGCAGCAGAAACAGGATCATGTGTCCATGATCATGAAGCAAAACTCAGACGTGGAACCTTGCTACAAAGCTACAAGTGGACCGTCGATGACCCACTTCTCCAGTGAGGCCCCCTCTGCCTGCCCCCCCCCCCCAAAGTTCCAAAACTTTCTGAAATACCACCACCAGTTAGGGCTCAAGGCTAGGCCTCAACTCACACTCAAAGCACAGCACCAGTCAAGCAACAGAGACAGGCGCACAGGAAGAGAAAGTCTTGATTTGTTTGTTTTTTGTTTGTTTTTTTTCCAAATGCACAACATCTCTGGGCTCAGACTCAAGAGCCTCAGCCCAAACAGGAGCCAAGGTCTTTTGACCCTCCTCCAGGCTGTTCACACCAGTCATTTCAGTTCTGGCTACTGGAGGTCAGGAGTATTAGCAGTTGGCAATAGCCCTCCAAACACCCTCTGCAGGGACCCCATCCCTCCTGCCAATCACTGTCTTTTAAATGCAGGGCTTGCTGGCTCCTAGGAGTTCCTGTTTTGTGGTGACCTTTTCCTTTTTTAAAAAAAATCTGTGTGCAAATGACATGCTAATGGCCCCATCTTGAGGGAACTTGCTTCCCCAGGTGACAGGCAGGGAACTTTTCATCTAAGCAAGCTTGTCTATCCTTTTCCACAGAGGCTATCCCAGTTGGCATCTGCTCATCTTGTTCATTTTCCCCCTGAAGTAACTGCCTAATCATTGCTTATCACATTTCTAATTAGTTTCTGCTTGCTTCATTCTTTATGGGTTGGGGGCCATGCCTTTCAGGCCTGCTTTGCAAACACTGCTGATCAAGACAAGATTGTGAACTTCCCACATTGCAGGGCCTGCCAATCAGTCGCACATGGCATAATCTAATTCTAATACCCCTCCTGATATGTGCTGCACTTAAAAATAACTTGTTAATCATCTTCCTATTCTAATGAAGCAGAAATCGCACCTTTATTTTATCATAATTTTTGAAAATTTCATGCATGAGTACTGTTTACATTGTCTCTCCCGACCCTCTTCTTCCAGCCCCCCACTCCTCCTCAACTCCATAATCTCTTCTTTAATCATTACTGCTACATTTTCAAAATAATCATCTCAAAATAGTCCAAATGCTAAAGAGATGTTTGTGGTGTAGCATATTCTGGACTTCCAGAGTCATTTTTCAGGTGACATTCTGGTCACCTACACTATTCAGGCTACATAGTAGGACAGGATGACTTTAGGCTAAGGCTGTTAAACAGAAACCCAGAGAAGTCCTTTGAAATTCCACACTGTGCTTCTGAATGTCCCCGGGCAGTCTATGAGGGGCTCTGGGTCAGTAGACAGGAGGCAATGTCTGTCTTGAACACTAGTGAGCACCCAACTGTACACTATGATAATGTACATTATGATAACTAACAAAGTTCTGTTGTTGATTTTTTTTTTTTTTTAAAGTAGGTGATGGGACTGGAGATGCATGTCAAAAATGAAGAGCACTTGCTACTCTTTCAGAGGACCCAAGTTTGGTTCCCAGCACCCATGTTGGCCTTTAGGAATCATTGTAATGCTAGTGACAGGGGATTGAGGCTCTCTACTGGCCTCTGCAGGTACCTGAACTCCTGTTCACAAAGCTACGACAGACATATGCACATACACATATACACAAAATAAAAATAAAAGCGGGAAACATAGCACGAGCCCCTGAAGGGAAGCTTTTGGTAAAATGGTAGCTAATCATTTTCAAAGTACTGTTTGAGACTGGGGCAGGCTCCCTACCAGGAATGTACGTTAAAGCTTTCCTATACATAACAAACAGATATGTCAAAGTATTTGAAAGTAAATAATGGATCATAATACCTATAATTCATGTTCTGAGGCTCTTCGTGAGAAATGCTTTTTTTTTCCTCTCAAATTCCTGCTCATGAACACTTCAAGTTGATAAACACCTGGAATGCAGAGGTGGTGGTTTCTAGATGAAATCCCCGAGCTTCCCATCCTCCACACTTAAACTTAGTTGGGGCTGAATGAAATCTTTGAATAATGTCTTCTAAAACCAAAGAAGCAATGGCTGTACCCTGGCTCTTCTTGGTTGGGGAACAGACCCTAGCCTGGGGACAGGACTGCATTTATTGGAATGCCTCTTCAAAGCTGTGGACTATGCTGAGTCATGGACACTACCAACATGTGTCTGAGTTTGACACCAACGCCCCAGGGAAACCTGCTGATTTGAGTTCTGCCTTGTGCTTTGGTTTCACAAGACAAGCATTGTTTTAAAAAATATAACCAGCGCCGGGCGGTGGTGGCACACGCCTTTAATCCCAGCACTCGGGAGGCAGAGCCAGGCGGATCTCTGTGAGTTCGAGGTCAGCCTGGGCTACCAAGTGAGTTCCAGGAGAGGCGCAAAGCTACACAGAGAAACCCTGTCTCGAAAAAAAAAAATATATATATATATATAACCAGCACTGTGTGAAGGAGTTAAATCATCATTGACGTCATCCATCATCACTAATCCATACTAAACGTGATAGTGCTGTGTTTAAACAGTGAGTGTGCAAAATTGTAACAGAATCTTTTCCCCACTAAGCTGCCATTGTTAGAATATTCTTTCTCAGTTATAGGGAAGGTAACAAAGACACTTCTCTGTAGGAACTTGGCAGATTTTTCCTCCTTGTGATCTGGCATCCCAGGTTTTCGCCTTTTGCTTGTTCCCCCTTTCTTAACCTTCAAACATGGTCTGCATAATCTCACCCACTCCTGTGACTACATTGGTGGATCTGCAATTTAAGTCTTTCATCCCAACTTCCTCCCTGAAGCTGAGATTCATAATTATCAATAAATCATCTGGACTTGGCTGATTTATAGGCAGCTCAAATCTTGTACAGCCTACATCAGGTGACATTATAAATCTATGTTCTCATTTCAGGAAGCCACAATACCTTCCTAACAGTTGCCCAACCTAGAGAATATGGAAGTGTCCTGAATTCCTCCTTGCTCTGTGGACACTCTCTTCCATGTGCCAATCCTAGTGTGCCTCGAATGTGAGCTGTTCTCTACGGGCTCTTACACTGGGAGGCCGGTTCCAATGACAGGCTTTGGAGCTTATTGGACACACAGAGTCTAACCTAATTGCTGTATTAATCCCTCACTGGATTCACAACATGAAGAGATTACTGGGGGTAGAGGAAAATGAGAGGAGGCACCTGACAAGTGGCTTACTGTGGGTGTTACCATTTGAAAAGGTTTACTTATTTATTTTTATGTGTATGAGTGTTTGGCCTGCATGTGTATCTGTCTACCATGTCCTTGCCTGGTATCTGCTGGTTAAGTTATGGATAGTGGTGAGCTGCATGTAGATGTTAGGAATTCAACCCAGTCCTCTGGAAGAGTAACCAGTGCTCTTAACCACAGAGCCATCTCTCCTGCCAACTGTGAGTGTACCCTTAAGAACTACAACTCGACCTTTCTGTATTCTTTCCTTTTCCTCTGTCCCTTGAGATGAGCTGTCTTCTCCATCATGAATCCTTCTAGGATCGTACCTCCCGTAAGTCATTTTGCCACACAGTGAGAAAAGTCACTAATATGCCTATCAATCCACCTATAGAAAGAAGCTTCTAGAATCAACCCCCCCCCAAATCACCACTTCCTCTGTTACAGCCCTAGTATAAATGACCAAATTTGCTTGCTTGAACTGTTTTTGTTGCCAAGAACTACAGTATGTCTAACTGAATTTAATAAAATCACTTTATAACAGGGAAAAAATGTAAATGTAATCAACCGTCTTATTAAATAAGAAACACAGAGCTGATTCAGAGAAGAAAGCCAAGAGGTCAGAACTAAGAGCCTTACCCTTCCTGCTTCAGCGATCCTGCTTCAGCCAAGAGAGCTCTCCAAAAGGGACCTACTTCCTGTGTGTATGTCTTTATATAGTCTAGCTGTTCTGCCTTCTCATTGGTTGTAAACCTAAACACGTGACTGCCTTGTCACTGCCTGTATGTACCTCCCTCCAGGTCCTTAAAGGCATGCGCCACCACCGCCATGCACTTGCTATGGCTCTAATAGCTCTGACCCCCAGGCAACTTTATTTATTAACATACAATTAAAATCACATTTCAGTACAAGTAAAAGACCACCACATTTCCCCTTTTCTATTTTAATAAAAAGGAAAAAAAAAGAAAAAGGTTATAACTGACAAAAGAAAAACTATATACAAAAGTACAATAACTATATACAATATATACAAATAATAAATGTCTAAACAATGTCTAGTTCATTTGTATTTGACAAATTCAGAGATAATAATTTCATTATCCTATTTTGATAAGTCCAAAATGTATCTAATTCACTTTCTATCCTAATTAATCTTCAACTATAACTAACTAACCTTCAACTATAACTAACTAATCTTCAACTCCCTCAGAGACCCAAGAAGGAAATAATATTAGCTAACAAAAATAAAAACAGAAAGTGCATGCAAGCAACTTCCAAAAGATTTGTGAGTTGACAGAAACAGCCAGCTGCCTGGACAGTCACCTGAGGTTTCTCCGCAATGCTGGGGCATCATCTTCAGTCTATAGGCTTAGCATATCTGACAGACTCATTTGTGAAGTAGGATGTACACAGGGTCAACAGTTCAACCTCATATTGGGTGAGAGCAGTGCATGTACCAGAAACACCTGAATTCCACTAGTGTCATGTCATGATTCAGGATTCTAAATTCTGGAAATTGTTGATGGTTTTTTAATTCAGCTGTCCATTCTTCTTGGCTGTGTATGTATGGCTTCATCTCAGCATCCCATTCTTCTCCACATCCCTCTATCAAATGCCAGTCTACTATTGAGAGGCGTGAGCTTAGTTACTCTTCAAGAATAACTGTTTCAGCTGCTGTTCCATAGCACATCAGAAGCCATCGGCCCACTGCCTGTTCAGCTGCCTTCGAAGAAAAGGGCACTTACCTTTTCCGAGTTGCGAAGGCCACGTCAGGGATAGTGCCATATTGTCCTGGCCTCAGAAGATGCCTTTTAATAAAGCCATAACCATGCTTGTTTAGGCAAGAATCAGTAGTCCTTTGTTTCATGTCCTGTCTGTCCATTTTGTCAGCAGTTGATTCGAGGATACTTTGTTGTCCAGTGGCTAACTTTTGCCACAATGAAAGCTAACTCCATACGCAGTTTCTTCAATGCCCATATTTTCTCTGAAGTAGATTGGTACTGCCAGGAGCTGACATGTCTCATAGTCATAACAAAAAAGAAAAATTTTCTAAGTTATTAAAACATTTTAAATGCCATATTCTGTAGATCTCTGAAGGGTTTGAAGATGACCTGTTTAAAATATATCTGCTCAATTTTTAAAACATATCTAATATGACTACAAGTTCTATTGTAATGTCTAACTGCTAACTATCATTTCTTTATATCCTAATAGTTGGTAATAATAACATTCAAGGATCAGAAAATTGCATTGTTAAATGAACGGTATAAGTACAATTAGAAATATACATATAGCATTTTCTAACAATATCAATTTCAATATATATAATTTGTATACAATATAAAACAATCCAATCCAATGTAAAGTATTTAAAACTAGTAATTGTCTTTTTCTTCTTCTTTCTTTCTCTTTTTTTTTAAAAAACAAGAACCTTAAATCTAATCTGTTTAGCCTTTTTCCTAACCCTTGACAACAACTTGTAACCAACCCCCCTAAACAATGAAAATTATCCCAGACCCAAAACCCATAAAAAGACCAAAAAACCACCCGCCCCACACCACCTCTTTGGGAATGTGGGCGTCGTATCCTTAAAATTGCTTCCTGCTGGGTATGGGTGAAGTTATCTTTATCCTGAAAGAAAAATTTTAGGTTAATTGTCAAATTCTAGGAAAGGTAACTATATCCTTCATTATCCAGTCTGTGTATAATGCCAAAGTTCAGGGTTTATCTCAAGTTCTTATTCAAGTAGTCTTTAAGACTGGATCATCTCAGCTAGTCATCTCAAAATTGCTCGGAGCACCTTGTAGTTCAAAGCTGATCTGTAGATGATGTTTGTCAGCTTAGTGATGTTATTATTGTCCACGTGGAATTGTTGTTGTTGTGGGGCCCCAACTTCTTCCTGGAGACTTCAGTTGATGTTAGGCCTGGCCGTGATTTCCTGCAGAAAACTGATAAGAGACTCGAACACAAAGACATATATATGCAGCTAATTGAAGCCTTTTTTCTAGAATTAATTAGTACTCTATATGACCATTTATATCTTAACAAAGTTTAAAATGTATATATATATATATATATATTAATCTTGTAAGTTTTGATATAAAATTTATACTTTAAGAAAAGTTTGAAGAATCAGAATAGAATCAAAGAGTTGAGATTAGTAATAGAATAGTCTCTTAATTAATTTGGCTTTTCTCCTGTCCCATAGCAGAAGATGGCTCTTTTATTCTGGCATGATACAGGGAGTTTGCATTTTCCTTTTAACAACATGCTTGAGTTTAAAGAAGGAGAGAGCCATTCTCCAACTCCAAAGTCAGCTTTAAATTTTAATTGGACTGGGACTATTAGAAGACCAATAGTGTTAAATCTTTAGAGAAAAGCAGAAACAAACATTTAGGGAGACATAAAATTTTTTAGATAATATATACCCATACGCCGTTTCACTCTGCTTCCTGGGATAGATGATTTGTCCCTTTTCTTCAGTTGTCTCATTTGTCCAGTGTTCTTCAGATTCCTTAACCTTCATTCTCCTAAAAGACAAAAACAAAAACCTTTCCCCAAGACTAATTTTGGGGATGTTCCCTTTTGGCAAGTTATTTATTATCTGATTAAATGAAAAGACATGTGTTACTGGTATAAGTTAGTTTAAATTGGATGTTCATGCTGGTTGAAGAACTATCACCTCCTCTAATTAAGAGGTTTATCTTGTTCAAATAGAACCTTTATTAATTTTGATGGTACCCACAGCTTATCTTCTCCTGTAGAAACAAAAGCAAAACCTCGTCCCCATCGTAACACATACCCTGGTTTCCATTCTGAGGTCAGCACATCCTTAAATTATATAGGCTGATTTAATTCTGTAGTTTTTTCTATTATCCAATGTCTCTCTGCAGCTGTTGTTCCTTTCTCATTGGCATTAAGAAAATTCAAAGTTAATAGAGCATTATGCAGTCTATTTCTGGGAGGTTTTGTTACCCCTTTCTGTTTATTTAGCATATCCTTTAGAGTTCTGTTTGATCTTTCTATAACTGCTTGACCTGTAGGATTATGTGGTATGCCTGTAATATGCTTTATATTGTAATAAGCAAAAAACTGTTTCATTTTAACAGAGACATATGATGGAGCATTGTCAGTTTTGATTTGTGCAGGTATACCCATGATGGCCATAACTTCTAGCAAATGAGTGATTACAGAATCAGCTTTTTCAGAACTCAAAGCAGTTGCCCACTGAAATCCTGAATAAGTATCGATAGTGTGGTGTACAAATTTCAGTTTTCCAAATTCTGCAAAGTGAAACACGTCCATCTGCCAGATTTCATTCCTTTGAGTACCCTTTGGGTTACATCCTGCTGGTAATGGCGTTTGATTGTAGAAGGAACAAGTAGGACAATTCTTTACTATTTCTTTGGCTTGTTGCCAGGTTATGGAAAAATCCTTTTTTAAACCTTTACTATTGACATGATATTTTTTATGAAATTCTGAGGCCTCCAGCACATTTCCTATCAATAATTTATCAATTTCATCATTGCCTTGTGCTAGAGGGCCTGGCAGACCAGTATGGGATCGGATATGAGTTATATATAAAGGATGACTCCTTTTCCTGATTGTATCTTGTAATTGAATAAATAGTGAAGTTAATTCTGAAGCATCAGGGATAAATTCTGCAGTCTCAATATGTAATACTACTCTTTCAGCATACTGAGAGTCAGTTACAATGTTGAGAGGTTCTGAAAAATCCATTAATACCAACAGAATAGCATACAATTCTGATTTTTGAACTGAATTATAAGGACTTTGAACCACTTTACTTAAATTTTCTGATTTGTAACCTGCCTTTCCTTGTTTGTTGGCATCTGTATAAAATGTACGAACTCCAGATATGGGCTTTTCCTGTACAATTCGAGGCAAGATCCAATCAGCTCTCTTTATAAGATCAATTCTATTGCTTTTGGGATATTTGCTGTTAATTTCTCCCAAAAAATTACTGCAAGCTCTTTGCCAAGGTTCACTTTCTGTCCATAATTTTTCAATGTCCTTCTTAGTTAAAGGTACGACAATTTCTGCTGGGTCTATTCCTGCTAATTGACGAAGTCTCAATTTTCCTTTCCAAATCAAGTCAGAGATTTTTTTCCACATAAGTTTTTAATTTTTTGTTTGGTTTATTTGGTAAAAATATCCATTCTAATATAATATCTTCCCTCTGCATTAATATTCCTGTAGGAGAATGCCTAGAAGGTAAAATAACCAAAATGCAATCCAGCTTTGGATCAATACGATCCACGTGCCCTTCATGTACTTTCTTTTCTACCAAGGCTAATTCTTTCTCAGCTTCAGGTGATAATTCTCTTGGACTATTTAAGTCCTTGTCACCTTCTAAGGTTTTGAACAAATTAAGCAGTTCATCATTTTTTACCCCAACAATAGTTCGTAGATGAGAAATATCTCCAAATAATCTTTGAAAGTCATTAAGAGTCTGTAGTCTATCTCTCCTAATTTGCACCTTTTGGGGTCTAATTTTTTGTAGCTCTATTTTATATCCTAAATAATTAATAAAATATCCTCTTTGTATCTTTTCAGGAGCAATTTGTAATCCCCAGCAAGGCAAAATTTTCTTTACTTCTTCAAACATTCTTTCTAAAATATCTGCATTTGAGTCAGCTAGTAAAATATCATCCATATAATGATAAATTATAGATTTAGGAAATTTTTTACATATCACTTCCAATGGCTGGCTGTTGTACAAAATATTGGCACAGAGTTGGGCTATACAACATTCCCTGTGGGAGGACCCTCCACTGAAATCTTTTAACAGGTTGAGAATTATTATAAGTAGGCAGTGTGAAAGCAAATCTTTCTCTGTCTTTTTTCTTGTAACGGTATTGAAAAGAAACAGTCGTTTAAATCAGTAACTATGAGAGGCCATCCTTTTGGTAACAGTGTAGGCAAAGGAATTCCAGATTGTAGAGAGCCCATTGGCTGAATTACTTTGTTAATTGCTCTAAGGTCTGTTACCATTCTCCATTTACCAGATTTCTTTTTAATAACAAATACAGGAGAATTCCAAGGGCTGGTTGATTCCTCAATATGCTGAGCATTTAACTGTTCTTCTACCAGCTCTTCTAAAGCCTGGAGTTTCTCTGTTGTTAAAGGCCATTGCTGGACCCATACAGGCTTGTCTGTTAACCATTTTAAAGGTACAGCTGTTGATGTCTTTGGAAGATCATCAGTTGTTGTGCCCTGTTCTTGTATAATATGGATGGCTGGTGACCACTCAGAATAATGCCTTCTAATATTTCTCTCAGAAACATGTGCTAGTTTATGACTTGTTTCTGAGATTGGAGGGATGTTAATCTGAGTATTCCATTGTTGCAACAAGTCTCGACCCCACAGGTTCATAGCTATGTTAGCTACATATGGTTTCAGTTTTCCTCTCTGTCCTTCTGGACCTGTACATTCGAGCCATCTTGCACTCTGTTTCACCTGAGATAATGTCCCAATTCCTAACAGTTGAACGTTTACCTCCTGAAGAGGCCAAGTTGGATGCCAAAATTCTGGTGCAATTATGGTAACGTCCGCACCTGTGTCTACCAGACCAGACAACAAAACACCATTTATTTTTATTGTTAATTTTGGTCTTTGTTCATTAATAGAAGTTTGCCAAAAAATTTTCTTTGTTTTCTCCTGAATTTTCTATTCTCTCTGTTTCATCATCCTGACCAGCATGACTTATTCCAATAGGTATTTGGTTATTTAATTGCTCTGAGTAGGGGTTTCCTCTACGACTGCAGGAAAGGTTTGAACTGGATTTGCTATTGGGGCCTGCATGAGGCCCCTCTGGGAGTTTCCCGAAGACTGAGGCAAAGGATTACCCTGTCTGTCCCTTGTTGATCTACATTCGTTGGTCCAGTGTTTTCCTTTACCACACCTTCTGCATACTCCAGAAGGAAGGGGCATTCTGTTGCCATTGTTCCTTGAAGAAACATTGTTTCTAGGAATGACCTGTTTACAGTCCCTTTTCAAATGTCCTTGCTTTCCACATCCAAAACATCTAACATTCCTCAAACCTTTTGAAATTGCTTCTCCTACCCACATATCATCATGCTCATGAGCTTCAACATTAACCATATCTCTAATCCAATCTTCCAAAGGTGCAGATCTTGCCTTTAATGGCCTGATTATTGTTTTGCATGCTGCATTCGCATTCTCAAAGGCCAAAGATTCAATTATTGCCGGGCGGTGGTGGCGCACGCCTTTAATCCCAGCACTCGGGAGGCAGAGCCAGGCGGATCTCTGTTGAGTTCGAGGCCAGCCTGGGCTTCCAAGTGAGTCCCAGGAAAGGCGCACAGCTACACAGAGAAACCCTGTCTCGAAAAACCAAAAAAAAAAAAGATTCAATTATTATCTTACTGGCTTCTGAATCTGGGACCATTCTCTTTACTGCTGAAGCCAGTCTTCGTAAAAAATCTGTGAAAGATTCTTTTGGGCCTTGTACAACCTTTGTAAATGACTCAGTTTTTTTTCCTGGTTCCTCAACTCTGTCCCATGCATTCAAGGCTGCTGTTCGACATAAAATTAGGGTTTGGACATCATATAAACATTGTGTTTGTGCTGAAGCATATTGACCTTCTCCAATAAGCTGATCCTGGCAGACTTGTATTCCTTTATCCCTCCACTGTTTTTCTATGTTTTTAGCTTCGTCCTTGAACCAAGTTAGCCACTGAAGCCTTTGACTGGGTTCAAGAACAGCTTGTGCCAGCTCCCGCCAGTCCTGTGGTACAATCCTATTATATGTTGACCAAGAGTTTAACATTTGCTTTACATATGGGGAATGCATGCCATAAGATACTATTGCCTCCTTAAACCTTCGTAAATCTAACATTTCAATTGGAACCCAAATATTTTGTGTAGTCATTTGATCAGGCAACTGCTGTATGGTTACTGGACAAACTAAGGGTGACTGTGTGAAAACAGGCTTTCTTTCTGTAACCCTATGATCCAATCTTGAAGAAACTTCACTGTCAGTTTCTTCTGTCTGAGTTTTTACAGGTTTAACAGGTTTTTCTAAAGCTGTCACCCTGGCACTTAAATTGACTATCTTTTTAAATAGTAAAATGAGGATAAACATAGTAATAAAATGCATAATTCGATCAACATTAATCTTCTCATATAGCTGTTCCATTGTCAGACTGTCTAAAATTACAAACAAAGCCCAATTTTCTTCCAGTGTACACAGAAAACCCATTTTTTTAATGTGGAAAAAAATTTTCTTTTAAATAGTTTCCTTTAAAATATCTGATATGTTAAGTGACTTACCAAGTCCTCATAGAACAGTACCAATCCGAGGGAATTTCAAAACAGCCACCTAGTGTCCGAGGTGTGAGTCCAGAGAGAGAGAGAGAGCGCACGCAAGAACCATAGCCACAAGTTCTGCCTAAGAGCTTGGATCCAGCCATGTGTTTCCGCTTGAGCTTAATCAAGCCTTGGCTCTGGCTACCTTAAGCTCCAACCACGTGCGTTGGCTTTACAGGCAGGGGCCCTGTTCGGCAGGGCAGGCCTGAGTTGTTTGTAGCACTGGCTTTAAGCAAGTAGCTCAAGGTTAGTCCGGCCTGAGGCCAAGCCGACCTGGGCCCAGGCTAGGGAGCCGGCCGCCCTGGCGAGAAACCGGACCTGCCGGCCGCCCTGGCGGGAAATCGGACCTGCCGCTAAGCCAAGTTAAGCGGTTTTTAATGGATTCTTCCCCACGTTGGGCGCCAAATGTAGATGTAATCAACCGTCTTATTAAATAAGAAACACAGAGCTGATTCAGAGAAGAAAGCCAAGAGGTCAGAACTAAGAGCCTTACCCTTCCTGCTTCAGCGATCCTGCTTCAGCCAAGAGAGCTCTCCAAAAGGGACCTACTTCCTGTGTGTATGTCTTTATATAATCTAGCTGTTCTGCCTTCTCATTGGTTGTAAACCTAAACACGTGACTGCCTTGTCACTGCCTGTATGTACCGCCCTCCAGGTCCTTAAAGGCGTGTGCCACCACCGCCATGCACTTGCTATGGCTCTAATAGCTCTGACCCCCAGGCAACTTTATTTATTAACATACAATTAAAATCACATTTCAGTACAAGTAAAATACCACCACAAGTGACCATCAGCAAATATAAGAAAAAAACATCAAATTTTATCAGAAAACTGTGTGGCTTAAGAATTCTAGATATCCTGGAATACACCTGTCTTAGTTAGGGTTTCTATTGCTGTAAAGAGACACTGTGACTATGGCAACTCTTAAAAAGGAAAACATTTAACTGGGGTGGCTCACTTACAGTTCAGAAGTTCAGTCCATTATCATCATGGCAGGACATGGTGGTGTGCAGGCAGACATGGACTGGTGAAATAGCTGAGAGTCCTACATCTTTCAGGAAGCAGAAAGTAGACTGAGACACTGGGCTGTATCTTCAGCACATATGAGACCTCAAAGCCCACCTCTACAGTGATATACTTCCTCCAACAAGACCACACATGTCTTAGTTAGGGTTTCTATTGCTGTGAAGAGACACCATGACCACAGCAACTCTTATAAAGGAAAATATTTAATTGAGATGGATGCCCTCAGTTCAGAGGTTCAGTTCATTATCATCATGGCAGGGAGCATGGTGTCATGCAGGCAGACATGGTGCTGGCTACATCTTGATCAGAAGCACCTGTGACACTGAGTGAAGCTCAAGCAAAAGAGACCTCAAAGCCTGCCACCACAGTAACACACTTTCTTCAACAAGGCCACACCTACTTCAATGCCAAGTCTCCCAATACTGCCACTCCCTATGAGCTTATGGGGGCCAAATTATCTCAACACCTACTCCAACAAGGCCATACCTCCTTTTAGTGCCATTCTCTCTGGGAGCCATTTTCTTTCAGATCACCATATTCTACTCCCTGGCCCCCACAGACTTGTAGCCATATCATAATGCAAAAATGCATTCAGTGTAACTTCAGAAATCCCCATAGTCTATCACAGTCTCAACTTGTTCAAAACTCTTAAGTTCAAAGTCTCTTCTGAGATTCATACAATCTCTTTAACTGTAATCCCCTGTAAAATTAAAATTAAAGAGCAGATCACATACTTACAACATATAATGGCACAGGATACACACTACCATTCCAAAACATAGGGAAGGGAGCATAGTGAGGAAATACTGGACCAAAGCTTGACTGAAAACCAGCTGGACAAACTCCAAACTCTGCATCTCCATGTCTGATGTCAAAATGCTCTTCAGATCTCCAACTCTTTTCAGCTTTGTTGATTGCAACACACTTCTTTCTCTTAGGCTGGTTCCACTCCCTGTTAGCAGCTCTCCTTGGTAGGTATCCCATGACTCTGGCATCTCCAGCCTCTTGGGGTCATCAAGGCAATCTAGGCTTCAACTTCACAGCTTCTGTGAAATGGCCCATTTAGGCCTCCAGTCAGGGACATCCCTGACACATGCCGGCATCAGTGGTTTTCCTTAGATGTGGAGGCAAATTCCACAGCCCCTTTTTTTCTGTCCTTAACTCCAGAACCATGTGTCCAAAGCTGCCAAGTTCTATTGCCTGCTTGGGCTAGAACACAGCCCACTCATTTAATTACATCTTCACCGGTTTCTTTTTTCCTCCACTGCCTAAGCTTGGTTGTCCTTGAACTTGCTCTATAGATCAGGCTGGCCTCAAACTCAGAGATCCACCAGCCTTTGCCTCTGGAGTACTGGGATTAAAGACATGCATGACCATACTCAGCTCTAAGATTTTCTTTAATTCTTTTTCACAAGTTGGAAAATTAGCTGGATGGGGTCTTTCCATGAGGTTACCACTCCCTTTATTCCATTTCTTAATCTGTTTATCTCCTTGAACACAGGATTTAGCTCTATTCCACTTCCTGGTACCCTCTTTCTGCATCTGTATATTTTATATTTTTATTTACTCAGCTTATTCTTTTTCATTATAAATCTTCATTAGAATTACTGATAATAACCATAAACAGTCTATACTAGGCTGTTTTGAAATTTCCTCTGCCAACAGAATTAATCCAAAAACTCTCCACTTTAGCCTCAGGCAGACTCTTCAGACAAGGGCAAAAAGCAGCCACATTCTACCAAAATATCACAAGAATTATCTCTAGGCAACAAACTAATATTCTTCTACTTTGAAACCTCTTGAACCAGCCCTCCATAGTTCATCAAATCACATTCAGCACCAGTGTCTTCCATGCTCCTACTAGTATGGCCCATTAAGCAGCACTTGAAGTGTTCTAACTGCTTTTCTAATCCACAGTCCTAAGGTCCATATTCCTTCAAACAAAAACATGGTCAGGCCTACCACAGTAATACCCCAGTCCCTAGTACCAACTTCTGTCTTTGTTAGGGTTTCTATTGTGAAGAGACAGCATGACCATGGCAACTCTTAAAAAGAAAAAACATTTAATTGGGATGGCTTGCTTATAGTTCAGAGGTTCAGTCAATTATCATTATGGTGGGACCTGGTGGTGTGCAGACAGACATGGTGCTGGAGAAGTAGCTGAGATTCCTATACCTTGCAGGCAGCAGGAAGTAGACTGAGACACTGGGTGGTATCTTGAGCATATATGAGACCTCAAAACCCACTTTCACAGTGACACTTGCTCCAACAAAACCTACTCCAAGCCGGGCGGTGGTGGCACACGCCTTTAATCCCAGCACTTGGGAGGCAGAGCCAGGTGAATTTCTGTGAGTTCAAGGCCAGCCTGGGCTACCAAGTGAGTTCCAGGAAAGGCACAAAGCTACATAGAGAAACCCTGTCTCGAAAAACCAAAAAAAAAAAAAAAAACCTACTCCAATAAGGCCACACCTCCCTTTAGTTCCACTTTCTTTGAGGATCATTTTCTTTTTATTGTTTCCCTTCCTTTTGTACTTTATGTTTTATTTTCATGTGTGTTTTGTGGAGTTGGAGTAATAATTCATCAGCCATGTTTGGTTTTTTTTTTCAGAAAACAAACATTATTAAAATTTATTCTTCCTGTGTCTATTCCTCCTCGTTTACATCCCAGTGTCCAAAGATCAAGTTGTGTGCTTCTTCTTATACTCATGTCAAGTATTCTAGTGTGCTTCCATGTCACTCTAGATCCCACCCACTCAGGTCTACTTGACTGCCTTCCAAGAACTTCTTTGACTTAATCACATGCCAGCTACTCCCAACATTTGCTCCTGTCAGTTAGCTCCATGCTGGTCCTTGGATACACTGTGGATGCAATCACACTCTGACCTTACTACCTCCTCTATGTGGCTCATTCTTTCCCGAGAAACTCTTTCCCTTACTTGCTCAAAACCTTTGCTCAACAGTTCAACTATCAGAGGCTTGCCTGATCAACTGTTCTACAATTGATTGTACACCTTACTCCCCCCACACTCTCTCCTTTATTCTCTGTTTCTCTTCATAATGCTCACTGCTGTTACCAGACCACTAGCTGGGGTCATTTTGTTCCACACAGATGGAAATCATAAGTAGAAAAGGAGTACCTGCCTTTCCAATGCTGGCAGTCTTAGAACCTCAAGTTCAAACATTTTTGGAATGAGCTGGCAGACACAGAGGCTCAGAGATCCAAGCCCAGAGATGTAGAGGTTGTCAGCTTTAGAAGTTAAAAAACTGAATTCTAGATGCTCATGTCTGAGGCTTCTTTCTCTGGGCTACACCAACTCTTGGCCTGGCCCTCAGCATTTAGTACAACCCTCCCCTCTTAGTAGAAACTAGCAATAGTAGTGCTTGGCACCAGTTCATGGCACAGCTCCAAAACCTTGGGCATTAGGATCCTTGACCCTCAACACAGCTTAAATTACAGCTCTTAAGTCTTGGAGATCTAGATGTGTAGCACTTAGGACTTAGCTATTCCCTGACGTCTTCAAGTAGCCAGGGCCCACAGTCTCCCATCTTTGTCTCATTGAGCTTGGTGCTTTCTGCTAACTTTGTTTTTTGCATTCCCTCACTGTCTCTATATGCCCACCATCGTACACATCCCCCATTCCCTCACTGTCTCTATATGCCCGCCATCCTACACAAACCCCCTTCCCTCACTGTCTCTATATGCCAGCCATCCTTCACATCCCCCCTTCCCTCACTGTCTCTATATGACCACCATCCTACACATCTCCCCTTCCCTCACTGTCTCTATATGACCACCATCCTACACATCCCCCCTTCCCTCATGTCTCTATATGCCTGCCATCCTACACATCACCCCTTCCCTCACTGTCTCTATATGCCTGCCATCCTACACATCCCCCCTTCCCTCACTGTCTCTATATGACCACCATCCTACACATCCCCTCTTCCCTCATGTCTCTGTATGCCCGGCATCCTACACATCCCACCATTTCTCTTCCTCACTATTTCTGTCCTCATTCCTCTCTCTGGAACTCTTCAGCTGCCTTCTCCCTATTGCTGTGGCTGCTGCCACTACCACAACAGTGGCAGGTACTGCCACCTCTTCTGGCCTTGTGGTCTTCTCCTCTTTGCATGACCAACCCAGCCTACACTACCTGTGCTGGCTAGTTTTCTGTCAACTTGACACAAGCTTGAGTTATCTGAAAGTAGGGAACCTCAGCTAAGAAAATGCCTTCATAATTTCCAATTAGTGATTGATGGGAGAAGGTCCAGTCCATTGTGGGTGATGCCATACTTTGGCTGGTGGTGCTAGGTTAAAAAAACAAACAAACAACAACAAAACAAAAAAACAAGTTTATCAAGTCATGATGAGCAAACCAGTAAGCAGCACTCATCCATTGCCTCTGCATCAGCTCCTGTTTCTAGGTTCCTGCTCTGTTTGAGTTCCTGTCCTGACTTCCTTCGATGGTGAACTACAATGTGGAAGCATATGCCAAATAAACAGTTTTCTCTCCACTTTGCTTTTGGTCATGGGGCTTCACTGCAGCAAAAGTAACCCTAATGAAGACATGATAAAGATCATAAGCAGGCAAGTCAAACTATCCTGTGAGAAGCAGAGGGGGAAGCACACAGGGGGTGTTTCCTAGCTGGCTGGAAAAATAAGCCAATCAGCCAAGGAGAGGGTGTGGCATGCAAATATAAGACTAATTTGCACCAATCACAGCTGCTTCCAGTTCCACCAATCATAACACTTACACAGAAGGACCTGTCACTGTCCTCAAATGACACCAATCTTGAGCTTTCTGTTGGGTCACTGGGGGAATATGCTACCTCCTAGTCTGACGTTAGAAAGTTGAAAAGCTTCAGGGTTAACAGGGTCATTGCAAGTCATCCATACAAGTCTCCTGCAGCCATCGTGGCTGGAGCACAGTCTCTGGGGGAGGGGGTGCTGTAGCTTCAGTAACAGTGGCCCTTGCACCTGGGAGGTAGTGTGTGTGCTGCCTGGTGAAAGCAGCCCAATTGCTATGATGTCAGTCCAGCCTGTCCTAAAAGGGATTGCCCAGTTGACCTTTCTCTTTCCAGAGGCAACTTGACAACAGGAAGGGTCTGGCCACTGTCAATGAGTCAAACTAGTAAAAGCCACAGCAGCTTAGCTCATTTAATGCCAGCATTGAAAGGGTGCTTAAACAAAACCTCTTACTCCATTCTCAGCAGTTTGACTTTTGGGTAACTGCATTTGCCCCAGCACCACTTGACCTCCTTGGCAATTCTCTGGCTTTTCCAGAATGAAGACTTTAAAAGACAATTTCATCTATTCTATCCATTGCCTATGTTTTGGTTTAGTTTGATTCTATTTATTATTTATTTATTTATTTATTTATTTATTTATTTATTTATTTATCTGTTTATTTGTTTGTTGAGGTTGTTTGAGACAGAGTCTCCAGTAGATAGGACTGTCTGGATCAGGGATCTGACTGTCCCTGTCTGCCCAGGGCTGAATTACAAGGGCAGGTCACCACACCCAGCCTTTTTTCTTTGTGAGTTCTGAGGGATCTGACTTAGGTCTTCATGCTTCTAAGGCAAATGTTTTACTGAGTGAGCTGTTACCCTACCCTCTCAAATGATTATTCTTATAACCATTGAGCCAAATGCCTGATTGATAGTGTTAGCAGAATATTTCAAGAAACAAACAAAAATAATGGGATTGTAAACTATCTGATCCCAGTGGTATTTCCCATCAATCAAAAACCTACCACATCTCATCGAAGGCACAGTGGGACCTGAGCTGTGGCTATTGAGTTTCCCGTGATTGCCTAGTAGAAAAAAAAATGACTAAACAAGCAACCCATACTTTGCTGTACATTCTTTTCCAATTTTTTTAGGTATTGAATAAGCCAGACTATTTCTAGTTTCTTCCGTTGTTAAACTAAATTTCCAGTTGAACCCTGTTCACTTCTTAAAACTGTATTGATATCATCTATAGAAGAAGAACGAACAGAAAAAAACTGCCAATCACACACAGTGCTGACACGGCTTTTATTTCAGGACATACAACTTATTTCAAGCATTGGTTTTAGAAGCATTTTATGTAGACAATTTTTAAAAGGCAACAAGAATCAAATCATGCCCAGATAGCTCCCACCACCAGGGAGGTTGAAGCAATTCAGAAAATGAAGTGAAAATACCCTTGATGAGTGGAGAGAGTGAAAGACTATGCACTCTGCAATGAAAATGTTCAGTGAGCACTATACAGGGCACATCTGTTTCTCAAGATGTAAATGTCATGAGTTAGTGATATGGTACGAGGTGGGGATCATAAGTCCCACACCTGAACAACTCTCAGCACACAGCCTTCATTCTTCTACACCCTCATCTCTGAATCCTGTCCATTTCTTAGTCAAAGGAAATAAATCTAAGATGGGGTTCGGAGAGAAAGTTACAATCATCTACTTCCATTAACAATGGAGGACTGCCATGGAAAGGTCTCTGATTCTAGAGTCTATGCCAAGAGAAAGCACCAAACAAGTCTAAGTGGCATTTCAGAGTCTGGGGAAGAGAATGCTATACAGCCTCGGATTTCACCTCTGGTCACATATTCTCTTCCCTAGAAAGTCAAGAGTGAAAACAAGAAATGCATTCGAAAGTCTAAAAGAGGGACAGAGACCCACACAAATGTGCAGTGTTTGTTCCCACCCAGGGGCATATTGAAGAAACGGATTAGTGCTCATGTATCACTGATAAAAAGGGCACACTACAAAGTGTTTGCTTTTCACCCCAGTCTCTAACTCAGATAAATTAGGATAGATAACAATTCATTTTAACTCCTTGTGGGGGAAAAATAAAACTTCAGCCCAACTTTAGCCCAAATAAAAATACATCTTTAGGCAGTAAGAATCTTGTATAATCTCTCTCTCTTTGTGTGTATGTGTGTGTGTGTGTGTGTGTATGTGTGTCTTTGATATGTTTCAGGCACCCTGAACATTTGTAGTACAAACACCACAGTTGTATTCTTCAAATCCTGGCTAAGGGACAACTGAAATATTACATGTCCTTTTTCTGGCAAAGCATGGGTAAAGGTTTTCCTTAGACCATTGTTTCTCAGATTTTTACTGTGCATAAGACTCACCGACTGGGTTCACTAAAACTTGGGATGCTAGAAGCAGAGTTTCTGGTTCCGATGGTGTGGGTAAGGCTAGGGAGTGTGAATTTTTAGGGAGTTCCTCGGTGACACTCTTGCTGGTGGCACGGGGGCTGCACTGTGAGGTTCATTGCTGTAAGCTCCTAGCTATGTGTTTCTATGCTCTTTAAAGAACAATGGGAGCCCTTACAATCCAATGTCCCTCCACACGGCACTGACTAAAGTCTTCTCAGGGTTGTTCCCAAGGATAACATTTGAGGGAATTATTTTTTATTACTTCTACTTCCTCCATTCTATAACCAGTAGCAGCTGGCAGCCAAAGAACCCTTAGGACTATTTTCTTGACTTTCTGGTGGGAGTGGGAATGTTTGCTAACCTCACCAGAAGGATTGTCATCTACCTAGTGTGTCTCCAGATGCACTGGATCTGTGTCCCTCCCCAGGACAGGATTGGTGCCTCTGGGGGAATAAAAGCCATGGCTACATATCCCTCCCCAAGCTGTCTATCTCGTCTAGCAGGAAGTCCATGTCTTCCCGGCTCACTTGAGGGCTGATGACCACTTGGCGGAAGAAGTTGACCTTCCCTCGGTGGGGCTGGTAGCCCAGCATGACACTGCCCTTCTTCATCATTTTCTCCTTAATGGCTGGGGCCACCTGCAAGGGGGAGAGGACACAGATAAAACCAAGTGTCTTAGCACTTCGACTGACCTTCATCAACTGGTGTGGATCTCAGTTTTGTCTTCAAGCCTGACATAATAATAATTCATTGAGAACGTATAGCATATATCCACCAAATCAAGTGGTTGAGCTGTGTTGTTCACCTTTATGACACCATAAGGAGCTGCTGGCAGCATGTCTATTTACAGATGAGGAAGTCAGGCATACAAGAGTCTTCGAGTTCTGTCTGTTGCTGCTCAAAAGCAATTTAGGGTAGGAAGGCGTTCACTTCAGCTTACAGATTACAGTCCAGCATCAAGGGATGTCAGGGCAGGAACTCAAACAAGAACTTCAGGCAGAAACAATGGAGGGATGCTGCTTGCTGTCCCTTTCTTATCCAGCTCAGGGCCATCTGCCCAGGGAGTGTTGCTTGCTGTGGGATGGTCTGTATGTCAAATCTGTTGCTCTGATTGGTGAATAAATAGAACACTGATTGGCCAGTGGCCAGGCAGGAAGTATAGGTGGGACTAACAGAGAGGAGAATTAAGGGAACAGAAAGGGAAAGGGAGACACTGCCAGCCACCGCCATGACAAGCAGCATGTGAAGACGCTGGTAAGCCACGAGCCACGTGGCAAGGTATAGATTTATAGAAATGGATTAATTTAAGATATAAAAACAGTTAGCAAGAAGCCTGCCACGGCCATACAGTCTGTAAGCAATATAAGTCTCTGTTTGTTTACTTGGTTGGGTCTGAGCTGCTGCGGGACTGGTGGGTTAGAGAGATTTGTCCTGACTGTGGGCCAGGCAAGACCAGAAAAACTCTAGCTACAGTTGCTGCCCACGGTGGGCTGGGACCTCCCACATCAATTAACCTCAGGACACTCTCCCACAGACATATTCAACATGATCTTGGAACTCTCTCAATTGAGACTCCCTTCTCAAGTGACTCTGGGCTGTGTCAAGGTGACAGTGAAAGCCACCTAGGGCATGAGGTCCCTTACTGAATCTGAAGCTTGCCATTTCAATGACACTGGCTGGCCAGTGAGCTCTCAGGATCTGTCTGTCTCTGCCCCCTAGCGATGGGATTACAGGTGCACGTGGCTGTACCTGGCTTGAATGTTGTAGATGATTCTTGGTGAGTATAGTTTATAGAATGGTAATGGGCCCTTGAGTCATCTTTCCTCCACTGAAGAGGAGCCTTAAGATTTTAAGCATTTGAAAATCCTCAATCTATGGACAAGAAAAAAAAACAAAAAAAAAAACTCTTTCCGGGAAAGATGAGGAAATAAATTGTATATAACTGTGCAAATATAATGGGAAAGTATTTAAATGTAAAATATAAACATTGTGTATGAAAATGTTACATAATTATGTGTCAGGGTCTTATGCTTTAGCTTTTTAGCCCTCATGAACTTGAGTAGGGGACTTCTTTGCTTAGATGGATGTACATGGATGTGCATGCATCATATATGTATGTAGGTGCTCACACATGTAACATAAACTTCTTCTCAGTCATATATCACTGCATGCTCTTCAGATCTCCCTATTTGGTCACCAGGTAATATGAAACCATGGTCTAACTTAGGCTTGTGACAAAGCCATGTTTTATGTTTTTCCTGTTTGAACAAATTGTTCCCAGCCTCCTGTATGTAAACTGGGGCTGTGAGGGAAATCCCACCATGGTGCCTGCAGTGATCAGTATTAGCAAGGCCTTGTTCACATGTCTGTCAAGAAGAGCCACAAAGCATCAAGTTCAGAGCTTACAGCTCGTGGTTCTGAGAACAGTTCTGGGATCACTTCCATACCCGTTCCCATCAGCTTCCAGTTCCACAGCACAGCACCAGCTCCAGCTCTGCTCATTTTAAATGTAAAGCAGGCATGCTCGGGCTCCAGGCTCATTTGCATGTTTGTGCCTGCTCACTTTCAGCGCCCCTATTTTTTTTTTTTTTTTTTTTGTCTCAAAAAGGGTGTTTCCTGCTCCACTTGTGGAAGGCCTTTGGGACCTGACACCAGCTTCTGACATTCCCAAGGTTCAGTGAAGCTATTATCAAAATGAATCTGCCAGGCTGTCGTGGTTTGTAAGCAAACCAGAAATAATTTTGCTTTAATCTTTTTCACAATTTATTTATTTATTTGGGGGGAGGACAGGGTGCATGTCACTACCACATGTATGGAGGTCAGAGGACAATTTGTAAGAGTCAGTTTTCCGCATCCATAATCAACTTAGGTTGCCAGGCTTGGCAGCAAGTGCCTTCACCAACTGAGGCAGCTTGCCAGCCCCAGAAATATTTTCTAATGCCACAAACTGCAAACATAAGAGGCTATGTTCTAATAAAAAGATGTTTGGGAAGTTTAAATTCCTGCTCTTGTGTCTGGCACAAACATAAACAAGCTTCCACAGGCAAAAGCTCCTGAAGTAAGAAAGAAACTTTCTAAATTCAAGTTTGTTACTGGTTCTCTGAGATTACAAAGAAGTAATCAAATGTCTCTGGTCTCAGAGAATGAGCGAGTGAGGGTTTGACAGTGTGCAGCAGGGAATTTATTAACCTTTCCGTGAACTTGAAGATTATTTCCTAGAAGTCACTACTATGCACATAGTAAAAAGCTTCCTCTCTCTAAAATATCAAGTAGGTAAGAAAGTCCTGAGGATCTGCAAAGCCAACAACTTATTGAATCTCTAGCACAAACCATCCTCATAACGGTAGCAATTATTATTGCTAATGAATATTTTGCCAGTTCTTTGTGCTCTGCAAGCTCATTTCAGACGAATTTGAAAGAGCCCATGTTAATAGTGTAAAGACCAGGGATGTTTTCACTAACAGTCAGGTTATTACCTTTGCACTTAAAAACACCAACCATTTTCTGTTTATAAGGCTTCGAGGCAAGATCTGTCACTGGGCAATTCGGACATTCTCTTTTTGCTGGCAAGAGCAGAGAAACAGGCCTAATCTGGCAGGATGGAATATTCACAGGGGAAAGAAAATATGCACAAACTAAATGTAAGTACACGAGTCTCATGCCTAAATGGAGCATGCATGGTGGAAAGCAATTTGGCAAGACTGAGATTGCTTTCCGGCTCTCAATTATTTTACCGCGGCGTTTCCTTCAAATTGTAAATCAAATTCTTTCCTTGTGCCTCAGTGCGCTGGGTTCCTGAATCTTAAGTGGAGGAAGATCCTGACATTTCTATTTCATTGCACAGCTTCCTCTCCACGTTTCCATAAGACTTCTGTTTCCCCCCTTAAATTACATTCCAGTAATGACTTGGTCATTTCAACGGCATTCTGTTGTCATCCTGCTACAACACATGGGAGCATAGAGTCTTTAAAAGGTGCTTAAACAGAAGGGAACACAGTAAAATGCCTCTCTCTGACCAAGTGTCGCTGTTTGATAAGCAGCTGGCCTAGCAGCACCTAAACCTTTGAGAAAGAACAATGGTCATGTCCAGAAAATATCTTTCTTTTGAAAATGTGTCCATACTGAATGCTAATGGATATATATATATATATATATATATATATATATATATATATATATATATATATATCTCCCTGGGTGGAGTAGTGCACACCTGTAATCTCAACATTTAGGAGTTAGAGGGTGAAGGATCAAGAATTCAAAGCTTACCTAGGCTACACGAAATTCTGTCCCCCCTCCACCCACCAAAAAAAATCAAAATAAGAGGCCTGGAGAGGTGGCTCAGCAGTTAAGAGCACTCAGTGCCCTTACAGAGGACCCAGGTTTGGTTCCCATATGGCTGCTCACAACCACCTGGACCTCCAGTTCCAGGAAGATCTGATGTCCCCTTCTGACCCCTTTGGACCCCTGCACATTAATTCATAGCAGACATTCACATAGATTTAAAAAACAAATAGATCTTAAACCTTTGATTTATAACCTCTCATGAAGGAAATACTTGTTTTCTCCAATGGAGTCTCACTGGCTACACAAACCACACTTAATGCCAGGCCCCACGGCCAGCAGTAGATGGCCAATACAAAGTGGACTCAATGGTATTTTTGGATTTTTTTTGTCTCATAATGCTTTGTCTGGGCATTTTTAATGAAACTTTACATATCATTTGCATATATGTGCAGATGATATATATATATATACATATCATCTGCATATACACATATACATATATGTGGTGTGTGTGTGTGTGTGTGTGTGTGTGTGTGTGTGTGTGTGTGCATGTTTCTTTTCCACAGGAAAAGTCAGACATCTGGATATGGGGTGTTGCCATGACAGCCTCCCTACAATGTCTGATAAAACTGTTACTTTTGAGACAGACTATCCAAAAGACAGGTCATTGAGCTCAGAATCTGTTAACACTCCCATTAGGAACTACATCATTAATTTCTTAAAATTAACATGCTTTAAGTCAATTATAATTTGTACCTGGTCCCCTGCCCCTCATCTTTTATCCCCCTCTATGAGTATCTCTTGAGATCTGAATCTTCGCAAGTGCTGTGAAAACCACAACTTGTGACTGATTCCTTCTCCCCAAAGTGTCTGCTGCATCTCACTGTTCCTAAGACAGCCTTTGCTCCTTAGTGGTTTTAGACATGGAATCTCACACCTCATGCATGCAGTGACTGTATAGCCTTCCATTCAGGTTTCAACTTTGCTTCCAGCTTGGACAATGTGAACTTATTTATTCCTTCAGGAAGTTGAACTGTCATTGGTTACCTTAACACCAACATTTATTATGCAGAGGAATGACTTTCTCTGGTTTTCTAGAAAGGTCTGTGTTTCCACAATTTGCCAGAACAGTTGTGGGTGAACAAATGGATTTGTGGATAAAGCAGCTATTTGTGGGTTGAAGAAATTCAAGAAGCCCAAGTGAAGAACATCTGTGTCTAGGTCTCCCAAGTTACGCTGTAGTCTGCTGCTTATCTTGCTGTCACATGAAGCTTGAGGAGCAACTTTGGTGTGTCCTACAAGTATTTTAAAGCTACAGGTCACCTGGCTTCAGACCCTCATCAGAACAGCTGGGTTTAGATTTGAGTAGTTATGCCTGGTGGTCTGGAGATTTACAAAGGAGCTCAAACATTCACTTTACCAGTTTAAGAAGCACTGAATAAAGAAGTCTTCCTGCTGGTCTTCCTGCTGGTGTCTGGTGAGGCAGCAGTGCAGTAGATGGTGGGGGGGTGTTGCATTCTGGGCAGGAAATGCAATCTTAGGAGAGCAGGGGTGGGGATGAACCCTCCTCGGCTTGGATTGCTTATCTCAATTTTCCACAAGAAAAACTTTCCAAACCAATGACCTTTGGAGAAGTTAGGCAAGTTGTTTGTCAATGGTAAAACTTGATAAAGTATTCAAAACACCTAAACATGCCCCAGAAAACAATGAGCATTTTCATTCTGAATGCTTGAAGAGTCAATTTTCTCCTTTCAGTGTGGTTTCTGCCCACATTTTAGAATCTCACCTGCTTTAATTTTTTACTTGTCTTCCTGCTTGGCACAGTGTACTTGCCCTGATACCCCTGCCCCATAATTTAGAGTTGAAATATATCTCTGTAAATCTCTCAAGCTTAAGTGATATAAAATTGATGATCTGTAGCCCATGAAATCATATGCATCTGAAAGATCGATTCAGCTTGGCAGAACACAAACAAATGGCAACATTTCCTCTAGACACGCCCTTTCCAACTATGAATATTTTTAGTCTAATTTCTCTCTAGAGTACATCTGAAAATCAGAATAAAGTGTGCCTCCATTTAGAAGAACTGCCCCATTCACGCTTTCTCTAACACAAGTGAACAAGTACCAAAATGAGGAGTTTAGAGTCTTGGTGAGTGAAGGAGGCAGTTAGCTTCACTGGTGGTGTTTACACCATAGAGACAACTATGGCAGACGTTCCAATAAACCTAATGCCAGCCATATATTTGAGGCCAGCTGAAATGAACAGTCATAAAAACAAACCAAACTGAACTGAAAGCTTTAGCTGAAGAATGGACACAATAAACACTTTACACCCTCTATAAAGCAAAGCTTAACACTCTGTTGTGTCCCAAGCAGCCAGCTGAGCTAACAGCAGCTAAAGAGCCATTTGGAGTCAACACCCACATTTCAGCCCATGTTCAGAGATGTCCTTTGTGTGCCAAGAAGTGAGGTATACCTCAGTAAATTCCAACAGAAGCAGAAGCAGTGGCACAGGGGCTTGTGAAAGCATGTCATGGGGCTGAGGGAGAGGATGAAGTGCTTCCCACAAAACACCACAAGGACCCAAGTTCAGATCCCAGCACCCATGTAAAAACCAACTGTGGTGGGTATGCCTACAATTTCAAAAAATGGGAGGCAGAGACAAGTGGATCCCTGCAGCTTGGTAGCAGGCTGGTATTGTAAATTTGGTGAGCTCCACACTTAGTGAGACAATCTGCCTCAAAAAATAAAGTGCGGCAAGACATCCAGTGTTGACCTCTGGATACACACACACACACACACACACACACACACACACACACACACACACACAGACAGAGACACAGAGAGAGAGCAAGAGAGTACATCAAGTCATTTAACATTGCTGCAGTGACCATGGAATGCTACTTGCATTGAGTGTCCCCAAGACCACAGACATTAAGTAACTCAGAAGGCTTGAAGTAACCCCGCCTACGGAGGAGTTTCCATGCTAAAGTGTTAACTGTTCAATATTAAGCATCCTGGTCCTGTTCAGCACCACTTCTCAGTAGTCCTGTGATGCCCCGACCCCTGTGAGGCCTTGTTTTTCACATGAGTCCCTAACCTTGTTGTGGGCCCAAGAAAATAATTAAATGTAAGGGTCAGCTGAAGAAGTGGGAAGCTGAGAGTTGAAAAGGATTTTCATGTTTCTTGTGGATTCCTAAATGATCACTCAGAAAAGATCACCCCTCTGGAGAGTGAGCAATCAAGAACACACTCCCATTACTCTCTGGATTCCATGGGAAATGGCCCCTATCCCTGCATCCTTCCCCTGGCTCTCTTAGCAGAGACAAGGGCTTTCTTCCGTGAACTGATGCCTGATACAATAAGTGGCTCATTGCAAGGACCGCATTCAAACCTGCAGAGCTAGGGATGTAGTTCAGTGGCTGGATGCTTGCCTAAGATGCATACAACCCTGGGTTCAACCCCCAGGGAAGCAAGCAGACCTCAGGGACAAAAGGACCATTTGAGGAGTGTGCTAAGGAGGATGAAGATGCTGAGTCTTCTCACAGATTATCTCAGGGCAGCCTTCTCTGAGAATGATACCTGCCCCCATCACTTGGCATGAAGCATCCATGTGCTGAGATTTTGGTGACTGACTTATAGTCCATGCCAACAAGCTTCTGACAGCAACTGAGGCTCTTTGGAGGGTTAAATGCAGTACATCTCTCTGCCTAGTAACTTAGGAACAAACCTGGGATCATTTAGACGATACCCTTAGACCATGAGCCAAAACAAACTCTTCCTTCCTTAAGTTGCTTGTTTCCAAATTCCTGACCCGTACAGCCCAGGCCAGAAAACAACCTTTAAAAATGACAACACTCATGGAAAGTGGCTCCTGGGAAAAGGTGCCTGCCACCAAGCCTGGTGACCTGAGTTCCACCCCAGGGACCAACAAGGTACATTGGGAGAACAAACTGCTGCAAGTTGTCCTCTGACCTCCATTCATGCACTGTGGCAGCTGTGGACACACCTATGTACATGCACACAAACACGTAAGTAAATGTGATAAAATAAATTAAAAATAATGGCTACAATTGATAACCTATGCAACAGAAATTGCACCAGGAACATTAAGTTCAGGTTTGTATTATTTTTGGTATAAAAGTTTTACAATTTCCATCTTCAAGTACTATCTTTTCTTTAGCTCTTAGTTATATAATAATATACAGTATTTATCATAATATGTAATATATATTATATATATACATTTTTAAGTTATCGTAATGAAGTCATTTGGACTTCCAGGTTGCCAATTTCTTGCCTCTGGTTCTTACTCTTTAGGTAAGGAAATACTTTCAGCCATCAGCTTTGTATGTTGATGATGGCAGAACTCTAAATGGCATTTTCACTCACTGCCCTTCCATTTTACGCATACACAATCACACAGTCTGTAATAAACATATTTAGTATTTTTGCTTTTGAAGTATTGTAAGGTCCATGTCTCCTGCTATCGCTGTGCAGGCCAGAGCTACATTAACTCCAGCAGACACTGCAGGCCCTCCTCATTTGCCATTGATTTAGTGTGGAGGGAAGCTTTTCATATTCCACATATATTAACCCAGCACATCACCCAAGCAAACCTCAGCACGTACTGCAGGTGACCCCTCTGCCTCCTGTCAGGTTTGAAGGTTACTGAATGTATGTGTTTTAAGTCAGATTTTCTAAGGATCTCATTCTTTCTTCATCTACAGAAGTGAGAAACATAATTTCGGATTATATTTTTTTAACATGTTCAAAGACAGGTAGAAAAATGATGAAAATTGCATTTTAAGGCTGCTTTTGACTTGGCTTCTAAAATAATGGATTCTATTGAATGAATTTCTATTTCTAAAAATGGAACCTGAGTGGGACATTGTAGGCCTGCCGATCCATCTCTCCAGTGCCCCAAAACACTACATAAATTGCTTCAACCTGGGTGAGTGGATTATTGTAAAGATTTCTCAAATAATCCTCTCATCTTTTAACACATCTCTGACCTAGTTCGGGAGAGTACCTTTAATGCGTCCTCCTGCTTCACTGCCCTCCAGGACGACTGGTCAGGCATATCTGCATTTCACAGGCCACTTTCATTCTGGGCTCACAAAGGGGGCAGTTTTTCTTCAAAAGGAAATTGAAACTTATACTACTAGGCAGCATTTCAGGAGATTTTGCTTTCTATTTTATAACCACAGCAAATTGAAAGCAGAGATATGAAACAACAGACGTGTCTTGGAATAGCACATTGATTGGAGTAAAATGGAAAAACCATCGCTCGACCTGGGTTTACCTCTACGTGGATTATTCACAAGCCCTAGGTTCTCATTCTAGAAGGACATACAGAAACGCATGGCAGATGGCAGATGGCGTGAGACTGGGTTGCTGGAATGAAACACACAGGGACAGCCCAGGCAGAGCGGGGTGGGAAAGAGGAGACCTTAGAGGGAGTGAGAACTCCGAGTGTGGGCCTTGGGAGACAGCTATGGGCAAAGTGCTTGCTGCTCAAGAAGGAGGCTCTGAGTTCAATCCCCAAGGACCTACCTAAAGATGGGATGGAGGGAGCATGCTTGCAATCCCAGTGCTGGAGAGACAGAGGCAGGAGGATCCCTCCCAGAATTGGGGAGGCAGAGGCAGGAGGATCCCTCTCATGCTCTCATGCTGAAGAGACAGAGGCAGGAGGATCCCTCCCAGAGTTGGGGAGGCAGAGGAAGAGACAGGAGGATCCCTGAGGTTTTCTGGCTAGCCAACCTACTAAATTGGAGATCTCCAGACTCCGTGAGAGACTTTATTTCAGGAAATAGTGTGGAGGCATAATTAAGGAAATGCTCTTCATATTTTGAATGATAGAAAATTGGTGAGTTCTATACCAGTTTGTGAAATCTCTAAAACTGTGCATGACAGCTTTGTCCCATGTAGACAATGATTAGCAAATAAAACTCCAGTGCTCCCTGTCATATGAAGAGGTTTTTGGGTTATATGCTTGTAGCTGGAGAACTTCTCTCCAGCTCCCGCCACCAAGTCCCGCCAGTCCCAGAGCCCACTTATAAAATAAACACACAGACTCTTACATTATTTAAACTGCTTGGCCATTAGCTCAGGCCTGTCATTGTCTAGCTCTTACTCTTATATTTAGCCCATTTCTATTAATCTTTACTTTGCCACATGGCTCATGGCTTATTGGTACCTTACATCTTCCATGTCCTGATGGCGGCTGGCAGTGTCCCCCTCTCCGCCTTCCACTTCCCAGAATTCTTTTCCTTGTCCCGCCTATACTTCCTGCCTAGCCAATGGCCAATCAGTGATTTATTTACTGACCAATCAGCAACACACTTGACATACAGACCATCCCACAGCATATGCTGATCAGTCTTGTGACTGATTTGACTAATATGAGTTTTCTCCTTCTTTTCCCAAGCCATGAACTCATATGCTGCTCTGTGTTCTCTTGAATGTCTTCTCTCTTGTCTAATCTCTTGACTAATGGCAGTCAGCTTTCCATTACCATGACAAAGCACTTGAGGTGGTTCTCTTTCCAAAATGCTGAGATCTCCTCCCTACATCTTGCCCTCTCGGGCAAAATAATGACCCAAGTCTTTAAGAACTGTATTCTTTTCATAGATGACACGATCCGTTATCAATCACTCATATGATCTTAGTATAGGTGTGAACACTTCCTCCAGTAACAACATAAACAGAAATGGGGACATCGTCTTCAGCAGCATATGCTGGTAGGACTGAAGAGACCCAGCTCCACCACACAGAGAAGGTGCTGTGGCTTGAATGGGAAATGTCCCCACTGGCTCGTGTGTTTGAGGCTGTCCCCAGTTGGTGGTGCTATTTGGGGGAGGTTATGAACCATTTAGGAAGTGGAGCCTGCTAGAGGAACTATGTCACTGGAGGAAAGATTTGAGGTTTTACAGCTTGGCCCCACTTCCTGCTCTGTCTCGGCTTCCTGTGTGTAGATGGAGATGCGATCTCTTGTTCCCTCCTCCTACCACACCTCCTTCAGAGCTGTCGTGGACTCTCTTTGGAAGCATAGACCAAAGTCAACTCTGTCATCTCTAAGTTGCTTCAGGTCATGGTGTTTGATTACAGCAAGAGAACAGTAACTATGACAGAAGGCATCATTTGGATGGTAGGTAAGGCTCCACAGAGCTGACAGTTTTGCTTTTTGCTTTTTGTTTTTTGTTTTTTGTTTTTTTTCTGAGACAGGGTTTCTCTGTGTAGCCCTAGCTGTCCTTGGACTTACTCTGTAGACCAGGCTGGCCTCAAACTCACAGAGATCAGCCTACCTCTGCCTCTTGAGTGCTGGGATTAAAGGTGTGCACTACCACCACCCAGCTGATAGAGGTTTTTATGTACTTAAACACAAAGGGAAGAAACCAAGAAATGACAACACTCATTATCTTAATCCACTAACAATGGGGTTTGAAGAACATGATTGGAGCCATGTAACATGAATCTTAAAAGTTCATATTAATAAAAACAAACCTGAGCCAGGTATTGGGGTGAATGCTGGAAGATCAGAGAGACAGAACAGGCCACAGCTTCCTCACCTCAGCTGATCCTGTTTCCTTAGGTTGGAAGCCTCTGTGTCCTCATCTGAATAAACCTCAGCTGAACTGTTGCTCAAAGCCTAAAAGCTTAACCAGCCAAATGCTTCTAGTTTCTGGTCTTCACGCTTTATATATCTTTCTGATTTTGCCATCATTCCCTGGGATTAAAGGCTCACTTCTTGGGATAAAAGGCGTGTGTCACCATGCCTGGCTATTTCCAATGTGGCCTTGAACTCACAGAGATCCAGAGGGATTTCTACCTCTGGAATGCTAGGATTAAAAGTGTGAGTGCCACCATTTTCTAGCCTTTGTATCTAGTGGCTGTTCTGTCTCTAACCCCAGATAAGTTTATTAGGGTGCACAATATTTTGGGGAACACAATACCACCACAGAGCCAGGCCTCAGATCATCCAGTGAACTATTTCTAGAATGTTTACAGGTAGTGTTGGCCTTACATGGAGGTGGCATGGAAGTCTTGACTTCAGAATCTAGTCATTGAAAGCCCAGTCCTACAATCACTAAGCCCTTGGGCCTGGAAGTTCTTTCCAGAAAATTGATCTAAGTTTGGAAGCCTCCATTTAAAGGACTGTAAACAGCAAGTAGGCACAAGGTTTTCACCATCGGCACTTCCGTGGGGGTGGAGCAGGATGGAAATAGCCTGAGGCTCATCTTTGGACAGTGAAGAAACAGGAGAGCAAACACATTGTGTGGGAAGCAGCATCTCATTCTACTTCCCACTCTTCCCTCATCTGAGAGGGATTCTAATCCCTGCCCATCAGACTTCCTATGGTCAGGAATGCCAACAAATAGAAACAGCACCTCAGGTGGGGGGCTGCATTGAAATGATTGGGAAAAGACTAGCTAGATTTATCATACTGTGGAAAGCATTTTCTGTAAATGTGGTGCTGTGTTTTTCAGTGTTCTTAGTGGCCCTCAATGCAGGGGAGTGGAAATGTAATAGTATGAGATTTTTTTAAAGATTTATTTATGTGTCTCTGTGTGTATACACTGTGTATGCAAGTACCTGCAGAGGCCAGAAGAGGGTGTTGGGTCCCCTAGAGCTGGAGTTGCAGTTACTTGTGAGCCAACCAATGTGGGTGCTGGGAACTGAACCTGGGTCCTCTAGAAGAGCAGTAAGCACTGCTCTTAACCACTGAGCCATCTCTCCAGACCCCTGAAATAATATGAGTTTGAACACAGAAGGACAGAGGATTCCTGAGACATTATGTGTGGAAAGAATGCTTCTTGGGTTAAAAAGTTTCCCCTCTCAATCCCCATAGGCATTTTTGGTAGCATGCACATGACCTGTGCTTTGGAACAAGTGTGTGTCTACAGCAGATGCCTTTCAGATCCTCCTGAGTTTGTCTTGCACCTCAGATGGGCCTCATCACCACAGGACTGAATTAAGTCACATGACAAGCAGATTATGAGACAAATCAATCAGAATCAAGCTCTGTTCTGTTTATGATGACAGACAGACCACAGCCATAAGCAAGCCATGTTCACTCCTAGGATTTTAGCATACAAACTCTCAGATGGTGTGAGACTTCTTTCCATAGACAAGCCTCTGGACATCAAACACATCACACACACACACACACACACACACACACACACACACACACACACAAACAGGACAGACACACTCACACAGACATACACAGAGACACACACAGATGCACATAGTCACACACACACACACAGACACACACACAGACACACACACACACACACACACACACACACACGAACCATCTCTTTGACTACTGACAGCCATGAATCAACTATGCATAGACCTGTCAAGATGATGATGTGTTCGACTATCTGAATAAGAAAAAAAAGAAGGGGAGGAGAGAGGAGAGAAATGTGGAATTAAATTGAATTGGAAGCACACACTTTTATTCATACTGGCAAGTGATAAAGTCATATCAATTCATAGATCTTTTGGACATTTTTTTTTTTGCAAAAATCTTCAAATCCAATTTCTCCTGAAAAGACAGCCTCTGTTATATTTTCTGAATCAAATGAATGTGTGGGTATTAAAAAAAAACACATTATATTATCAGTTGCTTCAAAAGGAAGGTTCTAGACATGAAATGTGGACAAAATATTCAAATAAAGTTCAGGGTTTAATCATTTTCACAAATTTATCTATTTTTAAAAAGATTTATGTGCATTTGTGTCCCTGTGTGTATATGTATATATGCCACATGAGTGCAGGTAACCACAGAGCCAATAGAGGGCGTTAGCTCTCCCTGGAGCTGGAGTTCCAGGCAGTTGTGAGCCCCTGACACAGGTGCTGATCCCTGGAAGATCAACAATGAGCCATCTGTCCAGTCTCAGATTTATTCTGTTTTATATTTTCCTGTTTCACCTATTTGTCCTTTCAATCTAAAATCTGAATTTCACACTTGTCACGATCGTGGCCTGCAGTTGGGACTGACTGTCTCCATTACAGAGTCAGAGTGAATCTGCTCCTGATTCATAGTGCCAGCTAGGTCGCCGGGGTCACTAATGATGGGTCTCTCCAAACTTCCTGCCAATCACACAGAACCATTCTATGATTTAAGAATGCTTCCTGTCAAGAGCCACCTCAAAAATATTTACAAGGACGGCCTACCAAATGCTCAGCAACATGCAGACCTCATTACTCATGTGCAGGCAGAAAACAGAGATAGTGGGAGGGAAATCAGTAAGGGAGGGATGGTTGTGTGTCTTCCTACCTTCCCCTGTTCCAAAACAATGGCACAGAGGCTATGGATTGCTTTGGAACGCCATCTAGTGAGATATAAAGGGAAGTGCAGAGATGTAGAGAAAAATTCCAAACTCAATCTTGATTCTATTGTTTCATGCTTCCCTTGGGACTATTTTAGCTAGTTCTGAAAATAATGGCATGTCTGACTTGATGGTATATACCCATTGTCACAACTACTCAGAAGGCTGAGGCAGGAGGGTCACAAGGTCAAGGTTAGCCTGAGCTACTGAATGAGTTCAAGACCCGAGTGAGTGGGCAACTTTGGGAGACCGTGTCTAAAATAAACAAATACACAATTAAGTAAGCAGTCAAATAACAAAATGTGTAGGGATGTGGCTCGATGCCAGAGAGCACTTTCGTAGTATTTACAAGGTACCAGCTTCAATCCCTAGTACTGTTCCATCCACAGCAAAAATGATGGTATGAGGCATGGATGTGTGCGTGCGTGCTTGTGTGCGAGTCTGTGTGGTGCACATGGCACAGGTACAGTTCAGAAGGCACACCTTTTGTTTGAGACAGGGTCTCTCATTGGTCGGAGTTCTCCACATGCCTCCCACTTCACAGCACTAGGATTCCAGGCACAGGCAGCTTGCCCAGCTTTTTACCTGGTTCTAAACACAGATCCTCATGCTTGTTCAACAAGAGCTTCACTGATGGAGCCATTTCCACCTCCCCAGCCCTGGGAGGTTTTTTAAGTTACAGATGAGTCACAAAGCACAATGACCAGCACAGATCCAGCGCATTATCCTACCTGCCTCTTGGGACAGGAAGACCAGTAAGCTCCCTGGCTTAGTGCTCTTGCATGGGCTTCACAGACATTGGACATGTCATGGCCATAATTTCCTCCCACAGGAATGTCAGCCCCTGTGACATGAATGACACCCAAGGGCCTGAGAAGCCAGACAGCAGGGTGCAGGGATTTGGAGGCAAGCATCTGCCAGCCATGGTGTTCTCTAGCTAAGTGGTTGGTGTGTAAGAGGTCCTACCTATCACAAAATTAAAAACTGTCTAGACCTCAATAGTTTTTATCACAAGGAAATCAGTACCAACAGCAACTATTTTACAGCATTCTGTACTCAAAGGGCACTCAATAAAAACAACACTGTTCAATAACTCGAGGTGGCAGCTAAAATTTTTAACCTGGGAAGAGAGCTGAATATAATTCAACTATTACATTTTGATTTTTTTTTTCTGTATAAAGCCGAGTTGCTCATTCCTTTCGTTTTTGAACCTCTCACTTCACCTTTCAATGTCATCTCTCTGACTCCGGGTTTGTGCTCTCTCTGAACTGAATAAATGCTATGTGGTTTTCTCTCAGATTCTCACAGTGAAAGAAAAAGCAAAAGAATAAATCTCTAATCTCAATACTGTGGTGACTTTTAAAGAACTAACCCTCAATATTTCCTACCTAATTTGCCTTCAATCATTCTGATTTTTAAACAAACACAACTTCCAACAGCAACCAACCCCATCTGACTTTCTGTTTCAAGCTTGCTTGCTTCTTCCCTCTGTTGTTCTGAAGTCACTGGTAGCCTGGCACCCAATCTCTTTGAGTATCTGATCCCACTTAGCACACAAAGGCCATCCAAAGGTGTCAATCCTCAAGAGTCATATTTTTTTGTGACAGGATCTCTCAACTGGAGCTAGGCAAGTGGGCCAGGCTGGCTGGTCATGGAGCTCCAGGGATCTTCTGGTAACTTACTAGAGTGCACAGTGTGCTTAGCCGTTTTGAAGTAGATGTTGGGAATCAATCAGGTTCTCATTCTTGCAAGTTGAGCATCTTACTGACTGAACCCTCTCTCCAGCTCTCCCATCCCCAGCTAGAGCTATTTAAGTTGACTTCTTATGTTGCTAGGTCCTACTTTTTGTGTGAAGCAAGCAAGGGTCCATGGGTCTCAGAGTCTCAACCAGAGCTTCCAGGAAGCACCGATTTCTTCCTATACTTCAATCTTTCTTGCTTTATTCAGAACGCTAAGAGAAAGCTGGTGTCTCTCACACTTCCTTCTTTCACCAGTGGCTAATTAGATATTGTCTTTAATTTGGTCACACATTTTCTACTGCATTCTTACTTCCAGCAATAAGTACATCTTGGGGCATTTCTTCTGGAAGTCAACCTTTCAGACCAATGGAAACACTCTGAATCAGTGGTTGGAGAGTGTACAGACATGCCAATGGAGGGAAACACCTGGCGTGATGTTAGGGCTGGTGGAATGGCTTGTTCGGTGGCTCTGAGCTCTATGATCCACTCTCTTGGCTTCACCTAATCACCTGATGCAGAGTACCACCGTGAAGGGTGATGGGATCACGACACTGCCCAGGAGAAAGGAAGAAGCCATGTGACAGCCACTATGATATAAAAGGAAATGGGTTAAACGTCATCACTGAAGAACACAGCTTAGTAGAGGAGAATTGGGACAGTGCTTAGGCCATTTGATGACATACCTAATCTTCATTGTCAACCTGACTGGATTTAGAGTCACCTGGGAGGCACACCTCTGTGAGGGCATTTTCCAAAGCAATTTGCTGAGGGAAGACTCAGCATAATGTGGGTGGCAGCACCTCTTGGGCTGGGATCCTGGACTGAGTGAAAGGGCAAAAGGAGAAGAGAGCTGTAAGCTTCATTCATGGTGCTCTCCTTCCACGCCTCCCCCAGACTGGGCCTGGCTACACATTCCTGTCGTCATGGCCTCTGTCAATCCTTTCCCTCCATGATAGATTCACAAATCCTTCCCCTGATGATAAGTTTCTGTTTGTCACATTTGGTCACAGCAATGAGAAAAACAATCAACATTCCACATGGGAGACTGCTGTGCTTTAGAAAAGGATTTGACACAACTCTGTCTTATAGGAAACTTACTCTATATGAGGTTCAAATCTAGGACTTGAAAGTAAATCCTACCCCATCTTTCTTTTCCTTCAGTGTAAATTATCCCATAATACTCCCCTCACCCTGATCTGACATACTTTAGTGCGTGAGGAAGTAGGGTTTAAAATTGCAGTCAGAAGAATACACCCAGAGCTGCCTGACATGAGCCCTGGAAACAACTCAGGTCCTCTGCAAGAGCAGCACTCACTCTTAACTGCTCAACCCTGTCTCCAGGCTCAACCCCTCATCTTATGGATGCTTCAGTGATGGACAGAGTGAAAGAGTAGGCATGCTACACTGTGGGCTTCTGCTAGCCCAACCTCACTGTTGGCCTCCTTCTGTTCAGCTCTCCTAAATTCCAGTTCCACCTGTTGCACCAACATCACCCACAGATCAATCTGTGTGAAATTTCATCGGAGACATCGTGTGAATACCAACTGACGCGTCCAGCTGCTGAAAAGACGTCTCATGTGAGTGTCCATCCCTCCCTCCTTTTCCTTTCTCCCATAGCCAATCTTTAAACACAACTGCTAAAACTAATTACAAATATCAGCACACCATATACATACACACAAGCCAGAATCATCCCGTGGCTTCATGATGAATGAAATCCACATGAACCAGTTTATTTTAATCTGACTCAAAAGTTATTAATTCTGGGCTGGAGAGATGGGTACCAGCTTAAGAGCACCTACTGCTCTTTCAGAGGATCTGAGTTCAATCCCCAGCACCCAGTCAGGCTGCTTACAACCTTCTCTAACTCTAGCTCCTGAGGATCTTACACCCTTCCAGCCTCCCAAGACACCTATGCACATATGTGTATGCACGTGCACACGCGCGCGCACACACGCGCACACACACACAAATAGATAAATAAATCTTCAAAAATTACTGATCCATTTGCCCAATTTAGCACATTCTCTTTTCCTTTATAGTGAACATTATGGCTCATGGGGCTGGTAATCAGTGGGGCATCATATTATTTTATACGTGACTGGGAATCATGGGAAAGTATTTGACCCACAGGGCAAACTTGGACATGTGTGGTGTGCCGATATTAGTAATTAGCTGTAGCAAATTAAAAAAGAAGTGTTCATTGAGACGAAGAAGCAAGGGACCCCTCCATTAGCAACTGAGGGCATCAGACAGAATCCTCAAAGCCCCCAACCGACGACGAGGTCTTTGCAGAAGACAGTCTAAGACAGAGATTTAAAGAGAGACAATCTGAGAGAATGTCTGACATGTTTACTGGGTTATGCCCCCCACCCCTATATGCTCTCTACTGAAACTGTGTCCCAGTGACACTGAGGAAAATCAATTAGATTTCTGTTGTACTGGCGCCTCCTAATGGCCTCACCATTTCCCTGAGTTTTGGAGGAAAGGCCTGTGAAAACCTTGGCACAGATTTTCATCTGTGCTTTGACACAAATGTAAAAATCAGTAAAGCAAAGTCTTTTTTCCTTCTTCCACCTCCCAAACATACACACACACACACACACACACACACACACACAAGTTCATTTTGTGCCCTCTGTTCCCCAAAGAGTGACTGGAAAGGGGTAGTGTTAAAAAGTAGATAAGTAAAAGATTCAATGATGGTTGTTTACATAAGGAGGGCATGGATGCTGAGGGGACAGGGCACCTGTAAAGGCTGCCAGGCAGCCAAGCCCATTGCATTATAATACTGGCCAGGCTTCTCACTGCCTGCATGAAGAGGCACTGGAATGGTAAGCCTTGGGTTGTCTACTTGGCATTTAGAATCACCATGGAAACAGACCTTTAGGTGTGCACAGGAGGGCATTTTGTGACTGAGTTAACTGGGAGAGGAAGATCATTTGGGCAGCACCATTCCAGGGCCTGGATCACCAGACTTCATGAAAAGGAGAAAACCAGCTGAGCACCAGCATGCACCCCTCTCTGCTTCCTGACTGGGGGTGCAATGTGACCAGGACCACGAGCTTCCCCCCCGCCCCCCGCCATCTCTCCCCTGCCATGAGGGGCTGGAGCCTCAAACCGTGAGCCAAAATACTCTCTGTTTTCTTACATTGCTTTTGTCTCATTTTCTCACAGCAGAACAGCACCTGCTCACAGGCTTCACAGGAAACAAGAGAACTGCTCATTAGATTTCCACAGACAATTTCAGGACTGTCCCCAAGGGTTTCCTTCCTTCCAATGTGACAAAACTGAAACCAAATACCAACCTGGGAAAGCTTGAGAGAAAGCCTCGCTTTTGTTTCAGATGCTACAGGGCCTGGAGACGAGAGTGGAAATGGCAGAAAGAATGTTCTAGAAAAACATCTCCTATCTCTTAGTTTAGTTGTGTGTAGTGCAAAGTGCTGAGGTCCAAAGGGTTGTTTGCTAATATGGAGAGGTATCCATGACACACTAAAGCAATCTAAAACAATGAAAGTGCTTGCACTGGCAGGTTGCAGTAGTGTGCAGCACGCCTTTCGTTTCAGCTCTCACTTGGCAGATAGAGGCAAGTGGATCTCTGTGAGTTCAAGTCCAGCTTGGTCAAGATAGCAATTTCCATGCCCCATAGTGAGACCCTGTCTTCAAAAGCAGTACTTGTTCCATTTAAGTCAATCGGACAAGTATTTCTGAAATTCTCAAATACATGACTACTAAATTCTAAGTCCTACAGCTGTGCTGGTAGGGCCTTGGAATCAGCTAGGAATTGGGACTGTTGCTGTGACCAGCCCTAACCACTTCTGAGCACTCCAGTATCATGCATATAGAACTATTAAATGTTAGGTAGTTTCAGATGTATAAAGGAGACATCTTAATAGTCACCTTCTCAAATCAACTTCCTTTTAAAAAATAGAAGATTGTCACTACCCATGAACAGTCACAGTGTCTTCTTGCGTGGCTGAGGAAGTAACTTACGGCCCCTCTGACTTCAGTCTTCCCAGGTGAACTGTCCAGAGTCACTCTGTTTTGTCCTAGTTTTAGGAAAATCCACCTTGTGCTTCCCTCCACTGCTTCAGGCCTGCTGACCAGCTGACCACATCCTACTGAGCAGATCATTCTCATTTAGTTTTGGGGGGGTCCATTGTTTTACAATATAAAGCAAATTATTTTCATCAACTGATTGCAGCTTTTGAATCCTTTGTAAACAGAACCTTTGGGCCCCTTGGTCTGACTCTAGTGTGATGCATTGTGGGTTAGGCCATATAAGGCATAGCCTGCCTCTCTAGGTAGGTAGTCCCTTCTGGACTGAGCCTGCTCTCCACAAACAACCTTCACTGAGTACCATTCTTCTGTGTCTCTCATGGGTACACAGAGTGACCTTGTGAAGTGTTAAGCACACTCCAAATACCCCATCTCTGGCTGCAAGCAAGTGGCCAGAAATCACGTGAGGACTGAGCAAGTGAGTGAAGGCCATTCCAATTTACATCACATGCCCTGGATATAATAACATTTTCTCCCTCTGTCTGGCATTTATTCCTTCAATTCAAACTTCCTTCCACAAAAGATGTGTTTGGATCCCTGGTTCCATCTTTTGAAAGATCAGTTTCTGTACAATGTGCACTTAGCTTGTTACATTGCTTAATTCGGTTTCTGCTGACTGTTTATTTGAAATTTTCTACATTTTAACTTTTATAATTTAACATTTCTAAATGTATAGAAAGTTTCTACATCTAACTTTTATAAACTAATAAAATGCTCTATATTAGTTCCTTTTCTGTTGCTGGAATAAACAGTGATAACCAGAGACTTAAGGAAGATAGGGTTTCTTTTGGCTTACAGCTCTAGAGGGATAAGAGTCTCCCTTGGTGTGGGGAAAATGTCAGTAGGCATGGCAGCAAGAGTGGGAAGCTGAGCAATCACATCCTCAACCATAAGAGGTGAGACTGTAAACCCTCCAAACCAGCCAGCAGTGACATACTTCCTCCAGCAAGGCTCCACTTCCTGAAGGTTCCACAACCTCCCCAAACAGCACCACCAACTGAGCATCAAGTGTTCCAATACCAGAGCCTATGGGGACCATTTCTCTTTCAAATCTGATGTAGTCTTCTGGACTCCACATTCATGTACATGTGTTCACACACACACACACACACACACACACACACACACACACACACACACGGAGGGTGCCTTCTCATAACAAGGTATCTAATAGTCTTCCACCACCAATTATTGCTGAGTTCTTCCACCCAAACCACCAGAGATCCTCAGACCTTACAAGGAAAGCCAGCGGGTCTCCTCAGAGTAAAAATCACCTTCTCAATCATGTGTTTATTTGGCTGGTGAGATTTCCAGGGGGTCCCCACTGACAGTTGGCCAATATGCAACCAGTGGCCCAAATGTAAACCATGCTGAAAAGCTATTTCAACTCCACCTGCCTCTTAACTCTCAGACTCCACCAGGCAAGCATTCTCATGTAAGTTTTCTCCAAGTCATGAATTGCAAGGGGACCCGCAAGGCTTTCTCATCCTGTAACCCCATCTGTGAAGCACTTCACTCAGTTCCCTCACTTTAGTGGTGCTACAGATAGAATGGCTGGAAACTTGATGCTCTGAGATAAAGAAGAATGGCTTGAAAGGACATCTGGAGGTCATATCTAGCTAGGGACTGAGAGCTACTTGCATGTCCAATTTTAATTCAGTATCTTCCTCCCTCAAGTGATAAACCCAGTTTGTGATGCACAGGGTTTTCTGAAAAGTTCCTGCTAGAAAATATGGCCTCCAGATGCATAAAGAGCCTTTTCTTATTTTACTTGTTTTATGAGTATGTGTCTGTCTAAACGTGTGCCACATGTATGCAAGGTGCGAGTGGAGGCCAGAAGAGGGCGTCAGAGTGCCTGGAGCTGGAGTTACAGGCACTTGTGTTTCATCAGCCCCAGGCACTTGGATTCAAACTGAAGCTCTATGGGCAAGCTGGAAGCTCCCCTAACTGCTGAGCCATCTCTCCAGCCCCAATAAAGATCCTTCCAGTAAGAGGCAGAGAAAGAAGTGTATTGGTTTGTCCTTCAAGTGTGAGGTTCTCCTTTTACACTTTCTCCCTGAGTTACAAAGACCAGTGTGATACAGGGTAGGGAGTCTATTGTTCTATTTTCATGGATATGTAAAGAGAACCCCACAGGGAAGGGTTGTGGGAAGCAAATGGTAATTATGTCCAAACGATAAAATAAGACTTTTCATGTAATAATAGATCTCTCCAGGAGAGAAGGGGGCATTCTGTGGCTTCATTTTGAGAGTGATGCAGCCATGATGAGAAGCAGCACAAAGCCTCCATCCTAAATGGATGTGGGAAAGGGCAGTGCCATTCCAAGGCCATGGAGGACCACCTGGAGCATCAGGAGCATAGGGTCCAGATTCCGAAGCTAAACTGATGGACGATAAGGAGTGTGTCACCTCCATGGACAAATACTTAAACTTCATGGAGTAGAAGATATTTGAATGTAAATGAGCCAAGAATACCACCCCCACCCCCCACCAAATTCTAAGTGTCTATAAAATTTTACTGCCCAAGAGCTCTGGTTTTGTCAAAGTCAAGGCTTATGGAGTAAATTAAGCTTCGGCTTGTTTGCTGTGGTGAACAGACAGACACCAGCAAGTAAAGAAGTTCAATTATTAAGTATTTTTACTAAAAACGAATCTTTGGGGTTGGGGATTTATCTCAGTGGTAGAGTGCTTACCTAGCAAGCACAAGGCCCTGGGTTCGGTCCTCAGCTCCGGGGGGAAAAAAAGGAAATAAAAAAAAAACAAAAACAAAAACAAATCTTCACCTTGCTGAGGGGCAACAACCGTAGGGTAGTATTGTGTTTGCTTCCTTCTTTTTTCCTTCTTCCTTCCTTCTTCCTTTCTTCCTCCTTCCTTCCTTCTTCCTTCCTTCCTTCTTTCTTTCTTCCTTCCTTCCTTCCTTCTTTTCTTCCTTTCTTCCTTCCTCCCTTCCTTCCTTCTTCCTTCCTTCCTTCTTTCTTCCTTCTTCCTTCCTTCCTTCTTCCTTTCTTCCTTCTTTCCTTTCTTTTGAAATACTTTTCTGAAAAATAGTCTTACATGTGCTTTGAGAGCATTTAAAATTGCTAACAGATGAAACATCAAATATGGACAATCCAAGAGGCTTCCTTGAGAAAGCAGGGCAGAGGAGAGCCACTCTAACATCACTGTAGAAGATACTAGAAAATTTGTCTGCTCTAGCAAGAGTCTAGAGAGTTATCATTTGTACCAAGAGTGGACCCTCACCTCAGGGTAGAAAAAGATAGGTGTCATTGCAGTAGGGTGACCACACTAATGCACTATCTAATACCGCACAGTTGGAGTTTGAAGTGCCTACACCATCAAAAAGACACAGTCTATTCCTACAGTATACCCTAGCCATATTTGCCATGTAAACACCAAGAGATAATTATTTATTGGCTGGAAGATCCATACAGAGATGCTGGCCCCAAGAAACCATCAGCCTGATTCATTAGAGAAGTTAGATTCTTATTATTAAAATGACAAGAGAGTCTTGGAAGAAGATGCTATTATAAGAAATTCAGGGAGGCTGGTGAGATGGGTTCATGTATACAAATGCCTCTTGTACATATGAGAGGACTAGAGTTCGAATCTCCAGCATGTAGGTAAATGCCAGGTGGCGATGGCAGCCTGTCTGGAATCCCAGCACCAGCAAAGCAGAGACAGGGGACCCTTGACAAAACTGGCTAGCTAGATGAGCTGAGTCAGCCGGTTCTGGGTTCAAGTGAGAGACCCTGCCTTGATATATAAGGTCAGGAGAGACGGGGGAGACACCAGATGTCAGCACTGTCCTCTACACCCACATACACCTGCATACACACCTACACATAAAACACACATGTAAAATAAACACGAATGCATTTAGGATTTGTTGCTTGCTTGTTTTCTTGAGCTCTCTTGATTTTTGTGGTGCTCAGGACTGAACCCAATTCCCACGGGCTAGATAAATGCTTTACTGTTGAGCTGTATCCCTGGCCCCCAAATTTAGAATTTCTATGTAGACGAAAAATGTTAATAAGCCCAATTATTTTCTATGCCAGCATTAGGATAAATATAAAGATAACTCAGATATATAATTGTATATTAATATCATTAAATATATTAAGCTAGTGGGTAGATAAAGATACCTCCTTCCCTTTGGCAACTTCTTGGGCCTGTACCCTGAGAGATACCTCCTCCACAGTGCCGCTGAGACAGGATACTATGCATTCTTTCTTTAAGAAATGGCAGTGGTAGAGACTGAAGGCTGGGAAGGCCAGTAACACAGTGATGTATTTGCCTGTCGGCATTCTCCACTTGACCAGAAGGAAGAGAGCCCTACTCATCCACAGCCTGGCAGCCTGGATAATCTCAATACAGATTCGATACATGCGTGAGTGAATGAAATGGAAGATACTGTTCAGAAATGTTACACTGTAACAGAAAAAGTTTAGGTGTTTTTTAAGGTGCTCCTTATTCCCGGTAACAATGGAACTAAGTTTGAGTTCTGATTGTCTTCAGATTTGGAGTTGCTTGACTCCTCTGGGTCTCCATTTCCTCACATGCAAAATGTGAATAATAAAAACAAAAGTATGACCTTATAGGCCTCGTATACGTAGCCACTGAGATGGCGGACATGAAAACATTTGTCAAGCCATAAGATGCACCATATAATGTTATGAAGTGAAGTCTTCATAGAACAATAATTGCAGTCACATATTGATTATTCAAAGATTTTAGCTGCTTTCATCATGCCTATGACCAAAGGCCTGGCAAGGAGCAGCTTAAGGGGATGGGAGGATGGCTCAACATCTAAAGGCACAGACTGCTCTTCCAGGGGACCCAAGTTTGTTTTCCAGAACCCACGATGGGCAACTCACAACCGTGTGACTTCAGGGAGTCTAACATCCTCTTCTGGCCTCCATGGGTGCCTGTATTCACCTGAACATAGCCACACATACACATCATTTTCAAACATTATTTTAAGAGGCAGCTTAGGGGAGGAAGGGATTATCTGGGCTCACAGCTTGAGAGGTGCAGCCCGTCGTGGTGAGGAAGGCACTGAGGGATGTGAGGCAGCTGATCACATTGCCTGTGCAGTCCTGGAGCGAGGGTAAGAACCACAACACAAACCCAACACGATTTTCAAATTCCTCCATGAAGAGACATCACAGTCTCTTCCTCCACCTAACCCAGGTTGATCTTGCAGTACTCTTCAACCCATAAAAAACAGCAGAAGCGCTGCTGTGTGGGTTCTGAGTGCAGACTTCAGGAATTCTTACAAATATCCCCTTGCTCGCTTGGGGCCCTTCCTGTCCCGAGACCACCAGCCTGGATTACCTGTCAGAGGGTGAGCGATTGCACAGCTGAGAGCCAGCTGTCCCAGCTCAGACCCCAGCAGTCCAATAACAGCAAAGCTTCACATCTGACCCGCAGGCAACTGCAGGCACGAAAAACTGGGTCAGCCCAAACCAGAAGGACCACCCAGAAGATAGCTAGATGACAAAACCTCTAGCAAACGCTGAGTGGGGTGGCTTGTTTGTTCTGTGAAATAATAGCTAATTTATGGTTCCCCCATGAGTGTACCTTGAAATTGGTTCTGGAAGGCAGGGTGACACAAGCAGAAGGTGTTTGTGTGTGTGTGTGTGTGTGTGTGTGTGTGTGTGTGTGTGTGTGAGTGTGTGTGTATTTGTGTGTGTGCATGTGTGTATGTGTGTGTGTGTGATATGAATTATTAAGGGTATGTTTCTGCTCTCCCCTTCAGCATCCTGCAGCTTTCCCAGAGCTGTCTGAGGCACAGCTGCGGGCTGACCTCAGTATGAGGGCTGAAAGCCGCCCCCCTCAGCAGAAAAACTGCCTTCCTTCACAGAACGCTGGGCATGGCGCATTTCTGCTTCCAAGACACGTTTAAAAGGAAAGTAAGAAATGACTTCCTGGCCACTATCAAATCTCTCTTTATGTATGCCATTCCTTTCAAATATAGCTTCTGAAATCAACCTAACCTGTCTGACATTTAAAACTCGGCTGATGCAAGAAGTCAGGAAAGTATTAGTTAGCAAAAGTGGACAGGAGATAGATGAGACGCTAGCTCATCAGAAGCCCATAAAACCGTAAATGCACGGGGAAATTTGCATTGAAAGTGGAAAGGGAATTTGAAAAGAGATGAAAGGGCAGAAGGTGTATGTAGATGGCTGAGTCAGTAAAGTGCTTGCCACACAAACATTAGGCCTGATTGCAGAGCCCTAGCACCCACATGAAAGGCTGAGTGTGGTAGCATGCACCTGTAATCCCAGCAATCCTAGCACTGCAAGGCAGAGAAATGGGAGACCCCTGGGGCTAGCTATCCAGTTAGCCTAGTCAATCAACAAGCTTTGTGTTTAATAAGTTTAATAATGGTCTTGGAAGAAAATAAGGTGGGGGTGACCAGGGAAGACACATCAACCTCTTGATTCTGTATGAACACACATGCTACATGCATAGAACTACAACACACATACACATCACACACACACCACATATACACACATACCATACACACACACACACACCTCTACACACACATACATACATACACACACACATATACACATATACACATACACCACACGCACATACACACATACCACACACATACACATACCATACACACACACACCTCTACACACACATACACATACCATACACACACACACCACATATACACACATACCATACACACACACACATCTCTACACACACATACATACATACACACATATACACATATACACATACACCACACGCACATACACACATACCACAAACATACACATACCATACACACACACCATACACATACACACATATATACATACAACACACGCACATACACACATATACACATACACCACACGCACATACACACATACCACAAACATACACATACCATACACACACACCATACACATACACACATATATACATACAACACACGCACATGCACACATACCACACACATACACACCACACACACACACCGTACACACACACACATACACACACACACACACACACACACACACACACACAGATAGCAGCAAAGTTGTTCAGACAAATCATCAAAATTGAGACAAACACCTGAGCTTGAGGTGGCAGGGCTGGCATCAAGCCACAGAAAATGCCGGTGACTTTTACAGCCTGCTCTGCTGTGTACTAAGATCCATGGTGTTCAATAATTTAAACTTTGTTCCCCAACAGTATTATTAACGCCAAGTTACAGAGGAGGCTCAAACAGATAAAGTGATTTTACCATGAAGGTCTTATAAGGTGGTTTTTCGTCGTTTGTTTCAGAGCCAAGAGCGAAATCAAATGTGGAGAACGGCAGAGAACTTTTTTCTTTACAACTGTTTGAGCTCTAGACCTCTGCCCACACAGCAGACTTTGCCTCTCTACCTGGTGCTTGTTGACAGTTTTCCCAGGGCAGCATGTATGAGGTAGTCTGGATTACACAGGCATCTCTATGGTGAACCCTTTCTTAGCAGGTTAGTGGGACACTGACCCCTGATGGGCACCATCCTTACTGATCACTTTTCTTGCCCTGGCTCTGCCTTCTTCCAGATCTTAGTATCTCATATGACACTCCGTGTTGTCTGTTACCTTTTCTCCTCTCATTCCCTTCATCTCACCCAAAGCCATAGACCCTGGACGTGACAAGTTGAGGATAAAAATGGTTCTGTCACTTACCCACCAGCTAACAGGAAATGTGGGAATGTAACATCCCTTTCTGGGAATAACAGTAGAATCTACCCCAGTGGTGTGTTGGAGATGGAAACTGTATGTGAATAACATTGTGCAAGGACAGTGCAAGATAATGCGCAGAAAGTGTCACAAAGAACAAAGGCAAGTCCTCCATGAACATGCAATGGGAGGAGAGATTGCTTTTCCTGAGTGCATGCAGGCAGGTACAGTCGTGTGTGTGTGTGTGTGTGTGTGTGTGTGTGTGTGTGTGTGTGTGTGTGTGTGTAGGTGAGAAGACAACCTGGGTGGCATCCCTCAGGACCTGCCCCCCTTTTTTTCTTTGAGACATGGTCTCTCATTGGTCTGGAGCTATGGATTAGCCTAGGTCCAGGGTCCCATGTGTCTCCACTTCCCAGCCCTGGGATTACAAATATGTGCCTCCATAGCAGCTTTTTATAATGTGGGTGAACTCAGGTTTCCTAACTGAGCCACCTCCTCAGACTTTTTCTTGGGTTTTTCTTCCTGGTGACCCTGTTCAAGAGGATCCATCCTCTTTAATTTCCATCAGTTAATTCTTCTCCATATTTGCTCCCTGCTCTAGAGGTCATAAATCACTTTCACAGAGTACCTTGCCATCCTTGTCAAAGGCAGCCCTTCCTAAGACCTGGTACCAATGCCAACCCTTTAATGAAGTCCTTTTTTGAGCCTCTAGTGGAAGACATTAGGGTCTGGCTCAGTATTTCTCTGGCTTCTCTCCAAAGTATTTTTTAGTCCAGTATAGACATTGCCACAAATTTCTTTGTAGCTAAGGGATCTGACATGATTGACAGCTGCCTTGTTAGCAATCCACATGTCACCATTTCAGAAATCTGTGGGAGAAGCGCATCAGGGAGGAATACACTTTATCCAGTGCAGATCATGGCAGAGGTTGGAATCTAGGACTGGCATGTCTTGGGGCACAGAGTTCAGAGGCGACTACAGACTTAAGTAGGAGAAGCTTGCTGGTCAGCCCAGTATAGGGTATGCTAAAGACCCTGTTAGCTTTCTGAGTTTATGTCATTTTTTAAAAATTGATTTATTTTTATTTTATGTGTATGTTTGCATTCCAGCTGGTCTGTATATACAGCATGTGAGTTCACTGCCCATAGCAATCAGAAGAGAGCATCAGCCCCTTAGAACTAGAGCTGCAGATGATTGTGAGCTGTCATGTGTGTGTTGGAGATTGAACTGAGTCTTCTGCCAGAACAGCAAGATTTCTTAACCTTTGAGCCATCTCTCCAGCTTAAGCTCAGTCTTTTTACTGACACATACATGATATCCCTGCTAGATAAGGATCCACATTTGTGATCAGAAAATGTAATCTTACCACTAATAGCATTTTGCTAGTTCTTTTCCTATCAAACACCATGATCAAAAGCAATTTAAGGAAAACAAATTGATTTTGACTTATGATTCAGAGGGCTAGCATTCATAATTGTTGGGAAAGCTTGGCAACAGGCAGATATGGTAGCAGCTGGTAGGAGCAGGAAGCTGAGCGATCACATCTCAATCTCATACAGGAACCAGAAAGAACAGAAATTGGGATGAGACTACAAACCCTGGAAGTCTGCTCCCAGTGACACATTTCCTCAACAATGCCACACCTCTGAAGGGTGCATAACCTCTCCAGATAGCACCACAAACTGGAGACCAGGTGTTCAACTACGTGAGCCTCGGGGTGGGGCATAGCTCATTCAAACCACCACAGACAGCTGTCTATAGGGGATTTTTTTTAAATTCCATGTTGTAAAAACCTAACCCCAACAGCATCTTAGTGTGTGTTTGGTTTGGTTCCCTTTTAGAACTATCATTTCTTCACTTCCATGGCAGAAATGCTTTTCACTGAAACACTGACATTGGATTTCACCCTATAGCTGGTTCTGGCTCCCCTGAGGGGTAGGTCATGATCTCTATAGGCTAGCTCTGGCTCCTGTAGGGTGGGGTAGAGCATGGTCTCTACAGGCTGGCTCTGGCTCCCATAGGGTGGGGTAGAGCATGGTCTCTACAGGCTGGCTCTGGCTCCCGTAGGGTGGGGTAGGGCATGGTCTTTACAGGCTATCTCTGGCTCCCGTAGGGTAGGGTGTACCCTCCACAATCTTTCAGTGTTGGGCTCAGCTAGCCAACTTGCTTTGGTTAATTAAGTATTAGTAGCTATGAGATGACAGAGACTTGAAATGATCTTGTCCCTCTGTGATGTCCATCAAAACCCCCTTCTCATGTCCATAGGTTCAAGGAAGAGGGTAAGACATTCCCACAGGGCCATGCAAGGAAAGGCCGACACAAGGTAACCACCCAATACCATCCCCTTCCCTGCAGAGAAGGAGTGATGCAAGCTTGCTGCTTTGTGATTGACAGTGCCACATGTTACCATGACAATAAATCTTGCTTCTAGAAGACAAGAAAGGAAATTCTCTCCTCCAAAAAAAGGTTTGCTGTATTAGAAACAGAAGGCACAACTTGTATCAAAAGTTAGACACTGCCCCAGCTCCTCCCTTCACACTTGGCTTCCTCTTTGAGAAGTCAAAGCCTTCTCTCCCACCCCATCCTACCTGTAGTTCCTTGAACTCATTATGTAGGTGAGAATGACTCCAGAACTCCTGATCCTCCTGAAAAGTGAGCACCTCCACCCAGCAGTACATGCCTTTTGCGTTTCCACAGCAGCAGACATTACCAGTGCTCTATCTCTTTTCCAATGTCTCCTTCAGCACTCCGGACTTTATCCATAGGTGCTCCTCTTCCTCCAGCCTTGTATCCTTTAGTGACCACTTGACTTGAATCTCTCTGTGTGCAAAACTCCACTCTTAGCCCCCTCGAGCTCTAAACATTTCCTTCAGCCCTAACCATTGTGTTCCAGCAGCAAACAGACCGTACCAATCCTGAGTTCTTCCTAGAATCCCTTACATGGATGGAATGCCCAGAACCACCTCCCTCAATGATGTCTCCAGATTTGTTCCACTGCCTCTTTCTTCTGCTGGCTAAGTACCAGGCCAAACATACACACACACAAGCTCAGTGGTCAATATTTGTCCCTCACCAAGTCACACACACTTAATAACTACTGAACTTTTTGCAGCTGCAATGGCTGTGGCTTTGACAATCACTCTGTGAATTATTCAAGTTACTGGAGGTTTCATATTAAGGAATGCTAACTCGCATAATTTTGAGAAGCAAAGAGTAACCTTGGTAATTAGACTGTGCACTGAATACACGCACTGCTTTCAGAATTCTACTATACTCATTATGTCAAAAAATGAGAGGCAAGGGGCCTGTGGGTAGATGCTAGAACCTCACCTCCACTAATAGAAAGGAGGACAGTCATCTGATGGTGCAGAGAAGACACAGGGAAGCTTCAGCCACTCCCACTTCGGTTAGCAAGATTAGAGGCTGATTTCCCATGCTGCCCTACTCAAAAATCAATGGCTAGTAAAAATCTGAACATTATTAATTCAAACTGGCCAAACAAGGATTAAACTTTACCATGTGGAACACAGCCCATAAAAATATTTTGCAACTAGATTTCTTCTTCCAATTACCAAGGATACAACATCGTTTTTCCTGTAGGCATTGCAGGAAGAGCCTCTGAATGCAGCCAGGATGTAAATCAGGTATCGTATGGGTGTTTTATTTACTCACTTTGTAGGGCCCAGCTTTCTAAACTGGCTGAATGTTGACCTCTTTGTCCATCACTGAAAGATGCTGTATTATGGATTGCCACTAGAATTCTGAGCAAAGACTCCAGGGAGAAGGAAGCTATAGTCCACCCAAGCTCCTTATCGAGTTGTGGAGTTGGTAGCTCAGCCAGTAGCTCAGTGGGTAGTCACACAGCATGAAGACCTGAGCTGGACACCCCAGAACTCGGGTAACAGGAGCCACGTGCTGGCACATGCTTCTAACCCTAAAGCTGGGGATGTAGAGACAGGTGAATCCCTGGGATTCAGAGAGAGAACCTATCTCAGCTAACAAGAAGGATGGCATCTTGAAGAACAATGCACAAACGTGTATACCACCACAAGCATGTGCACATATCAGCACACACACACACACACACACACACACACACACACACACACACACTGATTCTGCGTACATTCATTTGGTGGATTTTAGGTATGAAAAAGTTTACCAAATATAGATGATAGATACATGGGGTCTCATTAACAAGATGAGTGACTGGAATCTCCCTCTAGTGCACACACACACACACACACACACACACACACACACACACACACACACACACTTTCCCATTCCAGGAAATAAACTGTAGAGTATGGGCTGCTATGTGTTTATTTTACAGCATGGTGTGGTGTGTTTTGTACTAGTTGAGTCTGTGTGTATGCACATGTGTACAAATGAAACCTGGATAAACATCCTTCCCTGATGCTGTACCAGATTCTTGTTCCTTACTCCATAAGTTTCGATCCTAGACCAAATTTTATCCCACTGAAAATATCCAGATTGAGCAGACCATAGAGATCCAAAGGGGCTGGGAGGAGCTTCACACGGGGTGTCTGTGTGGAGGAGTGGACTAAGAGATAACTTATTTCAGCTAAAAGATTACACAAGACACTGTTCCACATTCACAGCCCTGCCTGGCACCCAGAACCACCACTCATGAGGGTGAAACTATGGTTAATGTCTTGCAAAGCAATGCAGAAATGGTACCGTTCATAAACATGTCATATGCTCCATACTGCACAACATGAAGCTCACATATGTGTATGTATGTGTGACTTTATTTTCTACGTATGTAGACACAGGGAAAATAAGATTGTAGGAGGAGTGAGGGTCTAAGAAAAGGCGGCTCCCAGCACTGAGCCCTAAGGAAACTACTCAGATCTTGTCCACACATCTGGGTGCCCTAGGGGAATCTCACAGGCAAAGACCATAAAAGCATAGCTTCCAGAGGTAGTAAAGGCCCTAAATGTCTCAACTGTCCTCCTTACTGGCCTGCACTCTACAGAAAGGAATGGCGGGTCTTTAGAAAAGTGACTCCAGTCATGTCTCTAAAGACCTTCTGGTTGTGCAGAGAGAGGCACCTTTGGACACCAGCCAACCCGGGTGACATGGGCCGTAGCAGTAATCTAGGCAGGTAAAGGAGGTGTCCGCCAGTCACTGTCCTTCTAGCTGTGACCAAACAGCTGATGATGGAAAGATTTATCTGGGTTCACAGTTTGAGGGTGCTGTCCATTGTTGGGGGAGCATGGCAGCAGGAAAAGAGGGTGCTGTCCATTGTTGGGGGGAGCATGGTGGCAGGACAAGAGGGTGGTCACACTGCATTGACATGGAGAAAGATGCTTGCTGCTACTTGGCTCATTTCCCCCTTTTACTCAGTTCAGGCCCAGCCTCGAGGTGGTGCTGCCAGCATTTAGGATGCACCTTCCCACTTCATTAAAGACCCACACAGACAGATCTGCCCAGAGGTGTGTCTCCCAGGCGACTCCAGACCCAGTCAAATTAAGATGAACAGTCATAGAGAAGAGAACACACTCTGAATACAGATTCCTTTCCTACCTGGTCCTTCAACATGTGTTCAAACTTCTCATGTGATTTTTCTGAAACTTTTATACTGTATAAAAAAAAATCAGATGAAACATACCTGAATTCTACAGTGTGAAAGGCTAACACTCCCTCCCCCGAAATTAGACACTGGACATTTAAAAAGACTTTTGCAAGCCTATAAACACATTTTACTCAATAGACTTTCTATCTCCTCATAAAAAGGTATCTGTATGTCTATGAGTATGTGTACATATATTCAAATTTGTGTATAATTGTATATGCTTACACATATACACAGATATGTATAAATGTTCTATAAATGTATAAATATTTATTTTTTATCAGTTTTCAATTATAATATTAAGAAATCTGAAGGAATAAGAAAATATAAAAATAATAAAAATGCGGGCAGGAGAAATCACCTTCTTGTTGATTTTTTATCTTTGTAACTAAAAGAACAAACATCTCAAAGGCTATTCCTAGCTAAACTTTAAACTTCTGAATATGGATTACAGGATTTAAAGCATATTCATCACACATTTTATGCTAAAGAGTGTAGAAAATTTTACTATAATAAATGTTTTATAAATATGATACATCTTACAAGTTTTATATTAAATGTAAATTAGTTTGCATTTATATTAGAAATATATTAATCTTTAATCAATCATTAAAGCAATTTGATATTAGTCTTTGTACCAAAATTTGAATTAAAAATGAATTACTTGGGGGCTAGGGATGTAGTAGAGTGCTGACCTGGTAAGATTCTAAGTTCAATTCCCAGCATGAAAAGAAGACCTGTCTGAGAAATGTTCAGAGTTTATCTCTCTCAAATGATGACCAAGAATATGAAGGCAAACAGTCCTCTCAATAGAGTTACAGCATGTGATTACAAATCCAAGGCATTTTCTCTGCCCAGAATGTAAGGGGATAAACCACAGGAAGTCATTTCTAAGACATGATTTGATGGAGTCTAGTGTTTGGGCTAAAACAAATCAGAGCCCAGTTTTGTAACATTTCTGTGAGACTATACTTATACTATATCAGTGAAACCAAATGAAAACTGCAGGACGGCCACCACAGCCAGCTCTTTCCTAAGTCTGATTAAGAGCCATTCAATGTGGTCTTCATCTTTTACATTGTTCATAAAAGCACAGACCATAATGATAGTCTTCCTAAGCCTCCTGATGAGCATTTTGTTAATGAAATTACATGATTAGGATAAGGGTCTAAGTACATGGACAGTATTTGATGTTTGGTTTTTGAGATAGGGGTCTTATATGTAGCCCCAGCTGTCCTGAAACTGTCCATATAAACCAGGCTGGCATCAAACTCACAGAGGTCACCTGCCTCTGCCTCCCAAGTTCTGGGATTAAAGGTATGTATCACCATACTTAGATAAATGTGTTTGCTATTATTATTATTGTGTTTATGTATGGGGGTGTGTATGCATGTGTCTATGCATGCATACAAAGCCCAGATGAATACCTTCATCATCATTACTCAAGCCCTGTCCATCTTGATTTTTGTTTTTAAAGTGTTCATGTGTAGGCATGTTCATATGTGTACAGATGCATATGTCTGTACACAAGGATGTGGCCAGAGGCTGGTGGCAGACATCGTTCCTGATCACTCCTACCAGATTTACTGAGACAGAGTCTCTCAAACCCAAAGCTTACCAATTTGGCTGGTTTAGCTAGCCAGTGGATTCTCTACTTTTGCCCCTTGAGTGGGGGGTTATGGTCAAGCTGCCACATTTGCCTGATTTTATTGGTTGGTGAGAATACCAACTCTGTCTACATAGCAAGTACTTTATCCACTGATACATATCTCCAACTCCAGCATGTTTTTTGAGACAGTGTCTCTCACTGGCCTGAAAGTCACCGGTTGGGGGAGGCTGTCTGGTTACTGAGCACCAAGATCTGCCTCTCTTCACTTCTCATGTTGTGAGCATATGCTGTCATGGTCATGTCTGGCTCCTTCTTTATATGGCTTCTGGGAATCAACCTAAAGTTCCCAGGCCTGCATGCCAAGTACTTTACTGACTGAACCATCCCCCAAGACCTTCCTTCACACTCTTGTTTGGTTGATTTTTGATACAGGAGTTGCATTCAGCCTAGGTTGACCTTGAACATCATATATATTCAAGGCTGGTCTCATAGTCCTCCAAATCTAGCGTATCAGGATTCCAAGAATGTATTATCATGACCAGCTTAATTTCCTCAAGTTCTTTTTTTACAAGATATTACTTTTATTTATTTATTTATTTATTTATTTATTTATTTATTTATTTATTTATGGTTTTTCCAAGACAGGGTTTCACTGTGTAACTTTGCACCTTTCCTGGATCCCACTCCGTAGACCAGGCTGACCTTGAACTCACAGAGATGCACCTGGCTCTGCCTCCCGAGTGCTGGAATTAAAGGCGTGCACCACCACCGCCCGACTTACTTTTTATTTTTTTTTATGTGTATGTGTGAGTGGATTTGAGTTTGTGAATGTCAGTGCAGTTGCCTGCAGAGGCCAAAAGAGGGAGCTGGAGCCTTTGTAGCTGAAATTATAGGCGGTTATGCCACCTAACATGGTTGCAAGGAACTGGACTCTCATCCTCAGCAAGGTCATCTAACTCTGTTACTGCTGAGCATCTCTCCAACCACCACTTTTGCCATATTCTCAATGAAACCATGTGGATAAAGAAAAGCTTAGTAACTGCCCAGGCCATGCAGGATCACGGCCAGTGAAGGGCAGAGGTTCTGGGGCGTCCATTCATCTCTGGAGCCTGTAACTTAAACTCTGTTAAAATTCTTAACAAAGTTTCCTTTAAAAAAAAAAAAAGACAAGAAAACCTTTTAAAGTTCTAAAATACATATGCAAAAATTTAAAAACACCTTTCATGGGGCTGGAGAGGTGACTCAGTGGTTAATAGCAAGTGTTGTTCTTGCAGTGGAGACGGGTTTGATACCCAGCAGCCACATGGTGATTCACAAACATCCACATCTCCAGTTCTAGGTGATTCAATGCCCTCTTCTGACCTGCACCAGGCACACACAGTGCACATAGACACTTGTGGGTAAAATAGACACAAAATAAAATGAATAAACCTAATTTTAAAATATTAAAACATCATATTTCAATAACCCACTTTACAACAACAACAACAAAAAGGTAGTTTGGACTGATTACAGATTATATTATAAAGCAACATCCTTCAAACACCTGTGGTTCCTGACCCCAAAACCAGAAACACAAATCTCGAGAATGGATTGGGGTACCTAGAAATAGAATCAAGTATTTCTTAAAAACATAATACACAGAAAACACCAACTTTGCTAATGATATCAGTGGCAAGAATTATTTAATAAATTGAATTGGAATATCAGTGCACTAATTTGGAGGAAATAATTAGATTGAATTAATATTTTACTCTGTATACAAAAATACCCTCCACATGGATGAAGGACTTAAACACAGAATATTGACTGATGGGAAGTCAGCGGGAGATGGATTAGAATATTTATCAGGTTCATGAAACAACAGTAACTTCAGCTTTGAAGCCTTGGAATAAATCATGAGGAAAAAGACTGACAGATTTGAATACATAAAAAATTCAAAACTTCTGTACAGGGGGAAAAAATCCAACAAGACTAAAATAAAAAAGGCATTGTGATGAGGGCAATATTTGCATGCCAGGTGACAAGCAGTGTTCTCCAACCCAAGCTGTGTACACCCTCATTCAAATTTATCAGAAAATATCTGATTTCAAAATACAAATATGTAAAATATGAGAAAGCTAAATACATAGAGAGATACAATCCATCAAGAGGGGAACAAGAAAACCATTTGGCTGCCAAGAATTAATACAATATACAGTGGGGCAGACCCAAGACAGCACCACTCCCCTCTCTAAGTATACCCTCACTGGCTACCAGTGATACCCAGTGTGGACACAGCTATGTGGAAGGCTGTGTACTCTCTTCTGACTTTCAGAACTGCAAATGGGTCCAAATTTATTAAAGATTAATTGCAAGGGGCTATAGATAAGGCTTAGTGGTTAAGAACACACATTGCTCTTGTAGAGAACCTGAGTTTGGTTCCCTATGTCTATGTCTGGCAGCTCACAACTCCCTTAACTTCAGCTCCAGAGGACTCAATTCTCTCTATTGCATATTCACACACACAATTTAAAAATAAAAAAAATCTTGGAATAATTCATAATGCATAGGCACAACCAGGCTCAAAAGCTGGTGGCACATGCCTTTAATCCCAGAACTCAGGAGATAGAGCCAGGTGGATCTCTGTGAGTTCAAGGCCAGCTTGATCTACAGAGTGAGATCCAGGACAGGCACCAAAACTACATGGAGAAACCTTGTCTCGAAAAACCAAAAAAAAAAAAAAAAAAAAAAGGCCACACAAATTCCAGTCAGCAGCTGCATTGGAGGTAGTTTGCACTGTGGACATAGTAAAAAATCAAAAGTGGATTGAGCATTCCAGAACTCAAGGCTGGGATGCAGCTTATTTGATAGAGTACTCTCTTCACATGTACAAGGCCTTGGGTTTGATGCACAGTACTGCATAGGTTGGATATAGCCATAACTATAACTCTGGTACCTGGAAGGTGGAGAAGCAGAAAGATCAGAAGTCCATTGTCTTCCTTGCCTACATACCAAGGCTGAAGGCAACTGAGGCCCATGAGACCCAGACTCAAAGGAAAAAAAAATGGTGATTCATGCCTTTCAACCCAGCACTCAGGAGGCAGAGGCAGGTGGATCTCTGAGTCTGGGGCTAGCATGGACTACATAGAGATCTCCATGTGATCCCATCTACATAATGAGACCCTGACCCCAAAAAAGAAAAAAGAAAGAAAGAAAGGAAGAAAGGAAGGAAGGAAGGAAGGAAGGAAGGAAGGAAGGAAGGAAGGAAGGAAGGAAAGTGGATTGCAACATGAAGATGTCCATCAATTGTTGTTTACAGTGACAAAATACTCAAGGCACCCAAACACCACACTTATCACACTTATGGGGAATTGTCAGCTCTATCTGTGGGTTTTATAGACTGTAGCACACTGTTATGCAGTGTTTGTGCCTTTTCATTTTGGAGTTTCATCTGATAGGATGGAGAGATATAGATAGATGATAGACAGACAGACAGACAGATGGATTGGTAGTGAAAGAACTTGAGGGGGACACATCAGGAAAAGAAAATCATGTCACCGTCTACACTTTGTCCAAGTCTGGGCATGTCTCTTAGTTTTGTGAACAATGTATGAGATGTGGAAAGGAGAAGCATTTGGGAAAGAGGAGAAGAAAGAGAAGGTAAAAACGGGTCAGGACAGCAGCAGCAGAGAGCAGGCTGGAGAAGGGGTCCTGAGTAGGGGTGCAGCCCTAAAAGCAAATGAGCAAGGGAGGCAAGGGCATGGCTTTCTCTGAGTCCAGAGGATCACAGAGGCACATATGTGCATTCGAAGGGAAGTGAAGGAGCAGGTGGATCGTTCAAGAATTCTATCCACTGTCTCGCTGGGTGGTCCTGGTGGCTGTTAGCCTCAAACTCTGTACATTCTTTCCACAGGGCTTGCCAGCTGAGTGTCCATTCCCATCCAGGAACAAAGCAATGATCAGAGCCGCCAGCAGGGGGCAGCTTTGGTACTGGCAAAAGAGCTTCAAAGATAATTGGGGAAACATTTTTTTTCTTTAGCCCAGGGTTCATTCTTTATTCCGCAACAATAAATTCCTCATCGTGTCCAGCGCAATTTCCTTAATGGCTGTGTTGTGGATATGGATGTTGTCCTGTAAACTCAAGTGCTCAAGAAATGTCACAACACTTTATTTCCTCTAAATCAAGTCATGCCACCGTTCTAAAAGGCCAGGCAGAAAGTCCATCCTCCCTAATGACTATGGTTCCCATGGGCCCTAGGGGTCCTTCAGAGGCCTCACAGGCTATAGTCCATTTTAGGACTTAAGATGACTTCTCCCTCTGTAGTGCTTGCCCCCTGCAGCCCTACTTCTTCTGGGGTGCCTCCGGACTCCCTGCTCTAAGTATCTTCGCAAGTTCACCTTGAACTTGGAAATACCCAGGAAGAGAGAAAGTCTTCAGGGTACGCAAGCCTTAGGAGCAGCGAGGAGCCTGGAGCCCCATGCCATCCAGGGGATGGAGAAATGAGGAAAATCAGTGACAAGATGCATCCAGGCATCCTAACTGCACGGTCAGTCTGGACCCAAGTCTGCAGCCCTGACACAGCCCACCTCTACAACTGGTTTGTACGTCTAGTAGGGACATGGGGACGTTTTTCTTCTTTGTGGATTTCATAGGCATCCCCAGAGCTGCATGGTGGGTTAGGACTGACCATCACATGAGCCCCCTTGAAGGAACAGAAAACAGAGAACCATTGTGGGAATAGTAAAGTAAAAGTGGATATGAGGATTCCAGGATTCAAGAACTGGGGATGTAGCTCATTGGTATTTTCTTAGCATGCAAGGGATCCTGGACTTGATGTGCAGTGTTACATATAATAAAGTGGACACACACACACACACACACACACAACACACACACTTACACCACACATATACACACACCACACACGTAACACACACTTACACATCCTACACACAAAACACACACAGCAAACACTTATGCACTCCCTCCCAGACTGCACATATAACACACACACACTTGCACACCACACACACACCACACAAAACACACATTTACACACTTCATACATAATACACACATACACACACACACACATACACACACACACACATATACACTGGGAAGATAGTTCAGTGTGTAAAGTGTTTGTTATGCAAACATGAAGACCTGCGTTTGGTCCCCTAGTACCTGAGTAAAAATATTGAGTGTGGTGGTGCATGATTATAATCCATCCTGGTACCAGGGAGATGGAGTCAGACAGTGTGGTGGTTCATGATTATAACCCATCCTGGTACCAGGGAGATAGAGTCAGACAGTGTGGTGGTGCATGATTATAACCCATCCTGGTACCAGGGAGATGGAGTCAGACAGTGGGGTGGTGCATGATTATAACCCATCCTGGTACCAGGGAGATGGAGTCAGACAGTGTGGTGGTGCATGATTATAACCTATCCTGGTACCAGGGAGATGGAGTCAGACAGGTGGATTCCTGAGACTTGTTGGCCAATCAGCTTAGTTTACTTGGCAAGGCTCAGGTCAGTGAAGAGCCCCTGTCTTAAAAAACCAACGTGAGGCGCTACTGAGAAAGATAACAGTGGTTGATCTCTTGTCTCCACACATACACACACGTACATGTGCATGTAGCCCCTCCTCTGTGAACACACACAAGCACAAAGATATACTCAAATAAAATAGTAAATAAAATCTATGTCTACATTGGATTCTCCTTAAATGAAAAACATAAAGCAAGTTTAACCTTGGCACCTCTTAAACTGGAATTTTTCAAGAATACATAATCAGTTGTGTACCACAAAATTTTCAAAAGGATCTAGTTTTTTAAATTATTAAAAATAAATAAAACATGGGGCTGGAGAGATATCTTAGCAGTTAAGAGCACTGGCTGTTCTTGCAGAGGACCCAGGATTGGTTTGCAGCACCCATATATTGGCTCACAACTGTCTGTAATTCTAGTTCCTGGGGATCCAATGCCCCCTCCTGGCTTCCACTGGGCACCATGCACTGTGGGCACTTGGTAATGCACAGGAATGGATGCAAACAAAGCACCGATACACATAAAACAAACAAACAAACAAACAAACACACCTGTTCTGTCTTTAGTTCACAATCCAAAACACAGCAGCTGGGTATCCCATTATCACAGAGTATGACTGAAGGAAAATCAGAACCAGAATTCCCAAAACTAGGAGATGTGCAAGTTCTCTTGAACACACATACACTTGCACATGTGCGCATGTGTGCACACAAGAATACATTAAAGCAACCAGAAGATGGTCGGTAAAATGCCACTAGCAGATTGGAGAAGGGAGTCTCAATGCTTGAAGTGTGAAGGCACAGTGAACAGGGCACGCCAAGGACCCTTGAAAACCTGCCTACAGCACTAAGAAGTAGCCTGTTTGGACATCTGTGGGGCTGCCCAGCTCATGCACCCTCCTCTTGAAGGGCTGCTTATTGAAAGTCTGTTGAGGCAACATGGATTCTTTCTAAGGACATCCAGAGTCATCTGTCAAATTATATCTACAACTAAGCAATAAAACAACAAATGTGTCAAAGAGAGCCTAGAAAAATGAATTCTTCAATGACTGAAAAGAAGGGACATTGCCAGACATGGTCAGCATTAGTCATGAATCTGCAGGTCAGCAAATCAGAACAGGTTGTTGTGACCACACAGGAGTGCAAAGGAAGGTGTGTTAAGTCCTTGCAAGATATTAGGATTTTGTTGATGGGACACAGACTTTGTAAATGAAATGTCCACAGAAAAAGAAATGTTCATTAGAATGTCAAGGATGAGGCAAGGGGCCTGTTTCTCCTTTGTCTTTATATCCTATTCCCAATTACCTGTCCTCAACTGGTCATTCTGGGGCAGCTCCTAACGAACACACAATTAATAAACTTACTGTAGGCAGAACTTGGCTTCTCCTATCAGTCCTTAATCAAGCACACACACATGATTTTATACACACTTAATATCTGTGATGGTCAGTCTCCATTGTCAACTTGATGGGTTTAGAATTACCATGGAAAGAAATCTCTAGGCACCTCTATGAAAAATTTTTTAGATTAGATTAATTGAGGTGGAAAGGTGGTATCATCCCATGAGCTAGATAGGATTCTAGACTACTCAAAAAGGAGAAGGGAAGTGACCATCTTGACTATGGATACAGTATAACTAGCTGCCCTCCTTCCTGTGAATACAATGTGACCAGCTGCCTACCTGGTCCTGTGGATACAATGAGACCAGCTGTCCCTCTTTCTGTGGACACAATGTAACTAGCTGCCCATGTTCCTATGGCTACAATGTGAACAGCTGCCCCTTGTCCTGTGGATACAAATGTGACCATCTGCCCTCCATTCCTGAGGCCATTGCCCCCCTTACCATAATAGAATATATTCTCTTGAACTGTAAGCCCAAATCAAACCGTCCTCCCTTAAACTGCCTCCTGTCAGGTATTTTTTTTCATAGCAAGGGGAGAATAAACCAGTAAAATCTCTGCCCCCTCTACATACACACATAAATACATATATATGTATACACATGTACATATATGTATATATACATATATATAGAGAGATCACTATATATGAACATAATTTTTCAAAATTGGTATGCTATAGTAGTTGATTTGTAAATTGTTTTTCCTAATTAATGATATATTTTAATTGTCTGAACATTAAATTTGCCCATAAGTTATATACTAAAATTTAACTAGTTCCTTAGAGTTGGCTATTTAGTTACTTCTTAGTATGTTGTTATTTTGAATAGCTGTGAACCTTGAGTATATTTTCATTCCTCACAATTCTGTTACTATGTGTAAGGGAACATTTTAAAGGTTGAAATTGATAAGAGAAAATGTATGCAAAATTAAGGTTTTCATGTATTTTATGTCACTCCAGTAAAACAGTAAATTCTTGTGCCCACAAGAAGCTTAGAGAATGGGCTGGGGACATGGCCCAGCCATGAACGTACTGGCCTTGCAAGCATGAGGACCTGAGTTTAGTATGCCAGAAACCACATGAAAAATCCAGGTGTGATGACAGGTGCCTAGAATCCTAGCACTGGGGAGGTATAGGTAGGATGATACGGACTCACAGGATAGGCTGCCTATCCTAACTGGGTTTAATGAGGAGTCCTGTATCAAAAAATTAGATGGAGAGCGATAGAGGAAGACATCTGATATAGAAGTTCTGGCATGCACATGCACATACCCCACCCACCCACCCACACAGAATAAAAACAAACAAGCAAACAAAAAACCCAGAGGACTCAGCTGATGCTTAATTTCAGGCAGCAACATTCAAAATGGCATGTGGGTACACATACATGTAACACAAATTCCTAAATGGTCTTTTAATAAAAACCCAGAGCCAGAATATTGGGGTAAATGTTGAAAGATCAGAGAGACAAAGAAACAAGCCACCTCTTACCTCTAGGACTCCTCAGCCTGAAAAGACTCAGTCAATAGGTCTCTAGCTAAATGAGCTTCCTCAGCTAAAAGGCTTCTAGTTCCTGTTTCCTCATGCCTTATATACCTTTCTCCACCAACCATATCACTTCCTTTTTAGTGCTGGGATTAAAGGCATGTGACTTCCCAAGCAAAAGCATGAGATCTCAAGTGCTGGGATTGAAGGCATATGACTCCTGAGTATTGGGATTAAAGGTGTGTGCCACCACTGCCTGGCTCTGTTTCTCTCCTAGACTGAGTCAATCTCATGTAGTCCAGGTTGGCTTTGAACTTACAGAGATCCAGACTGATCTCTGTCTCCTGAGTGCTAGGATTAAAGGTGTGTGTCACCACTGCCTGGCCTCTGTGTTTAATCTAGTGGCTTGTTCTGTTCTCTGTTCTTCAGGCAAATTTTATTAGGGTATACAATATACCACCACATTTTCCTTTTTTGTCTAAAATAATAAAATAAGGTTATAACTAATATAAGAAAAACTATATACAATAAGTACAACAAGTATATACAATATATACAGTCAAGAATTACATTAACAATGTCTAGTTCATTAATATTTGACAAATTCAGAGAAAATACTACATTTTTTTATCCTATTTTGGTGAGTCCAAAATGTTGTACCTAATTCACATTCTATCCTAACTTGTATTACCAACCCAAAACTGTCTTTTGATGTCTTTCAAACTTATACACTTTATATCTCTTTAGTGAGCTTCTTTTCTGAATTTGTTAACAAGGAAAACTATAACTATCTAATCTTCAACTCCCTCAGAGACCTGAGAAGGAAATAATATTTACTGAGTAAGCAGGAAGTGCAAACAAGCGACTTCCCAAAAAAATGTGAGAAATGACAGAAACAGCTGCCTGCCTGGACAGTCACCCAAGGTTCCCCTGCAATATTGGGGCACCCATCTTTGGCCTACAGGCCTAGCATATCTGACAGATTCATCTGTGAAGCAAAATTTCCATATATATTGTATATATATATATCTACAATTTTATTTTATTTTCTGGAGCTGAGGACTGAACCCAGGGCCTTGTGCTTGCTAGGCAAGTGCTCTACCACTGAGCTAAATCCCCAACCGAAGCAGGATTTTCTAAAGGGCCTTCCTACCTTGTCTTGGCAAGGATTGGCAGCCCTTTCTTTTATGTCCTGCTTGTCCATTTGGACAGCATACTGTCAGCAGTTGAAGCAAGGGAACTTTATTGCCCAGTGGCTAACTTTTGCCATAAAGAAAGTAAACTCTATATAGAGTTTCTTCTATGCCCATCATTTTCTCTGAAGTAAATTGGTGCCACCAGGAGCAGATGTGTCTCATTGTCATTAAAAAAAAAAAGAATCTGTTATTAAAACATCTTAAATGCCATATTCTATGGATCTCTGAAGTGTTTAAAGATAACCTGTCAGTATCTAAGATATATCTGTTTGACCTTGAAAATATACCTAATATGACTACAAGTTTGATTATGAATACTAATTACTAATTTTCATTTCTTTATATACTAATTAGTTGGTAATAATAACTTTCAAGGACTAGCAATTTGCATTACATTGTTAAATGAGTTGTATAGGTATAATACCTTGAACAAGATTAGAAATGTATGTACAGTGTGTTCAAAAAAAATCTCAAATTTGTATCAATATACAAAATTTATATGCAATATACAAAAATCCAATCCAATGTAAAATACTTAAAATTAACAGTTGCTTTCTAAAAGTAGATTCAGTAATCTATCTTTTTATCTTATCATATCCAAGTCCTCCTTTTTACCTTTTCAGATTCAATAATCTACCCTTTATCTTATCATTTTTATATCTTCTTTTCAGAGTGGATTCAATAATCTATCTTTTATCTTATCATATCTATAGCCTCTTATTTTCTTTTCAGAGTATATTCAATAATCTATCCTTGCATCCTATAATTTCTGTATTTTTAGAGTAGATTCAATAATCTACTTTTTTATCCTATCATTTCTATATAATAATTTTTGTATCACATATGTGTGCAGATGTATGTCAGAATATGTGTGGAGGGCAGAGGGCAACCCCAGGTGTCAATTCCCACCTTTTTATTTTATTTTCTTTAAAAAAGGAAAAGGTCATTGGCAAGGTCTCCTGCTCTCCTGGAACTCACTAGACTGCCTGGCTTGTAAGCCCCAGGGATTCCCCTGTCTTTGCTCCTCCAGTGCTGGGATGCCACATGCATGCCACCACCTTTGGCTTTCTTCTAACATGAATTTGGGAAGTCCAGTTCAGGTGCTCATGCTTGCACACAATCAGTTTACTGACTGAGCTTTCTCCTTAGCCCCTCCATGACCATTAAAAATTTTGTATTACATTCATTTGTGTGTGTGTGTGTGTGTGTGTGTGTGTGTGTGTGCTATGTGTATGTGTGGAGGTCATAGGACAACTTGCAGGCATCAGTTCTACTTTTCTACCCTGTGGGTTCCACGGACAGAACAGATGTCATCGGTTTTGGCCAATAACCCTCACCCACTGTGCCATCTCACCAATTCCTGCATCCATTTTTAATAGATGGCATTTTTGACTTGGTGTAAATCAAGAGAAGTATTTTCTTCTAAACAAACTTGTGTGCTGTTTTTTGAGAATGTTGCCACTAATACTATATCATCCTTATTATTTTCAAGACAGATATTACCTATTTGTAGTGTTCTGCCTTTGTGTATGGATCACACTCACTGTACTTCTCAGAGCATAGACAGGAATTTTATCGAGTCCAGGTGTCTTCAGAAGCTGCCATGCACAAGTACTGGTGTGATATAATGAAACTTCTATCTAATTATTAACAATTTTGTTCTTTTCATGGCATATAAGACTCTGTTTAGCCCTTACAGAATCACGTGCATTGGTGTACCACTTGGGAAAGCAAAGGGAATACTAACAGTACTTGTTGTGGACAGTGGTCATTGGATCTGATGGAGGGGACGGCCGCTGCTGCAGAGGATGGGGAGTAGCTCCCCGTCTTGCAGTAGGCCAGCGCTAATGCAGCAGGACGAGAGTTGAGAATGTGCTGGGAGGAACAGAAAAAGGAGAAAGGTGCCCGGGCGGTGGCGGTGGCTCACACCTTTAATCCTGGCACTCAGGAGGCAGAGCCAGGCGGATCTCTGTGAGTTCAAATCCAGCCTGGTCTACAGAGCAAGATCCAGGGCAGGCACCAAAACTACACTGAGAAACCCTGTCTTGAAAAAAAAAACAAAAAACAAAGAGAGACAGAGATAGAGACAGACAGAGAGAGAGAGAGAGAGAGAGAGAGAGAGAGAGAGAGAGAGAGATGCCAGAAGGCAAAAAGATAGATGCAGTCTAGGCAGGAAAGTAGTGAAGACCTGAGATACAGTCCTGCCTGAAGGGGTCAGAAGGAGACACATCTGTAGAGGACGTTTGAGAACGGAAGTCACACTAGCCTGCTGACTGAACATAGTGACACTGAATGGCTGTCATAGCCCTGTGTTCTCAGAAATAGCCTCCCTCCCTCCCTCTCTCCCCACCTCTCTCTGTGTCTGTATCTCTCTCTCCCCCTCCCTCCTCCTCCTTCTCTCTCCCTCCTCTGTATCTGTCTCTCTCCCTCCCTTTTCCCCCCACCCCATGTCTCTCTCTCTCTCTCTCTCTCTCTCTCTCTCTCTCTCTCTCTCTCACACACACACACACACACACACACACACACACACACATACACACACACACACACACACACACACACACACACACACACTCACACCCTGTGATATGCCAGATTCATTTCTCCATTTTGATGGGGATTGCATTGAATCTGTAGATTGCTTTTGGTAAGATTGCCATTTTTACTATGTTAGTCCTGCCTATCCATGAACCAGATTCATTTCTCAATCGCCCCTCTCCCTCCAGCTGCCGAATGAGCCCATCACACCGGTAGTTCTGTGACTTGGCGGCTCACCCAGCTAGTGTGACCAGAGGAGCAAAAACAAAAACAAAAGCTCCTTTGGCCTTATTTGTTTGTTTGTGGTTCTCCATCCAAGATAAATGAGGAAATAAATTCAAGTGTGCTCTAAGTGAGCTCCAGATTATAAATCACGCACTTACACTCTCACACTACAGTAAGCACAAAATCAGAGGGATCAACAACAGATACATATGCCTCACCTCTCCCTTTCCAAATTTATCTGCAAACACCCATGCAGAGAGAGAACAGGATAGCTAAGAACCCAAGGCCCTATGACAACTGCCTGCAGCATATGCTTCACTAGCCAGAAACAATCACGACAAAAGGCATGATATTAAACCAGGCAGAGGCAAGGGTGACTTCAAAGGCAAAAAAGCATTTGTTCTTTGGTAAAAATTCATTTCTATTTCTATTTGTGTGTGTGTGTGTGTGTGTGTGTGTGTGTGTGTGTGTGTGTGTGTGTGTTTCTGTCAGTATATGCCATGTGTATGTGAATCCTTGCAGAGACTAGATGACGACATAAGAACTGGAGCTGGAGTTACAGTTGTGAGTTGCCTGATAGAGATGAACTCAGGTCCTGTGGAAGAAAAGCCAGTGCTCTTATCCACTGAGCCATCTGTCCAGCTCCAGCAGCAGAGGACAGGCAGTCATGGATATTAACTACCCCAGAACAAATGTTGGCCACTGTTGGGGATAAAAGAGAATGTCTTAATGTGTGTTTGATTTCCTGTGAAGGTGAGAAGCACAGACTATATGAATCTCTGATTTTAACTTATGTATCTGTGAAGTTTGAAATGAGAAATATCCCTTTTAGGTTTGTGCATTTGAACACCTGGCCCCTAGTTGGAGAAGTTACTGAACTTTCAGGAGGTAGAGCCTTGCTGGAGGAAGCCTGCTAGGGGCGGGGCTTTGAGACTCTATACCCTTACTCCACGTCTAGTCTGCTCTCTCAGCTTTCTCTGTGTGGATGGAGACATGGTCTCTCTCTCTCTCTCTGTCTCTCTCTCTCTCTCTCTGTCTCTCTGTCTCTCTCTCTCTCTCTCTCTCTCTCTCTCTCTCTCTCTCTCTCTCTCTCTCTCTCTCTGCTTCCTGTGTGTGGATGGACATGTGATCTCTCAGTCTCCAGTGTGTGGATGGAGATGTGATCTTTCAGCCTCCAGTGTGTGGATGGAGATGTGATCTTTCAGCCTCCAGTGTGTGGATGGAGATGTGATCTCTCATCTTCCTGTGTGTGGACGGAGACGTGATCTCTCTGCTTCCTGTGTGTGGATGGAGATGTGATCTGTCAGCTTCCTGTGTGTGGATGGAGATGTGATCTCTCATCTTCCTGTGTGTGGACGGAGACGTGATCTCTCTGCTTCCTGTGTGTGGATGGAGATGTGATCTGTCGGCTTCCTGCTCTGGTACCTTGTTACTGCACCTCTTCACCTTGATGGACTTTTGTCTGTAAGATGCAGTTGGTCATAATGTTAGCATTCAGGCATCTATACTAGTCAGCCCAGGGTCCTACGGCCACACATGTGTTCTCAGTATCCGGCAGATGCCTAAACAGCCCAGGGTCCTAAGGCTGTAAGTCACTACAAAATCTATGCACATCCACTGCCTGGCTGCATAGTCTCTATACACTCTATAAAAGCAACCCCCCTCTCTTCCCACAAGGCTGCGTCTTCATCCTCTCCTCCTCCTCCCTTTCCCCTCTCTTCTCCCTTGTCTCCAGAGGCACACTCGGTGTCCCTTCTTCCCTTCTCCCAATAAAATCCTCCAGGTGAGCGCCATGCATGTGCATGGTGCATGTGTCTCTCTCATCCTCTGTGGGGCTCCCTGCATGGTATTTTTTCATAGCAACAAACAGTAATCAGGACAAGATCCATGATTGATTTTGGGTTTTCTCAGAGTAGAAGCAAAGGGGAAGCATGGCAAAAACCAATGCTACATTCCAGGAAACCATCTGGCTATCTTCATCTCTGTCTGTGCTGTGGCACCAAGTCAGAGACACAAATGTCACATTCCATGTAAATTCTCTTAGCAACTAAAAAGTGATCTTCAGTTCTGTGACCATCTTTCTCAACTTGAAGCATTTTCTCTTCAGGCTGTGCCCAACAAGCTCAGTCTCCATCCATCCAAGTAAAAATCCCCTTCTAATCCTCACTCAGATTCCACCCTGTATGGTCCTATTTCCCTTCAGCTTCTTTACATCTGCAATGTGTTGTCACAGCACTTTTCTATTTACGCTCTGTGACAGAATATAGACAGACCTCAAGGCCCGGGTAACTTACTGAAATGAGAGGCGAGAGTGTGGCGAAGCCAGGACATGGGTGCCGCCCTGACTTCTATCCATCTGCACTCCTGAATCACTCTTCTTGTGACTAAATCAAGGACAATCAGCAACTTAAGAAAGGGAGGGTTTCTGTTGGCTCCCGGTTTGAGGGGACAGTCTACCGTGGTGAGGAAGTCATGGCAGCGGGCTCTTGAGGCAGCTGCTCACATTGTACCCACAGTCAGGAGTTGGAGAGAGATGAATGCTGGGGCTCAGCTCACCTTTCCTTCAGTCTGGACCCCTTGCCCAGGGAACGGTGCTGTTCATATTTAGAATGGGTCTTCCCTGCTCAGGTAGATCTTTCTGGAAATGCCCTTACAGATATCCAAAGGTGTACCTTGCCAGTGCCGAGGTGTCCTTTAATTCATTGAGTTAAAAAATAAAATTAACCATCACTCCATTCAAGTTAAAAATTAAAACTAATCACCACTCTTCCTGAGCTCAGGCTTGACAGGAGATACCGTATGTATATATTGGCTAACCAGTGTGCCACAGGACATGAGGCATCAATGTGTACTAAATAAGAGAAATGATCTGAGCTGAGAGGTCATGCCATCAGGTAAGGCCACAGAGGGTCATAGTTCATAGGCAATGAAGTGCTTTCTTCCTCTTAATTTGCTTATGGAAAATTAAGCTCCAGCTCTGCTCCCCATCCTCACATCCATCACTGCCCCTTCCTAACCTGGGACACGCCCCCTTCTCTTGACTCTTAGGATCTTCACACTCTGAACTTTCTTAAGATCTATTTCTTTCTAGATGTCTCCTCCCGGGCATCTCTCTGCTGTTCAAGACTGCACTCCAGTGTCACACACTGAAGCAGAGGTGTGTCCCTCTGCTTTTGCTGCAAGCAGAGCTTATCCTCATCACTCCCGTCTGTCTCTTTCCTCGCTATCTCCCTGAACATGAACTTGTCAAGGGCATAGACCAAGTTCTTTTGATATTTGTCTCCCTAGTGCTTAATACATCCAGCCCTCAGTAAATGTTTACTGCTGCCTGCTTGGCAAGTCTTTTTCCTTTCTTTCAAAGGGCAAGTTGAAGGGCTATCAACTGTCAAGAGCTGTTTAAATAATTAGTATCTCCTTTAGTGAGAGGAGGAAAGGGATTGCAAGCCAGAGCTTTTATGAACTTGGGATGGAGTCTTCTCCAATTGCCTTGGGAGGAAAGATACAGAGGGAAGAAGGGATGGCCTAGTTTTAAAGGTACCAATACATCATGAATTCTCACATGCCTGCCATATGTTCGAAACACCCAAGTTAATTTTCAATATGCAGCTGCGAGTAGGGATGAGGATGTTAGCTAATGAGACTTCATGGTCCTTGGAAAGCAGGATAAGAGGCAGGATTTTATGTGCAGGGCCAGGTGAAGAGAAACATGGATGAAATAGAAGCAGCCCCTGGGGCTAGAGGCTTCTCTACATCAGCAGCTCTCTGCAGCTACAGGAGGCATCTATTTTTTTCCAGTGCTAAGTCTGTGACTCAGGGCTTTGAACCCATGAGGAAATAATAGGCACATGCTTTACCGCTGAGCTATCCCCCAAGTCCCATGAAGACACATTCAAGCATGTTTTATTCAGTTGAAAAACCTGACTCAGAATCCTTTTTTTTTTTTTTTTTTTTTTTTTTTTTTTTTTTTTTTTTTTTTTTCCTGAAAGTCCCTTGGGTATGTGGTATAGGTTTTTCTGGTAAGGAGAACAGAATATTGCTCACTGGGTATTGAGCCAGGGTAGGTGAAGAATGAGATCTGAAGTAACAAAGGAACACAGCAGTTAGATATTAGCAATGGTGTCTCTGGATGGTCAGCACGCTCCTTTGTGGTTAAAAACCCTTGAAACTGCAGTTAGCTTGTCCACTCTTCATCAGAACCTAAGGCCCCTGGCGTTCTCCCACACATCATAATGTGCTTTGTGGTTCTGATATGACCTGATTTTGTAGACTTTTCTAGATAGTCTACAGGGGATATCCAGTCCATCACAATGAGGGAGGGCAAAGAGTTCCCTCATCCCATGAATATACCACCAATCTCATAAATATTCATTAAAAATGTCTTTAGAATATGCAACACAGAATCGACTGGACTCCCCCTGACTACTTTGGGGTAGCCCAGTCTAATTTCTCTTTGGAGTGTTTGCTTAGCTAAATAAATTTCTTCTCATATTCTCCTCTCCTCCTCAAGTTCTTTCTTTCAAAATCACAAGAAGCCAGAGACACCCTCCCCAAAGTAACAGTACCTGATTTAGGTTTTTGCATGTTTTCAAGTGAGGTGATAGAATACTGAGCTGGTAATGGCATCAGCCATTTATCACACAGCTGTGGATGAACACTGCAACCAGCTCACAGTTTCTGAAGCTCATAGGGAGGCAGGGCTTCTATGAGAGTCCACAGGTACATTGTGCACAGCATAGCTGTTTCTGCATGTGTGTGTATGGATCAGGTGAGTCAATGTGCTGGATGTAAAACACAGTTTACAACTGTTGGCACATCATTCGGTTCTCCTGAGAGAAGTGTCAGAAATTGAGGTACTTCTCTGGGTCTTCAAGAGGCAGTCACATACATAGTTATCCACAGACCAATAGGCATGTGTACCGAATCCATCTCCTCAAAAGGAAAAACACAACCCACTCATTACTTACCAAGCTAAGCTTTTTCCAGAACTCTGGTCCCTCTTCCATCTCTCTGAGACTCGGTGGAATGTACCAAAAGCAAACATTGGTGTATTCAGGCTGATTATAAAAAAGTAGAATGAGAAGAATGCTGTTTTGTTACCTTAAGATTCATCTTAAAATGCAATTAAACAAAGACTTATAAACTCTATGCTAGTCTCTTAAGAATCATCAAGTGTGTATAACTTACAAGACAGCCAAGCTCTTGCATAGTAGCTCTTCATGACTTCTGACAATACTTTACCAGAGTTTGGATCTAGAAGGTTCTCTTTCCTCTACATAAGGGTGGGCTCAAAACCCAGCACGCACATATGCACACACACACACACACACACACACACACACACACACACGCACACACACTCACACATACACACACACTGTAACATAGCCATTGTCTCTATCTTCATTGGAGCACAGTGTAAGACAAAGCATGCCAAAGACCATCAAAAGACATGTACTCGACCAGCACTGAGTATATTATGGGGTGGATTCTCAAGTGAGACACAACTCCTTTTACTCAGAAGTCACTGCAGATGATAGCCACTTTCTTCCCTGGACACTCAGCACTAACAGTTATTGAGACATCTTTGATACTTTCTCACTACAAATGTAGTTTGTAGCCAGTAACCAATGCTCGCAGTTCTTAATAGTTCCTGGGTTGTCAGCACTCCACTATGAAGTCTGCGGTACTTCAGAAAGAATAAACAGCCAGCTTCTTCTATCTTAAGATCAAGACTAGTACCACATGGAGTTCTGCTGTCGGTGGATTTTTTAAATCATCACTGAGAACCGAGGGATGTTTCCAGCTCACCACGATAACTTCTTGATCCGCTCACCCTTTCATCTTTGAAATTTCTAACATTCTCATTGGATTTGACAAAAAGAAAGAGTTACAAATCTCTGAACTATAGAGTAGTTTTTACAAAAGAACTGCTGTGCAGTTCAGCTCAATTTCCACGCCCCTTTATCACAAATCTGCAAAATTTACATTTGGGCACCTGATTTATAATAGATTTAGTTCCTCTAGATAGACTGTGCTGAGCTTCTAAATTCTTTCATCATTTAAAAAGAATACATTTTTTTCAAACACTAATTAGAAAGAGGAAGAAAATAGTAGTTTGCTGTCATTTGCTTCTAGGAATTAATGTATAAATCGCAGGCACCCAACCCCAGTACCACTGGCGTCTATTAGAAATGTATTAGCCTTCACCTCCAAGCCCACCCATTTTGGTACTCTACAGTAATGGTGGTGGGCCCTGTAAGTATTGTAAATGTTGCCAGATCTAATATTATATGTTGTCATCAGTGGGTGCTGGAGGAATGCTAAAGGAAGAGGTGGCTCTTCTCAGTTCACTATGTATACTTCATGAGTCCCATGAAGAATCTGGATTGATTTCAGCAGCCCTGAGAGTCCAGAAGCAAGTAGTTATTGCTTTAGAGACATCACAGCAAAATGGCAGTTCTGCTTCCTGGCATACTGCCCAGGCACGTTTGGAGGGTGGGAGTTGTCACCAGCCAGACACTTTGCCCCAGTGACTTGAATGATGCATCTCATGAGTAGTCTGCAGCTACTTCTAAGCTATCACCCCTGCAGGAAGATGGCTTCCTTCCGAAAGCATAACATAGATTTCTGGTGAGTCTTGCCAAGGCAACATTTCAGGGAACTTAGCCACACTCAATCTGCTTCTCAGCCCTGTGAGGGAGTGGCCTCTTTTTTCCTTGTTCCATCTCAGTTCCAGAAGGGCTGAGGTCAGCTTTATCTGTACAGTTTTAGGGAACTATTTCATTCCTACAAGATCACCTCTCATGCCCCAGGTCACTGCTAATCATTGTATGTATGTGTGTATGTATGTATGTATGCCCCATGTGTGTACAAATATAAATGTATGTGTGTATGTATAGGTGTGTATGCACTGCTATATCTATGTATCATATCTGTCTACCCATCATCTAGTTATCTACCATCCCATCTGTTCATACATTTATCAACCTGTATTCTTCTCACTTCGAGTTACTGGGCCACTTTGGTTTTTCCTTTTTTTTTTAATTTAATTTAATTTTATTTTACAATATAATTTAGTTCTACATATCAGCCATGGATTTCTTTGTTCTCCTCCCTCCCACCCCCCTCCCCTTTCCCCCAACCCACCCCCTTTCCCACTTCCTCCAGGGCAAAGCCTCCCCAAGGATTGAGATCAACCTGGTAGACTCAGTCCAGGCAGGTCCAGTCCCCTCCTCCCAGGCCGAGCCAAGCGGTATTGCATAGGCCCCAGGTTTCAAACAGCCACCTCATGCAATGAGCACAGGACCTGCCTGGTCCCACTGCCTGGGTGCCTCCCAAACAGATCAAGCCAATCAACTGTCTCACCTATTCAGAGGGCCTGATCCAGTTGGGGGCCCCTCAGCCATTTGTTCATAGTTCATGTGTTTCCATTCATTTGGCTATTTGTCCCTGTGCTTTATCCAACCTTAGTCTCAACAATTCTCGCTCATATAAACCCTCCTCTTTATTGCTAATTGGACTCCCGGAGCTCCACTCGGGGCCTAGCCGTGGATCTCTGCATCCATTTCCCTCAGTCGTTAGATGGGGTTTCTAGCATGACAATTAGGGTGTTTGGCCATCCAATCACCAGAGTAGGTCAGTTCGGGCTGTCTCTTGACCATTAGCCAGAACCTGGAAACAACCTAGATGCCCTTCAACTGAAGAATGGATAAATAAAATGTGGTACATATACACAATGGAATACTACTCAGCAGAGAAAAACAATGACATCATGAGGTTTGCAGGCAAATGGATGGATCTAGAAAAAATCATTCTGAGTGAGGTAGCCCAGACTCAGAAAGACAAACATGGTATGTACTCACTCATAGGAGGATACCAGATGTGGAACAAGGATGACTGTACTGCTACTCACATCACCAGGGAGGCTACCTGGAAAACAGGACCCCAAGAAAGACATGGGGATCGCCCAATGACGGAGAAATGGATGAGATCTACATGAACAGCCTGGACATGAGTGGGGGTAATGAAGGGCGAGGGTTGAGGGAAAGAGCTTGGGGGAGTGGGAGATCCCAGCTGGATCAAGAACAGAGAGGGAGAACAAAGAATAGGAGACCATGGTAAATGAAGACCACATGAGAATAGGAAGAAGCAAAGTGCTAGAGAGGACCACAGAAATCCACAAAGATACCCCCACAATAGAATGCTGGCAATGGTTTTTCCTTTTGAATGGACCCTACTATGCCATCAATTTTTATTCATTGTTATTTATGTGAAAACACTATAAAACATGCCACAGCAGCTTATCTGTGTGGCATACTATCTATGTCTCCAGTCAGGCCCTAGGCTGTTCAAGTCCATTTCCTTGTGCAACTTTCTTTCAGCTATTGTGATAGTCACATTTCCTGTGGCCCCCTCTGCTCAACATTCTCTTTGAATGGCATGGCTCCCTCAAGTGACCATTGACAAAGTGTCAAGCCCTCTGACACTTCACTGGAGGACATTTGGTCCTCTGTTTGGTGGCATAAACTCACTTTAGTCATTTCCAAAATGAGTGAGTAGGAAAAAAGTCTTTGCATGTTCACAAAGAACAACCTTGAGTTTTCTCCTGTTTGTCCCTTCTGCAGCTTCTGTCACATGCAGTGACTTCCTGCAAGGGTGTCAAAGCACTAATGGCTGTTTTCAGAGCAGAATCATACAGATGCCACTTTCTTTTCATTTCCTTCATATATGAAAGCATGACCTCTGACCTCTGATACCACAGGAGCACCCTCAGTCTAGAATGTCTATAAACCACAACATTTTGAAGGCACGTAAAGGTGAAGAGTGTGTTGTCTGAATCTTAGATGGTCTTATAATAATAATAATAATAATAATAATAATAATAATAATAATAATCTGGAGCTAGATATTGAGTTGAAAGCCAAAAGATCAGAGAAGCAGAACAAGCCACAGCCAACCTCACCTCGCCAATTCCTCAGCTGATCCTGTTTCCTCAGACTGAAAGCCTCTGAGTCCTTACCCAAATGGATCTCAACTGAACTACTTTAGTTCCTGTCTCCTCATGCCTTATATGCCTTTCTCCATCCTGCCGTCACTTCCTGAGATGAAAGATATGTGTGCTTCCCAGTACTTGGATTAAAGGTGTGTGCCACTACTGCCTGGCTCTTTTTGCAGTGTGGCCTTGAGCTCATAGAGATCCACATGGATCTCTGCCTCCCCAGTGATACGATTAAGGGTGTGTGTCACCACTGCTTGACCTCTATGTCTAATCTAGTGACTGGGTCTGTCCTCTGATCCTCATGCAAGTTTATTAGGGTACACAATATATTACCACAACTGTAGAAAAAATGGTCTCACATGGCGCGCATCTGCCCAGCATGTTTCCCTGCACACATGGGATACCCCCGGGGGGAGGGGGCCCGCATAATAAATCATAACAAATGGTAGCAACAAGGACATTATCAAAATCTCTTAAGGGCCACTTCCATTATAGTCTAGTTTTCAAAGAGAAAAACAAATATGGGTTTTGTTATCAATACTAGGAAGGGTTATTGATGAATTAATGGTCACCAATAGTTATTAAATTCAATTTCTGTAAAACAAAGTTATATCTACACTATCTTTCAATCAGAATAACAGTAACATGATGTATTTTGTTAAGTATAAATGCAGACTCTAGCACCCAGATTAAAATAATCAATTACGCAAATATAGAATGAAGGAGAAGCTGACAAGCAGATTTCAAAAGACTTCATATTCCTGCTTTAAAAACAAGATTGTAGTACTGAAAACTGTTTTAAAGATGGCACCAGGGATAAAGCCCAGGTTTCAGAGTCACAAGATTGGAATTCCAAACTCACCAGGTCACATTCTCGTGTGTGTGTGTGTGTGTGTGTGTGTGTGTGTGTGTGTGTGTGTGTGTATGTGTGTGTAGACTTAAGCATCATTTCATAGGTACCTTCCACTTCTTATTTGAGACAGGGTCTCTCGCTGGTTTGGAATTTTCCAAGTAGGCCAGGCTGTCTGGTCAATAAGCTCCAGAGATCCATCTGCCTATACCTCCCTAGTGCTGACATTACCAGCATGCACCACACATCAAACATTTTACATGGGTACTGGAAATCAGACTTGGGTCCTTTGGCTTACACAGTAAGCATGTTACTGACAGCCATTTCCCCAGTCCCTAACCAGGTCTTGTCTTAGACAAACACCACATGTTCTGGGCCTCTGCTTCCTGCACTGTAATGTGGGGGTAACACTGTCTGCACCATGGGCTCAGCTGGATGAGCAGAAAGAGAATTTATTTCCAGTGGTTGGTAGCATATCTGCCACACAGCAGGCACTATGTAAGGTTAATGACTATTCCTTAGGGCCATCCCAGTAGAAGGAGATGTCCTTTTCAAGTGGATGTACAGCCTCATTAAAATCTGCACTAGCTGAGACAAATCACTATGAACATTTCTGAACACCATATTTGAAAGGAAATCCTAAGATGTATAGAGTATCTAAAGAAGGCTAACCAAATTGCTCAGCATTGGAAGCAGGATTTCTATGTTGTAGAAACTGGAGGAGAAATTAGAATGAGAAGATGACTTCTGTCATATGTCTGTGCCCAGAAACTCAGAGACTCCTAAGGAAGTGGGGTAGAATGGCTAATCTGCAATGAATTAGTGTTATCAAAAGAGATTTCTCACATTGTAAGAAATGGATAGTGCATCAGTGAACACCAGAGTCTTCAGAGGACTGAAAAATAGTAAGAGTGAACAGAGGGCAGAGTTTAATGGCAAGAAATTAAGCTAGAAATAGAGACAAGATTTGCTTTGCAATGGGCTTCTCCATATGCCATGCTTGGGGGTGCTCAGCTTGATTCTAGAGGCAGTGTGGAGTCACAATAGAGTGGCAGTCTAGCTATAACTTACATTTTGGAAAAGCATTCAAGCTGTGGTGTCTGGAGATGGGCTAGGTGAAAGGGGAAGACACTGCCCACCTGAGAAGTGATTGGCTCTGAAGCAAGACAGAGAGGAGAAGACCAAGTAGATAAGCAGAAGAAAAGGGGTGTGTTGAAAGGTGCTGTTGAGATTTTTGCCTGGGCAGATCATGCTTCTAATAACCCAAAGAAAATGTGAGCGTTTGGTAAGAAAAATGGTTACACACCAGCTTCCGGAAAGGTGAGTTGGAGGTGAAGTTTCTGTGGACTCTAGGGAAAACTACAAGATAAGCATATACAAAAGTCAAGGGTGGAGCCAAATACAATGATAATGGATGCCAAACACAGAGGACAGAATCTTTCATGAGACTCTGCTGATAGAATAAAGGATGAAGGACAAAAGAGTAGGAGAGGATATTCAAATGGTATTGGACAAAGAGGACCTCACACCAAGGCTGAGAAGAGAAAGTCATAGGGGAAGGTCAAAGAAACCATGGCAGTTGAGAACATCAGGATGGAGTGGGAAACCGTGTAAAATATAGCAGAAGTCCAAGAAGTCTAAATGAGATGTGTTAGACTTCAGCAAGTAAAGAGGTCACCATGATCACATCAAGCTGTGTGAGATAAGTGATCTGAGGTAATTCACAAGGCGCTGGGTACACATGGGGGTGGTAAGCATCCATAGCTAGAACATGAGCATTCAGAGCTATCTGAAAGAGGAAGAACCAGTGAGCTCTCCATAGTAGGAAGCTGTTCGAGCACAGTTTGATGCCTGTCATAAAGGCTCTAGGATGAGACTTCCTGTCATGCACAGGAGGTTGACAAGATGTCCTTCATGCCTCTAAAAGTCTATGAATCCCAATAAGACTTCCTAATGTAGAATTCAAGAAGACAAAAACAAAAAGGTGAATAATACAGACTCCCTCATGAGATTGAAATGAAAATGTGAACAGGAGTCTAAGAAGGAGTATATCTCCAGGAAAATAACTATCAGATCTTAGATCCAACACAGAAAAAAAGACAGAGTTATGGTTTTCAGGGGACTATGAATAATGCAGAATTCATTTGAAATGATAACTTTCAATCATCTTCAAGAAGATAGACATTACTTTAGCTCTTTTCAGGAAAAGACATTTAAGTGCTGGATGCTCTATTTTCCTATGCTCATTTACAATTTCTAATGTACTTAGTGTCTTTCTCGCTCTCTGTCTCTGTCTCTGTCTTTCTCCCTCTCCTCTTTCCTCCTCTACATCTCTCTCTTCCTCTCCATTTTAAAATTAACTTCCTCTCCATTTAAAATTACATGTGAAATTCAAGCCTGTAGCAGGAATCTTAACAGTTCTTATTAATAAATTCAAACCTGAGGCCAGTTATTGGGGTCAATGCTGGTAGATCAGAGAGACAGAACAAGCCACAGCTATCTCACCTCGCTAATTCCTCTGCTGGTCTTGTTTCCTCAGACTGGAGGCCTCTGAGTCCTCATTCAGAATGGGTCTCAGCTGAATTGCTGCTCAAAAGCCTGAATGCTTAACCAGGTCAAATGCTTAACTAGCCAAATGTTTCTAGTTTCTGGTCCTCACGCCTTATATTCCTTTCTGCTTTCTACCACCACTGGGATTAAAGGCTCGCTTTCTGGGATTAAAGGCGTGTGTCACCATGCCTGGCCGTTTCCAATGTGGCCTTGAACTCACAGAGATCCAGAGGGATTTCTATCTCTGGAATGCTAGGATTAAAGGCGTGAGTGCCACCATTTTCTAGCCTCTGTATCTAGTGGCTGTCTGTTCTCTGACCCCAGATAAATTTATTAGGGTACACAATATTTTGGGGAACACAATACCACCACACAAGGCCTAATTCTACTTGATTTCTTGAAATAAAATTCAAGGGAGACAAATGAAAATCAAATGCAAAAGTCCTTACAGTAGGGCTTGGCTGCAACCCAGTGGTCAGGCATGTGCTATGCCTGTGGACTCAGTTTCAATGCTCAGATCCAGTAAGGAAGAAAACCTGAAACCCTGTAGCAGAAATTCTAGAAGGGTCATACAGGAAGCTTCCTATCCTATAGGAGCCAGCTAGTTTCTACAGAGAAAGTAATAGTCATGGGTTTAAAGAGATGGCTCAGCTGTTAAGAGCATGTACTGCTCTTGTGGAGTGTCTGAGTTCCAGAGTCTTTTTTGGGCAGCTCACAAACACCTATAACACCAGCTCCATGGGGTCTAACACCCTTTCCTGGCCTCTGTAGATACTACACTCATGTGCACATACCCACACATAGACGGACACACACACACACACACACACACACACACACACACACACACACAGACATAATTAAAAATAAAAAATAGTAAATATTAAAAAAACACCCAGAGCCAAAGCCTACCTAACAATTAAAGCTCACCTTACAACAATATGAATTTAATTCTCCAAAGATGGTGCTAAGTGCCCCCCTCCCTTTCCAGGACCTTTAGGAAGATGTTATCTGTGGCATTGAACATGTCATCTTTTTCCCTCAGCACTTTTACTCTCAACAAAAACAGACAAACAAAAACCCACCATGCAATTCCAAAGTGCACAGTGTTTTTCCTGAGTACTGTGGAAATAAATTAACCCAAATTTGGGAAAATAAAGGGGAAACTCAAAGTCAGGAAAAATATAAAATGTGACTCTAACTTAAACCAACAATGTGACCACTGGTTCTCCTCTGTGTGTGTGTGGATATTCATAAGATATAGAGCCAGCCAAGAGATCCACCAACATGAGAATAGCTAAGGAAGACAGGATGTATCTGTTCACCTGTAATGAATAAAATGATATTTGCAGAGAAGAATGGGTGGGACTAGAGATCAGTATGTTAGGCAAATGAGGTGCTTTGTATTTTATTGTCCACTTGACAGCCTGTAACTCCAGCTCCATGGGGATACCATCTTCTGGCCTCCAGAGGCAACTAACTGCACTTATGTTCACAAACCTTCCCACATGCCTATTGGCATGTCTGTGGGGCACTGTTTTATTGATGATTGATGTAGGAGGGCCCATTTCACTGTGAGCAGTCCAAACCCTAGGTAGATGGTCATGAGTTGAATAAGAATGAAGTCACAAACATACACATAGTTTAAAAAAATACAGTCCAAATAAAACAGGGTTCTTGGGCTGGGGAGATGTGTCAATGGGTAAAAGTACTTGCTCAGGAAATATGAAGATATGAGTTAGGATTCCATCACTCAGGTAAAAAGTCAGGCATGGCTGAACAATCCTGTATCTCAGCATTGGGTGACAGGAACAGGCAGATTCCATGAGATCTAAGAACAGTCATTCTGGTTGAAAAGACAAGCTACTTGTCCAGTGAGAGACCCTACTGCAATAAGGTGGCACGATACAGAAGAGGACACCTAATGTCTTGCTCTGGCCTTCTACATGCATGTGTACACACTCATGTGTATGAATCCCCCCTCTTTCTTTCTTTCTTTCTTTCTTTCTTTCTTTCTTTCTTTCTTTCTTTCTTTCTTTCTTTCTTTCTTTCTTTCCTCCTTCCTTCCTTTCTCTCTCTCTCTCTCTCTCTCTCTCTCTCTCTCTCTCTCTCTCTCTCTCTCACACACACACACACACACACACACACAGTCGTTTTTATATTTCCTTACTTGATATTTTAGCAAAAACATTCATCTTCAGAATTACCTGACTTCTTATACACAGCAAGAGATCCAACATCTACAATGGAACATCCCATTTCCCATTGCTCTGAAGCTCATGCATGCTCATTATTTCATCAAAAGAGAGCATGTGTGCATGCTTTATACTCCCTCAGTTGGTCTTGCATACACAAGCACAGTATTTGCAACACAATTACTGCACCATTTCTGTATCAAGAAAGAGGTC